>NC_139536.1:117237218-117541561 GCF_965153285.1 Podarcis tiliguerta | reverse complement strand
TTAAAGACTTCGCAATTTTTAACTTGGCTTTCATGACAGAAAGTTTGAAATGCTTTTTCTTCCAAACAGTTTCTACTGTTTTATTATACCTGGAATGTTCTTTGGATAGTTGGATATAATATTTATAAACGTAATCAGGAGGCAAGTACACCATTTTAGAAAATATTTAAATTTCTCTTGCCACATGGTGTGTGCATGTGTGTGGCCATATTTTTATTTTTAAAAATGTTAAATGAAGCATATTACTTCTTATTTTTTCTATGCATGGGTGGTCACTTGCTTCGTCCTGTAAGTGTGAGCCCCACTCATTCATTTCTATGTAACTTTATTGTTTCAAATTTCTTCCTGAAGTTAATTGCTCTCATTATATAGTCTTTTTTTTTTTTAGTTTCATAAAGTTTAGTTTTCAGGATTCTGGAGCTTTTTGACTGCATAATGTCAACAGTCTACTGATTTAAATGTTGCTCTCTCAATAAATTCTAGCAAAGTATTAAGGAAACTCCTGGTGTTTTTGGAATAAACAGAATCATGAACTTCATCTTTCAGCTTTTGTACACTTTGCCCAATTTCAAAAGTTGTCAAGTCATTGTAAATTATTTTTTCTTTATGTAGAATGTCTAATGTGGTTATCATCTCTTCCTCTCTTGTATCGGCATGTGAGCTTCAAATGTACTGATTGATTGCAGTCTGGACTCCATGAAGCTTTATTCCTCCATTTGCAAAACCCCTCAGACTTCTGTTCTGAAGGATGGTAAATCTGATATTCAAGAAACAGACTTCCTTCAGAAAGGAGAGGAGCTTCATGAGTAAGCAGTGTCCCTTTACCGTAGGAGGCAATCTCTTAGTTTTGCTGTAGAGAGTATTTTCCAAACAACCATAAAAGAAAATTTACAAAATGTACCCCCCCCCCCCGGACTCTGGCAAGGTAAGCGGAAGGGGATTAATTGCCTTTTTGCCCGAGAGCTGTGGGCAGGGCCCATAGTTTTGAGGAAAACCTGGGGGTGAGCTCTACCTTAAAGGTGTTTTGTTCTCAATGCAGCACAAACACAGTTGGTACTATATGATAGCTGGTGCTGTGTAACCCTAAAATTAGCCTTTTATATATTGGGAGTTTGGTTTGAAGCAGGAACCTCTAAACGAAAAGCATTCATAGTTCACAAACCTATCAGTTATTAAGTTGCATGTTACAGGGTTAGGTCACAAACCAATGAATTCAAGGGAAGGAGATTCTGACTAAACATTAGGAATAATTTTATGACGGTGAGAGCTGTTCATTAGTGGAATGGACTCCCTGTGAGCTCTCCTTCCTTGGAAGTTTTTCAATAGAGGTTGGGTGGCCATGTCAGCAATGCTTTAGTTGAGATTCTTGCATTGTAGGGGGTTGGACTAGATGGCCCTCACGAGTCCCTTCAGATTCTAAGATTCATTCATATGCTTTTAAAAAAAACTAAACGTGGCAATTTTCAACTGGTCTGGGGAGGGGGCAGTTTGGGAACCGCTGGACTAGTAGATCAGAGTAATCGTGGAGAGCTCCTTTCAGTGGAGAGCTCCTAGTAATGGGTTGAAGAGGCAAAGGAATTCATTATATTGCCAGATTCTTTCCCTTTGTCCAGATGTTTTAGAATTCCTTCAAAGTGGGTATTTCAAATGCCTCAGGTTAGCAGCTGTGCTGATCTTGGGGAATGGCCCTGAGTGGAAGGGATCTTGTCCGCTGTTGACTTGATGGTGCTGGCTTATTGGATGCTGGTGTCTGCACTGCTATGGACAAAGTGGCTGGAAGAAATTTCCTTCCCGGATTCATTGCCATACCTCCAGTTAAAGGAGGGTGAAAAATGAAATGCCACTGTGGGTGTTCTACCACTCTAAACCTTCACTGGATTCAAAGTGACCAGACTGGTAGGAGGCCCCTGACTAATCATTGTACGGTGATTACAGCAGAATTGATTGGGGGGGGGGGGCCTCTAGCACACCTTTGTCAGAAAAAGCCATCGTGGTGCTGGTGGCGGCCTTTGCCATGGCCTCTTGTAAGAGGAAGACCCCTCCTGCTGCAGGAGCCGTGAAGCGCAGCCATCACAGGCTCATGATTTCTGTTGACCTCGTTCTGAGGCACATGGCCTTGTCTTAAAAACGGATGTCAGTTTTGTGGAAGCCATGAGGCTGCTTGTTTCCCCAGACAATAAATGGCGGCCTTCTTCCACTCCAGAGCATTGGCTCCACCCGTTGCCTTATCATAGACATTGTCGTGTCTCTGTAATTTTACAATCTTTCAGTGTAATCTGGTGGAAATAAGTTGCTACTGACTACTTTTTTCAGCATCTGAAAAATAACTGAAATCGTAATCCTAAAGGTTATTATATTTGCTCTGTGAAATATAGGTGCTAAGAGCAATTTTTGGTATGTAAAACTTTTAAGGTACTTATGAAGTTTTCATTGCCCAAACATTTAAGATATAACTATTATATCAAATGAGATCTCCATTATTTCAATATATTTAATTTAGGCATATTATATAGCAAATGTTACCATCCCAAAATGTTAAACTTGAAAATAAAATCAATGACAATAGGATACCATATAATTTTATCCACTGTGCTTTCCTTCAATGTAGCCATATTTTTCTCTGCAACATTTAAAAAAAAAAAATACATCAGGAAATATTTACTTTTTTACTTTCTTTCAAAATACTCAGATCCTTAATAAAGCTATAATCACATTTTGTAATTTAGTACACCATTTGTATTTGGTTTTGGGTTTTTTAAATTGTGATGGAGAGTTTCTGCATTATCTGAACCCGCATACCAAAGAGCACCTAAAGAAAAAGAACATTTAAAAAGGATTGGGCTTTTTTTGGCAGTTGCTGTTAATTTTGAAAAGTATAATAATAATAAAATAATGTAACTATTATTATATAAACTACTGTTATGATATACATGCAAACTAATTCTAACTAAGGCCTGATATGTTGGGATTAGTTGGAGGACTTCTGGAATTCTGCCATTTTAGATGCAGGTGTATTATGCTGCTGCCGCTAGAGTTTCTACTCATAACTTGGTGATCCTTGTGCAATGTTGTAGAAACTGCCAATATTGCACCCGTTTTGTCTTCTAATTAAATGTATTTTTATTGGGGAGTTTTATATTGTTCAGTTTAGTTAGTGTTCAGTTGCTTTTAAATGACATCCTTTCTACATTTTTAGCTTGTTCTATTATATTTGTAAGCCGCCTGGGAAAAAGGCGGGATATAAACAAATAAAATAAATAATAAAGCAATAATAATATATATTGTCACATTCACTCAAAAGCATTAGATGGCTTTATAGTCAGATTATTATGCCATTTTACCTATCTAAGTTCTTGGACTTCATGGATGTGTATCAGAAGAGTGGTAAGGCTGTGCCATAATAAACTCAAATTTCTTATATGGTAAATTGCAAATACCACTGTGAAAGGATGCATAATTAGTTTTCCACTATGAAATGCCAGATAATTCAAAAGACAAGTTGAGTTCTGATGGCAGAGTGTAATTAGTTATGCACAATGTTATACAACTTTGAAAGGAAGGGGGAAAACATTTCGGATTTTGTTAAATGTGAAAATAACTACATATTTAAGATTTGAGCAGTACCCTTTTCATAAAAGGAAAGCCTGTAAATTAAAACAAGAAGCTGTAATCTTCTGGAAATTCAGCTCTAGGCATTTGGTAAAAAGCTTTGAGAACATTAATGTTTTAGTTGGAACTGGTGTAGAAGAGGTATTATTTTAAACAAAAAAAGTCTACAGCTATCTGGTTGTGAATGTTTCTCAATTACAGTGGCGTCCATGATCTTTGGGTCTGGATGAAGATTTGGCTAGAACTCTTCCACATCCTAGTCTGCTGCCTCTGAATTAGAAACAGCATGTGAGAATTATATGTCCTATAATCCACTCCATACTGCAGAATAAGAAATTCTGCGAAAAATTATAATGTATGGTATAAAATTACAGTGGTGACGTATTCCCTTCTGTTTTAGTTAGTTGTATGTAAAGAAATTCATGAAAAATGTATGACTGATGAGGCTAGAATTAATCTGTAGTTACAAGCTAAAGACAACCATGTT
Source organism: Podarcis tiliguerta (assembly GCF_965153285.1). NCBI lineage: Eukaryota > Metazoa > Chordata > Lepidosauria > Squamata > Lacertidae > Podarcis > Podarcis tiliguerta. The sequence continues at coordinate 117,537,465 of NC_139536.1, read as the reverse complement.
TCATGTTTGGTGCTTCCTGCATTTAATTTAATAGAAAACCTTGAAAGTGGGAATTATTTGTTTTTTCTGAGCATGCTACCAGGCAACTGAAGTAGATTTTTGCTTTGACTGTTCTAATTTGTATTTAGCTATTTCCATGTATGAACCTAAAGCTTATAAATTCTTGGAAGAAATTTGTACAGTTAAAGCAGCATCTTCAGCTATTTCTTGTAAAAAAATGTACACATCTTAGACATTTAAAAAATATTAAGTGATTTATAAATGCTTTAAAATAAATGAATAGTGAAGCTGACGCATTTGAATCAGTTTGTTTCTTTTTTAAAAAAAAGTTTAATATACTTTAGTTGAAAAATCTCTTCTCAAATAAAGTTACCTGCTACATTTACTTGAATCACAAAAAATATTCTTGGGTATGTAGGTGCTATTTGACAAAGCCCTACTCAGAGTAGACTTACTGAAATTACTAAGTGAAGCCAATCAGTTTCAATGAGTATGAGTATGACCCTATCTATGTATCTAAATCCTATAAAATGAATATAAAATCCAATGTGGATTCATCTATTAAAGTATCTTAGCTTTAATGCTGATGCTTAAAATCAATTGGAAGAATAAATATTGGTGAAACTTGCCATATCTTAGGTTAGCTTTGGGGATTTGCAGCAGTCACCTCAAAGGAGAGGCAAGGGTCAGAATCTTGAATGAAGATCCATCCTGCACGCCTGGTCTGTCCCCCTGGCCTACCCAGCTCCAGCAGGGCTTTTTCTGGCCTTGAGAAGCGGTCAGAGGTAGCCAGGGATGGGAAGTTTGCAAAGCCTGCAATTTTCGCAGAGGGAGCCAGGGACTCTGTGAAGCATTTGGCAGCCTGGCCTGGCCAGCAGAAGCTCCTCTGTCTTGGTACATCTAGTCAGCTGTGGGCGGTCATTTCAATCTCCATGATACCCAGCTGCAAATAACACTTTGGGGCAAGGGGTGAAGGTGGGGGGCACATTTGATGGGGCTATTTTCTCTTTTGAGAGAATACGTTGGCTTATTTCCTGGCCAATCCAGTGTTAACTGTGGGAGATTAATTGGACTCTGGAAACAGGATATTTGTACATAAACCTAGAAATGGCCAGTGTCTTCTTTTTTCTTTTTCTGTCACAGCTTTTTGTGAATCTTCAAAACATAAATGCAGGTGACAGCTGAAAGCCTCTTTTCAAATTGGTTGGGTAAATAATAGGTACCAGCACTGAGGATTCAATCCCAGTCTTGCAAAAAATTCAGCTGAAATGGAAGCTTCTATGTTTCCTAAGTTTCTGCCCATCACTGAAAGCAAGCGTAATTCCATGCAGCTTGTTTTCTTGTGCAGGAAAGCATTGACAAAAAAGCTGAAACTTCAAAAGAGAAAAACCTGCCTGGTGGGCGTACAAAATAGGGAGGTTTCGTGCAATACATTAAAGCTTGTACCACTATAATTCTACAGATATGAGTCTAATTTGGTTGGCTAATTCAAGATGTCAGGCTCTCAATGGTAGCAGTTAGGTTGTGGTTTGATTTTTAAAAAACTTTTTATTTTGTTTTTCTCTTGGAATAGCTGGGAAAACTTAAGGAAGCAAGTGTGTTCTAATGCTAAAGGGAAGTTGCCTTATATAAAACTTCCCCCAGCATCACAAAAAATATGGATATAAAGTATGATGATGGGAAAATAAAATACATTAATTCTTTATGAGGGGCTATCCTCTGTATTTCAACAAACATCTGTGTAAGTACAATTATGCCATGGGGGGGGGGGGAATGGGACAGTTTCACACTTTCATATAGCAGTGTGGGGGAAATGCGATACTTAGAGGACATAAACCATCATATCAGCACAATTGTTAATTCATGTTCCATAGAGATGCCGTTCTTTTCAAAGCTGTCTTCTTTACTAGCTCAGTCTAGTGAAGGCCATAGTGATGCCAAGTCTTGTCCTCAGATTCAAATTATGCAGTAGTTCATGTTAGCTAACAAGTGTAAACCACATATTAAAGCTCACATATTTACAACATGATTTTTCCTACTTAAAATTATCCTTTGCAAACAGCATTAAATTTTAAACCAATATTTTTCTTCTAATGAGATTTTGGCATTAGTTTTCCATAACAAAGCATAATGTCAGAGGCCGGCAGCCCATCTAAGTATATGATTAATGCAATGAGCTAACAAACTAAGAGATTTAAGGTTGCTGAGCTACAATTATTTTTAAATTAAATGAACAAACTCATCAGACTAGAGCATGATTACTTCAGTTATTCAAATGGGAACACGTGTCTTAAGTTTTATTTTGCCTGCTTTGCAGTGAGTAAAGTAGAAATGTTTATGTACTGTAAAAACTGGCAGTAGTCCTTAAAAAGGAGCGACTCTCCCGCCCCATCCTCTAAATCCCACCAATGAGTGCTTGGCGGAAATAATATTTTGGTGTCAAAAGAAAGAAGGGAAGGAAGTACTCAGAAGTTTCACTTTCTGAAAGAAATCAACAAGCACTAAGTTAAACAGATAAAGTGAGACGTCTGCATTATTATTATTCCAACATCACCAGTATTATTCTAAAAATGTATGCCCTGCTTTTCACTACCTGGGTCCCTAAGTGGCTTACCAAAAAATCTGCAAGCAACCGCAGACAGGTAAGCAGCAGTAACTGTAGCCTTTGCTCCCCCTTTTCATTTATCAGTGTCCTGATGAATCATTTATTTATTCCCTGCTTTTCTCCACCAGGGTCCCTAAAAGGCTTGGGAGATAAAAACACACAATATACAAAAATGAAAACATTAATTAAGCACCAGAGATTAAAAAACATAAGAGTAGCAAGGCATATGTCTTATTTCTAGTGGGAGGCCATTGGGCCCAGTGCGCAGAAGCCACCTGGTTGGCCTGAGTTGTACTTCTGGTTGCCTCTGATGATTTTGGTGATCAGTTTGGGACTTAAAGCACCCTGACCGTAAGTTGTTCAGGGATTCATACACTAGTACAAGAAACCGGAATCTGGCCCAATAGTAGATGGCAAGCAAACATATTATCTTGATTCAGGCCACAGATTATAGAATCATATTTTAAAACGAATCCAGCACTTTGACATTGGATGTGATGGGAGCATGCAGGGCAGGTTTCTCTACTGTTGCTAGAAAGAGCCCATAAATAAAAAAATTGGAATAGCCAAAACCTATGAAAAATAGTTGGGCATATGAGCTGCCTTCATGCTGCCAGAAAGCTCCCCAACAGTAGATGCTAAAAGCTACCCTTGAACTAGGAAGAGTAGTGTTGGCGAAGGGTCATCTAGTCTTCCAGGTGTCTAGTCAGAATCTCCTTTCTTGTTGCTTGGATCCATTGGTTTGAGTCCTACCATCCAGAGCAGAAGAATACAAGCATGCTCCCTCCTCCATGGGACAGCCCTTGAGATATCTGAAGATGGCTAACATATCTCCTCAGTGGCGCTGTGGATTAAACCACTAAGCCCCTCGGGCTTGCCGATCAGAAGGTCGGCGGTTCGAATCCCCGCGATGGGGTGAGCTCCCGTTGCTCAGTTCCTGCTCCTGCCAACCTAGCAGTTCAAAAGCACATCAAAGTGCAAGTAGATAAATAGGTACCGCTCTGGCGGGAATGTAAACAGCGTTTCTGTGCGCTGCTCTGGTTTACCAGAAGAGGCTTAGTCCTGCTGGCCACATGACCCGGAAGCTGTACCCCGGCTCCCTCGGCCAATAAAGCGAGACGAGCGCTGCAACCCCAGAGTCGGTCATGACTGGACCTAATGGTCAGGGGTCCCTTTACCTTTATCATATCTCCTCTCAGTCTCTTCCAGGCTAAACATACCCAGCTCCCTCAACCGTTCCTCATAAGGCTTGTTTTCCAGACCCTTGATCATCCTAGTTGCCCTCCTCTGCACATGCTCCAGAACTAGCAAGGTTCTCTTGCCAAGTATGGTTGCTAAAAATATTAAATTATCTGGAACCTTATGAAAGCATGTTATCATATAGTGCTCCAGGATTTCCGACGATATCAGGGATTGACCTTCCTGCCTGCAAACCCTGCGTTCTGCCATTGCGCGTATTAATGCCAGGGGATATCTAAGGTGAAAGATGTTTGTGTAATGCTAAACATAAGTGTAGAGAGTGGTTTTAGTAAAGGTACCACTGCTGTATTTTATCAAGTGCCAAAATCGTATAATGAAGGCCTTTCATTTTTTTAAAAAAAGAGAAACATATAAATGCAAAAATGCCACCCAGCTAGTAGAGATCTTCCTAATTTTACCTGATTGTATTTCTGAAGAAATATGGCAAGATCGTCGTAAATTTTCAACATGAACTGCATTTTTGTTGCCAATTTCCATATCCTTCTAAAAGTGCTGAAGCGTGCATTTGCTATTTATGTTTGCAGTAGACTTTTACTATTTGTGGTTTTAGAAATTGGAAACAACCAAACAGTGGTGCTATGGTCTAAAAAAATAAATTTTAAACAGCTGTGGGACAGTATTTTTAGAATGGTAGGAGTCCCTATTAAGACAGAGTGGCAAGCATTCCTGTATGTGCAGCAGTGTCACCCAGGGAGACGCAAAGCTAGAATCCCATTCTCTTCAAACTCACATTCAGATTATCTGAATAAATTTTGACCAATGGAGAGCAATATTTTTGGAGATGAAAGTGACATGAATGCTGTTTTGTCAAGAGCTTGTTGTGTTCTCGTCTAACTTCCCCCCCCCCGCAAGAAATGTCAGATTCTGCACTAAGGATATTTTTTAAAAATTACACAGTGCAAATGAAAGTTGCATGCAACCTTTTCATCTAATTATGCACTTTTACACACACTCCAGCTGCTTGAAAAAGCTACAATTAAGAAAATGTGTAAAGACTTAAAAAAAATCACAAAAACCATTCTAGTACAATACTGTAACGATTCATTATATATTACAATATAACGCAGGCATAGGCAAACTCAGCCCTCCACATGTTTTGAGATTTCAGTTTCCATCACCCCTGACCACTGGTCCTGTTAGCTAGGGATGATGGGAGTTGTAGTCCCAAAACATCTGGAGAGCCGAGTTTGCCTATGCCTGATATAATGTAATATTACAATTTATAAATAATCATAGATGGTGCAAGATCAGCAATTTACAGATCAGTTTCCATTTTGGGGCACTGAAGGTACACGTATATTTTGCCTTTGTCTTGATGGCTAAGATTCCATTGAAGCTTCCACTGAAACATACAAGAACCTCATCTAATTGCAAAATAATTTTCTGTCATGAATATTTGGCTACTTGTATCTTTTGAGACAGGGGTGGAAAACGCATATAAAAACGCTGTGAAAATGCTTTTTTAAAAAAGTTTTGAAAAATACATTGAATTTTGCATAGCTCACTGTCGCCATCTAGTTTCACATTTGTATATTGTACCTTAAAACACATTTAAAATGTTTTATTTGCAGCTGTATAGCTGAGTGCGGGGTGTTTAGGTTTTCATTATTAGGGCGCCTGTACTAAGTGACTCCCATCCAAGGAGATTGTGTGCTGCCCCCATTAAGTGCCAGGCAGTGGCTCTTAGTAGCATGGTGCCCAACCTGGGGGCTCCTGCCTTCCCTTGCGATGGTGACGTGATTTATGAAGGGGGTTGCCTTGGTTTCTCCTAGAGTGGTCCACTGGTTTTGTACTTGGAATCCAAATTGGGTCCCGGGGGGGGGGGGGGGCTCCCATAGATTCTCATGGGTTGAATAACCTGACCTTTAAGACTGTGTTTTTGTGGGCCTCACTTTGCCCAGTGGGCGTCATCTTCTGATTCCTAGCTCTGTGTGTTCCACCGGGAAAAAGTGGTGCTATGCCTAAAGTGATGTTTCATGGGTCTGTTTCATGGGTCCCAAGACGTGGTGTCGCCCTCCTTTTGCTCCCGCCTTTCCTATTTGCATAGCTGATATTTCTAAAGTGACCAGTTGGGCACCCCCTCACAGTTACACCAAGCATTATAGAATTGGCTTTCTGCCATCAACTGATGCAGTGTTTGGCAGGAAAGTTCTTTGGAGAGTTTTGCCACTTTAGGGGTAAAGGGGTAGATAAGCTCTGCTCTCTTATATCCCTATGAGGAATGTCATCCCCCCTCCATCTGGTAAAAATAGAAATTTTACTCTGGCAAGCGGATGGGGGATGTGAAAAGTTCTGATGCCCCCGCCTGTCTCCAGTAGGAGTGGTCATCCCGATGAGGAATGTCATTGTCATCTGTAAACGGAAATTGACAACAAGGAAAATTTCAAATATTTTTCACATTCCTTATGCTAAGGCTTTTGGTTGGTTACTTCTTAGGAAGATCTGAACATTGAATCTAAGCAAGTTCTATAAATCATTCTAGAAAGAAATGTTTTATTTGCTTCTAGGCCTATGGTTTATATTTTTTTCCCTTTTTTATCAAAAGCTAGAGTTGTTTGGTTTATTTAACTTGGCCAAGGTGTATGGGTGGTGATTTGATGGCCAGTTAAGTATAATTGCTGGATTATTAAAGGGGATTACATTGTCTGTCTCTTTATTTTACTACAGAGTAACTGCTCATGAAAGATAAACAGATGTCTTATCACTATTTTTTAAAAGGTAATATTCATTTTATGTGAAGGGGTTATGCACGTGAATAATCAGTTTCAATAGACCTCTCTTAGGAGGGTTTGAGCTCTAAGAAGCTTAGTTAAGTTTGTCCCACAAATAGCTGCTCCTGGAAAAAGTTGTGTTTTCTTTGGTCCACAGGACTTCCTCTTGGAATTTCTGAGCTTTGACCAGTTAAAATGTCTTTGTGTGGTCTGCTGCTTGAGGGCTTGAAAAGGGGACCTCATCCTTACAATTTTTTCCCTGAGAAACAGCAACACCAGGCTTCCTTTTAAAAAATCCCTTTTATAAAAGAAAAGAAAACCCCATTCCTTCTAAAATTTAACCCAAAGCTTGGTATGTACACTTAAATATCCACTTTTTAAAACGTTGTTCCACCCAAAATAGTCGTCAGATGTCATCTTTGCTTTTTACCACCCTCTTCTTCATTAAAATAATATGCGGACTTTTTTATATAAAAAGAATACTATGTTTCACCCTTCTTGAAGTGTTTTCCTAAAACGTCAATTGAAATAGTCAAAATAGTAATTTTAAATAAATAATAAATTTCTTTACTAAAATTATTAATATTTTCTAACCATTCCAGTATACTGGAATAAAATAAAAGACTGTACTGTGAGTACGACACATTTTGAAATTTTTAAAATACAGTGGTGCCCCGCAAGACGAATGCCTCGCAAGACGGAAAACCCGCTAGAGGAAAGGGTTTTCCGTTTTGGAGGTGCTTCGCAAAACGAATTTGCTATGGGCTTGCTTCGCAAGACGAAAATGTCTTGCGAGTTCTGCGGGGGTTTTTCCCCTCCCCCCCTTTCCCCCCAGCCCCTAAGCCGCTTCACAGCTGATCTAAGCCGCTTAACAGCTGATCTAAGCCGCTCATCAGCTGTTCCACAAAGCCGCTAATAGCCTTTTAGCAGCTAATCCACTAATCCCTTAATAGCCGCTAATCCCTTAATAGCCGCTAATAGCCGCTAAACCGCTAATAGCGCTAATCCGCAAATGGGCTTGCTTCGCAAGACGAAAAAAACCGCAAGACGAAGAGACTCGCAGAACGGATTCTTTTCGTCTTGCGAGGCACCACTGTAGGTCCTTTATTTAGAATATGGATAGAACTATGTAGTATCTTCAATTCACATTGCAAATGTCTCAGATGCAAAATTAACTATCTCTAGAATCATATAATTGTAGAGTTGGAAGGGACCCCCAGGGTCATCTAGTCCAACCCCCTACAATGCAGGAATCTCAGCTAAAGCATCCAGGACAGATGGCTGTCCAACCTCTGCTTAAAAACCTCCAAGGAAGGAGAGTCCGCCGTCTTCCAAGGCTAAACAGCTCTTACTGTCAGAAAGTTCTTAATAATGTTGAGTTGGAATCTTCTTTCTTCTTACTTAAATCCATTGGTTCAGGTCCTGCCCTCAAAGGCAGCAGAATACAACCTTGCTCCACCTTCCATGGGACAGCCCTTTAGAGATTGGAAGATGACTCCCACATCTCCTCTCAATCTGCTCTTATCCAGGCTAAACATACCCAGCTCCCTCAACTGTTCCTCATAAGGTTTGGTCTTGAAACTCTTGAACACCCTCATTCATGGTGTGCTTTGTAGCAAAGCCCCGGATGTGTGCGTCATGTCTAGCTGTGCATAGGCAGCGGACGCCCTTAAGGTTTTCTGTTCGTGTGGCGAAGCGTCTCTCATTGACCCCAAGTGAAAGGCACCTTGGGACAGGGGTGGGCAATGTTGCTGGACTCCTACAAGATGGGTGACACCTGGCTTGTGAGCAGTACATGTGAAAAGGATCTAGGAGTCTTGGTTGACCACAAACTTGACATGAGCCAACAGTGTGACGCGGCAGCTAAAAAAGCCAATGCAATTCTGGGCTGCATCAAGAGGAGTATAGCATCTAGATCAAGGGAAGTAATAGTGCCACTGTATTCTGCTCTGGTCAGGCCCCACCTGGAGTACTGTGTCCAGTTCTGGGCACCACAGTTCAAGAAGGACACTGACAAACTGGAACGTGTCCAGAGGAGGGCAACCAAAATGGTCAAAGGCCTGGAAACGATGCCTTATGAGGAACGGCTAAGGGAGCTGGGCATGGTTAGCCTGGAGAAGAGGAGGTTAAGGGGTGATATGATAGCCATGTTCAAATATATAAAAGGATGTCACATAGAGGAGGGAGAAAGGTTGTTTTCTGCTGCTCTAGAGAAGCGGACACGGAGCAATGGATCCAAACTACAAGAAAGAAGATTCCACCTAACTTTAGGAAGAACTTCCTGACAGTAAGAGCTGTTCGACAGTGGAATTTGCTGCCAAGTGTGGTGGAGTCTCCTTCTTTGGAGGTCTTTAAGCAGAGGCTTGACAACCATATGTCAGGAGTGCTCTGATGGTGTTTCCTGCTTGGCAGGGGGTTGCACTCGATGGCCCTTGTGGTCTCTTCCAACTCTATGATTCGATGATTCTATACTCCTAACAGCCTCTAGCAAGCCCGGCCAATGGCTCAGGGACAATGGGGGCTGTAGTCCAACGCCATCAGCAAGGCCATCCCTGATCTAAGAAGTAGCATGCAAGAGATGGGAGAATGTCTCTTTGGAGAAGAGGCATCCCCTCATGAGAGAAAATGGAGAATGCCTCTTCTTAGATTGGGGTGGGGAAGCTGTAGCCCTCTAAGTGCTGCCAGACTCCAGCTCCCATCAGCCCTAGCCAACATGGCCAACAGCCAGGGATGATGGGAGTTGGAGTCCAAGCATATATCAAAGGCCACAGTGCCTCCACGCCTGATCCAAGAAGTAGTCTGCAAGCGGGGGAAGGATGCCTCTTATTTAGAAGAGGCACCCCCACGTGAGAAAACAGAACACCTCTTCTTAGGTCAGGCGAGGGGAACCTCTGGCCCTTCGGGGCCGCTGGACTCCAGTTATGTTGTTCAGCGAGACAAGGAAAGAATGTCCTTTGTCACCCCACTTTCTTGCAATAGTTTTAGAACCCCCTGGCTAGGGCTGTTAAAACAGTCAACAAATGTAAAGGAATTAAAGGTAAAGCAATACAATCATCTTAAAGTATCATTGTATAGCTGTGCTACGGTGCACTATAAGGTTAAAAGGTGAATAAGGAGGTATCAGGGTTCCTTGCCTTCACTTAAAGGAATGTGAGCTCAGATAAATTAATGTTTTGGGCTTGCTATTTTTATTTAAATTGAATTATATTGTAGAATCATTGCACATTGTAGATATTCAAGAATTTTTTTGTAGAAGGATACATTTGCTTTGAAGTTTATTGGTTTTGTAAGATTTGCATAATTCAATATAACTCCACAGCAATTGTTGTTTGTTATTTTCAGTTCTTTTACAGTTTGATTCTCAGTAGATTATAAGGTGGGAGAAAATATGGAATTAGATATGCACTGGAAAGCATAACAGAGTAATCTATGCTGCGGAAACCCTCTTAAAGAGGAATGTTTCACATTTTTTAGATGATAGAAAGTGATTGCCATATTGAAATTTTGTAGAGATTCTTGCAAAATACTATTTAGAAGGGATCTAGGTCTTGAAATATCAGAGATTCTCTGGGGAAAGGTTCATAATATGATTTGAGTTTTCCCCATTTTATTCCTTTTGAAGCAAAGCTCAGTAGAAAATGATGTTCCCATGGCATGTGACTTCTGCTAAATTAAATAAGATCTTGAAAATTAATGTGGGGTGTGTGTGTGTTATATAATTTGTTTCAACAGCATCATGCTTACACTGTGTGTGGCTGTGAGCCAGTTTCATCTAGTAGCTCTTTGCATAATGTTTGCTCCAGTTATTGTACCACTGCTTCTATTTTTTATGCATATCCCTTTGCTGGTCTCTTATAATAAAATGCCTAAACATTTTCTTAAAATTATCCCTGATACTACACTAATCTACTGTGCGCTTACATGCGTGTTCCACACTGCAGCCTTGGGAGCGGCTCTGAAACAGCTGGTGCAAATTTAGAACACAAAACTCTGTACCTTAAGCCCCTGTGGCTGAAGGCAGTCAAAACCAATAAGGATAAAAATGGGAATGACAAGTTTGGGAAATCCTTATTAAAAAGAACTTGAAAAATCCAGTGTGAGATGAAAAGGCTCTGCTTGTAGTCCAAAGGAGAAGCACAACTGATATACCTAGGTTTTTTGAAATTAAATGACAATTTCTCATGTGGTTTGGGCATCCGTTGCTTCTTGGATCTTCAGGGGGTGTCTGCTATTTATATATTGGCTTGTGTCAAATTCAATAAAACAGGAAAAATAGAAAGCACCAGACAACATATAATCCATTGCTGTAGTCCAGCAGAAACAGGAGCAATTAGCCATATACATTTGTGAAGGGTTGAGATGTAGGTGACCACTGTGCGCTTCCTAAGCAATTTGCTTCATGTTTAAAACTCGTTCAATGTTAAAACTAGCCCTAGATAATTTGCAGTTGTGATGGGGACAACAAAACTCCCATTAACCCTAGCCTTTCCCCCCTGCGCTGGAATGTCATGCTCACTCGCAATCTTCACCATGCAACAGCAACCTGTAGCACTCCTGCCATTTATGCCCCTTTAGCCCAGTATTTTTCATACTTGGCTTGTCAATTCCCCCCCCCCCCCGCAAAAAAATAATAATATTGCACCTTTGCTTTGCTAGTTTTTACAGTGTGGACAAACTGTGCTAATCTAACTCTTAATCAGTGGGATGGGATTCATCCTGTTGCAGCACTAGGGCAGAAGCCACTACTCAGAAGTAAGTATCATTGGCTTTAAGTGAAATGAATGTCGAACTACAGCCTAAGTGCAACATGGAGGACTTGGCTTTGTGGGGACAGCAACTCTTTCTTCCTGCAGTGGTAGAAGATGCGCTGGAAGGAGAGAAGGGGAGAGGAAAGAGAGGCGCTTGATACATGACAGGGGTGGTATCATGGGAAATGAAGTATTGGAATTCCTGTTGATTTAGAGGGAATGAAAAATGTTTTTTATTAGAGGGGAAGGGTAATGTAAATTAGGGTAGGTAAATTCATGTGCCCACAGAACATTAGATCTACATCGCCTATAACCCTCAGTCTAAAAAATGTTTAAGGACTTTAGTAGAAGTTATTTAAGTGCATGCTTTATTCTTCCATTGACATCCATGGGATAGAAAGGTGATCAGTGCTGGCCAAGTATTTACAGTACCAAAGCTGCTTATTACACATATTTGAGAGGTGGCAAAAGCTGAGACCAGGAGTGGTTTGATAAAACATGGGGTGTACTCATTATGACTGAGTTATAAATTTTCAGAAGGCCGGTATCCTTGTTAAACTTCTCCATAGATACCCCCAGGACCTCATAAATAAAATGCTATTTTATAGCAAGGTAAAAAATTCAAATGATGTCTGAATAAAAGGGCACTTTCATAACGTCTCACTCTAGGACAACATTCAAAGCATACAGTCCATCAATATCAGGATAAATTGCTCTGAATAAATTGAATTTCATTATTTTATTATTGTTTATAGAGAGTTTCAGTTTCATTTTTTTCTTATAATCAGCATTTTTGTAGGTTAGAGGCAAGAAATAATTTACATTCCAATATCATTATTACTTTATGTTCATATCAAAGGAATTATGTTTTTAAAAAATCAAATCTTTTACTACTGTATCATACATAGAGGAAATTTGGGTTCTCATCAGCACTGCTTTCACTCATCAGCACTGCTTTCACTGCTTTCACATCAGCACTATCATGGTAATTATTTTACATACATTTAAGATACAGTGGTACCTTGGTTTACAACCATAATCTATTCTGGAGGTCCGGTTGTAACCCAAGGCACGCTTTCACCAATGGGGCCTCCCCCACCAAATTGGTTGTAATCCAAAAAAAGGGACACACACTTCTGGGTTTGACATGGTTGTAATCCAAAACAGTTGTAATCCAAAGCGGTTGCAAACCAAGGTACCACTGTAATATATTTGTCTTAGTCCGTATTTTTTTACGTTTAATTTCCCTCTGACCTCCAGTTTACTTTAAAAAAAATGCCATGTGCAAATTAGGATATTTATCCAAATTAGAACAAGTGCTTCATGCACCTGATAAAATGGATGCTAATGCACAAAAATCCATGTTGTTAGTTGCTAGTATTTAAGGTGCCCACGCCTGGCTCTTTGTTGTGTTTTGCTGCAACAGAACATCACAGCTTCCCTCCAGAAAATGCCTGCTTGTTTTGTTGTTGAATACCAGAAAAGGAGATGCATGAATGATGGTACTTCACTGAGCATTTTAATTTAGTGAAAAGCGAATTCCCATCATCTGAGAGAAAGTTACTGTGTGATTTGGACCTGCACAGCGACACCCACCAAGGTGAGCACAGCTCCATCCATCAGGGACTTGAGAACGTATTTCAGCTGCCTGTCTGGAACTGCAGAGACAGGGAGCATCAGGCATCTGACAGTCCATAATAAGTAGCTGTGTGGACTTTGCTGTGCAAGCCTGGCAGAGATGGTGAGCCGTCTAAGAGAGTACAATTGCTCCCATGTTTCCGCAGCAGCTAGTAAATATTACAATTATCACCCACCCCAGAGATTGCTTAGGTTCTTTTCAATTGCTGGTGTTTGTGCTTAATTTTCAGATCCATTTCAAGAACAATTTTCCTTCTCAGCCTCCACCTCCTTTGAGAAACGTTACAGATGTCTAAACACACATGCACAATTTTCTAATTCCAGCGCTTTTTTTCTATTAAAAAAAATGTTTAGGGGTATGCATACCCCCACATCCCCCCAGAAAAAAAGCACTGTCTAATTCTTTTCGAAATAAAAATTGTGGACAGCAGGAAAACCCACCATAATTCACTTACATGTGCAAAAACAGCTGTTTTCACAAGCTAAACCAATATTTTTAGTTTCTAGTTTTGCTTATACTTGCAAAAACTATCTATGTTGTTCATCTTAACGGAAAACTTTGCATCTAGATTTTCATATTTTAGACATTATTTGTGTTAATGCAAAGAACCTATTTTTAGTGTACTGTAAAAATAGTGTACTGTAGATGTATTCTTATTCTTATTAATTAAAAAAACAAACCAGCTAAACTTTTCTGTACACTATTTTTATGTTTTATATTTTTTGTTGTTTCAGAGCTTTCTAGTCTGCTGCTCTGTTCACATTTTCCTGGTTCATGCACATAAAAAATGTAGTTCTCATTTCAAATAGTGCTTTGAAATTCTAAGGGCAGCAAGGTGGGGGCATTTACCAGGACCCCCGCAAAGGAACCATTATGCCAACAGCACTGCCACTGTTAGTTTGCACAGAATATTTAGCTAGATAAGAGGCAGCACGGGGAAATCAGCCCTTCCAGGGGGCTCACGAAGGAAGTCTGGCTTGAAGGTCCCTCAGCTCTGAACCGGCACTGCTGTGCTTCACCTCTTTACCTGCAACTTCCTGTCTTTGGGTAATGGGATGCAATGTGGTGCTTTGGTCCATTCATACATGCAAATCACGTTTTCATGCTGCTGTTTTGCATTGCTGGACATTCATGTGTGCATTGTTATAGGAGTTCTAAGGTCTCATATATATAAATCATATGCTCATAAATTTACAAGGCAAACACCTACATAAGTATATAAATCACGTGTCTGAAATAGTACAGAAGAGCAATCCTGAAGCCACCTTGACTCTTCCATGACCTCAAATACTCCTCTGCAGTGAGGAAGGAAAATGGGAAAGCCTCCCCCTTGTCTCTTTGCTCACAAATCCTGTGTTGTGTATGAATAGGGTGAGCCTGTGACCTGGATTCAGGAACTAAGTATTTAGCACCTCAAAGAAAATGGCCAGGCTCCCCAGGTAAAGTAATCAGTGACCATTACCAGTATCCCGCCAGTCAGGATTTCTGCTGTAGTCTGCCCTCTTCAGTGATGCATGCATGATGGTTTTTTGGGGGGTGGGGTGGTCTCGAGCTACAGAGTAGGCAACTTCAAAAGCCAAAATAAGAGCTTGCACGCCATTGTTCTGGGTTCTCTCCTCCCTCCTGCGAGTGGTGAGTGAGAACCCTGTTGCAACAGTCTAATAAAGACCAGGCTTTCTAGCTGCTCAATATTCTCTGGTTGGCCTGTTATTTTCTCCCACTGATAGGGAACCCACTTAAGGACTCTATACGGGCTCTTGGATACCCCATTAGGGGAAAGGAGCAGAAAAATGTTCAAATACAGTCAAGCGGTGGTAGCAGTTCTCTTCATAGACATCAGGAAATGCTTGATTTTGTATGATGACTGAGGCCTAGTGCTCACTGAAGTGGTAAAACCCTCTTTCCAATCTGTATCGCTTCAGGCCACAGATTGGTGGTTGCATGACTGTAGCCTAGTCTTGACACGAACACAGCAGTTTTCCATATGCGGGGGGCACGGAGGAGCATGCAGCCCCGTGAGTCCCCTCCTGCAGTCTGGACACAGGTTTACTGCCTCAGTTGCTCTAACCTTCCACAACAAATGTTATTTTGGCAGTGAAGCTGCATGAGTATTATGCAGTATTCTGGAATGTTGTAGCTTTCAGAGCACAAAATTGTGGTTCTAGTATTTTATCACAATGTGCTTGTTTTCTGGGTTACTTTTCAAAAGATGCTGAAATGCCAATTACTGTATTGCTCAGAGCCCCATCTGCAACACTTCAGTCTGTGGTCCTGTGCAAGCAGCTGATAACATTAAGCACATGAAGAGTCTAGACATTACTAAAGCATGGGTCATCTTGCTCCCTGGCAGGTTAGAATAACAAGAGGGCAAGAATATAAAGTTGTTTCCTAGATTTTGGAAGTAGGATGCCATGTCCTGTTTAGTAAGCGGCTTTAAAATTACCCAATTTATGTAGTGTTATCTGTAGTTCTTCTGGGCTCCATTTGTGCTCTAGAAAACAAAACACATTCTTGGGTCAGTTTACCCAGGTTAGCAACTTTTGATACTTTCCAGTTACAAACGAAATTAGAAATTTAAAAATCTTTCAGGCATAGAGTGGTACCTCTGGTTACAGACGCTTCAGGTTACATATGCTTCAGGTTACAGACTCCTCTAACCCAGAAATATTTCCTCGGGTTAAGAACTTTGCTTCAGGATGAGAGCAGAAATCGTGCAGCAGCAGCGCAGCAGCAGCAGGAGGCCCCATTAGCTAAAGTGGTGCTTCAGGTTAAGAACAGTTTCAGGTTAAGAACAGACCTCCAGAACAAATTAAGTTCTTAACCCGAGGTACCACTGTGTTTATTAAGTGGATCCAGGCACACTATTTTTCAGTCCCAATCATTCTGTGATGGTAGTTACAAAAAAACTGAAAAAATAATTGAGCATTACACTTGTAACCACCCTTTTGCCATGCCAAGGCTCCCAGGGCAACAGCACTGCAATCTCTTCATTTAATCCTCTCAGCGACCTGGTGAGGCCGTCCTGTGAGCGTGACAGATGAGCAGAGATTTGAACCCAGTGTCCCAGGTCTAAGTCTGACACTCCATCCACTATGCCACCCTGGCTCATTTATGTTTTCCTCTTCATCATCATCATCATTATGTTGTTGTTGTTGTTGTTGTTGTTGTTGTTGTTGTTGTTGTTGTTGTTGTTGTTATTTCAGGTTGGAAATTAAATTTTAAAGGGAAGATCCTCACTCTGACAACTGGAATAGCAGTGAAATCATAGGAAATGTATTAGTGGCTACACAAGAGAAGTGAAGGGGGAAATGGCCATTCTGGACTTTGATCGCTCTTTCAGTGTGACAGAACCAGGCTGTCAAAAGAGCCATGGGATTTTTGCATTTGGCAGCTGATGGCAATAGGGCTCTGGAAGGATGTTTCCGTTTTGATAGTTAAAAAACACTATACAAATGTTGAGGATGTCTACCGGACATTATCAAATTTGAAAGCTGTTCTCCTGTATGAAGAGCGTGCCCAGGTGCCTGCACCTTGTGGCTCAGGATGTGGCTTTCTTCAGGCATGGCTTGTCCAGATGCCAGCCGGGAAGCAAGGCCAATAGGCAAATGGAGCAACATTCCTAAATTTCCCTGTATTCACGCCCTAATGGGTGTTCCAGGCATGTGACATACTAGTGTTGTCTGTCTCTTCCCTTTTCATGATAGGAGAGCTCAAATTTCTTCCCAATGTTTTCACAGATAGTATAATGCCTTTGTGTGAGTGATAAGCTCTGTATCATTTTGTCACATGCAGAATGATTATCTAGTGCTTAAGAAGCTGCTTTTGCTGCACTGAGAGGGGAAAGGAGATGGGAGCTTCCGTGGCCACGTCCTCAGTTTCTTCCCCCTCTAACCTGTAAAGCGAGAAATCATACATATGCTGTAAGGATATAGATCTATACAAATAACCAGGCGGTTTCAGGGAAAGCCTGCAAAGGAATTTTTTACCACAAATAACGTTCGGATGATTTTGGCCCACAGGCCGGAGGTTACTCACTCCTGAATTGAAAGCCTCTAGGAAATCTCTGGACTCAGAGAGTGAAATACATGTATCTGCAACAATAAATAATGGATTGTCCAGGCTTTGCATATGGGGGAGTCATGACAGGAATCCCTTGGCTTGAACTAAAATAGAAATGTTTTGTAATTTATTTCTTTACTTGCCGTATTCTTACCCCGCCTTTTCTCCAAGGAGCTTAAGGCAGACTGCATGGTTCTTCCCCCTCTCTGTTCATTATCAGAATTACCCTGCGAAGTTGATGGGGCTGAGAGAGATCACCCAGCAAGCTCTATAGCCAAGCGGGGACTTGACCATTGGTCTGCGCCGTCCTAGTCCAACACTCCAACCACTTCACCACATTGGCTTTGGAATTCAGGCTGCTTTTATTTCCTTCACTTTCTGTACAGGTTCAATCATCTCCATCGAAAAGTAGACCCCTATCCTTACTTAGTGCTGAATTGCAATTGTCCCCACAGAGGGGAAATATTACGTACACACACGTCCCGAAAATCCACTTATCCGAATACAAGGAATTTGTGCCCTATCCTCACTCCACACACCACAGAGGCAGAACAGAGGGCATTTTTTACTTCCTTGTTTGCCTTTTGCTCATTGGTTGAAGAGATTGAAGGAGGGAGGGAGGAGTGATCAGTCAAGTCCGAGAACATTTCCCCCCTGTGTTTTCCTATTTATTCTTTTTCTGGCTTTTGGCGGTCAATATTCAGTGATTGGGAACATTAGAAATTTCTCCATAGGAATCAATGGACATCATCAACTCGTTATGTGAACACTCACCTAATAAGGTATGTCCAGGGAATGCATTGGGTTCAGTAAGCTGGACCTGCATGTATTTTAGTTTGACTATGAGTTCTTGACTTGTTGTTGATGACAACATAGAAAACAGCTGCAGAGTGCAAAAGACACTGTATTCAAGACACCCACTCTTTCATACTAGACTCATTTGAGGTTTTTCCCCTCAACTTTTTTATCCTGGGTTTTTTGTTTTGTTTATGTATTTCTGCACTTCTTGGGGTTCACCTGAGCATCATGGTCCCTTTCCCTTGCTTCTCAGTGACCCCATTTTGGCTACAATTCTGTTGGCACTCATGAGCTTAGTTTGCCGTTAGAAGAAACATTACATGATGTAATTGCATTGGGATCACTGTCTCTACTCTACAAATACCCAACTAAGAAGCACACACACACTTCTGTGCACACCCACACCCATCTATATTATTGTATTGGGACTGTTTCTCAAAATGGACCCAAACAACTAATAGTACATTTGTAAAGCACACTTTTATAAGAGAATCCACCGTGTGCTCTTGGCCTGCCAAAACCAAAACCAGTTGCATTCCAGTCACAGGTCTATGCAGCCCCCCCCCCCCCCCCCGCACAAAGGTGAGGGGCTGTGGGGGAAGCAACGTGTTCGTGTCTCTGCCTTCAAGAGCGCTACTTTCATACTTTGTTTAAAAACGGTTCAGTTTAAAAAAAGAGAAAATGACTGTGTATACATATAAAAGTTGTCTTCTGAATAATTAACAGGATTTTTATTTAGTCTTAGTCTTTTATCAAGGGCATCTTTGGTTTTATTTGGAAGAACGGATGGTTTATGCCTAGAAACATGTCTCTCCCCCCGCCCCACCCCCGGCAACCCAAGTTAATGCACATTTCATTTTGCAAGCAGTGTTAGGTACATAAAAACTTCACACATGAGCCAGACAATGAGAGATGTTATAGAAGTGATTATTCGTAAATATTTAGTGACCTGTGGCTACGAATCTTTTAATAGAAAGTGTCAATGTTTTCAGTTCCAAGAGGTTTACTGTTTAGTGGCTACATTTTATAAGGTACTATTTCACGACTTGCAGTGTTTTACAGCAAATCTTTTTACTGTTTTTTTTCTGTAGGAAAAGTGATGGGAATTTCCTGAGTAAAATTCTTAAGGGTGGGATTGCTCTACTGTTCCACCGGGAGACCAGGTTTTACCTGGATTCTAGCTATGCCACCCCATGGCGGGTTGCAACACTGGATGGCATAGATTCCCAGCTTTCATATAAAAAGTCATGACTCTTGTAGATCCCCAGATCTCAGGCAAAGTGTGTAGAAGGCACCCTGCACATTCATTTCCTGAACCGCCTTAGTTCATTTTGCAGCCTTTTTTGTTTGTTTGCTGCTCCTTAGAGCAAGAGAGATTGCGGCTGCACGGAAAGCAAATCCAGTGTTAGCATAGCTATAGTTGAGCAACAGCAAGTCAAGGGCAACTTTGTTGGGCTGACAGCAGACTTTTGGGGCTTATTCTCAGAGAAGCCTTACATTTCCTGCAATATATACATTTTTATTCAACCATGAGGGTTACATGTGAAAGTATTTCAGAATACTTCTATAGGTTTTCTTCCTATGGAACAACTTTCAAAGGAATGATTTTGAGTGGGAAAGCAGAGGGTTGGGATTGCGTAACACACCACTTGTTTTGCATAATTAGCAAACAGCTTGCATAATATGCAGATCTGGCCCACTCAGTTCCTGGGAACTGGCTTGTGGTAAGCTTCCTTAAGGTACACAGTATAAACACTGGAAAAAATTCTGTATGCCTGGCATTTTCTTATACTGGTTATTCTAAGGAGTCTAGTTGGTGCTGTGTGTCCAAGGGAGTGTTAGAAACTAAAATATATAAGCTAGGCACCAGACGGATTGCCTAGTTGCCATTTTGGGTCAGATGGGTTGAAAGTCATTGTGCGGATAAATATAACAACTAGAATTCTACAGGATGTGTTGCTAGTGTGTGAAAACAGTCAGGATCCAAGACTCCCAGAAATGCATCTCCAGATGGTCAAGACATCAGGTGGGATCCTGGCGCCCAGGCATCTTCACTTGGTTGCAAGTGGCTGATAGCCATGTGCAAAATGTGCCTGGCAGCTAGCAAATTTCAAACACTGGTCCAAGGTCACTTTCTGATGTTAATAAAAAAAAATGCCTATGTGCTTGTAGGGAAGGAAAAACGAGGGCTTGCTCCCAGTGTTCCTGTTTTATTCTAACATGCACAGTCCACTCTCTCTCACACACATCTAGTTTAATCTGGCAATGAGAAAGAAGGACATTCAACTGTTGTCTGCTTGGTAGAGGAGACTAGGATTGAGGCAGAGATCAGGGCACACTGGCAATTGGCCTCCCTGTGCTCTGTGGCTCTTACTGCTTCTCAGCTGTAGGACAGGCACAAGGCATCTTCTTGGCCATCCTTCTTACTCCATCTCTGCCCAAGTTGCATCAGAAGATGACGAGAAGATGGAAAACTGAGGCTTTCAAGGACAATGAGACATCTCAGTGAAAAATGCCTTCCTGACCCCTACAGCCAGAAGCCAGTCTTGGTCCTCAGCAATTCCCATGCAGCGGATTTCCAAGAAGGGAGGGTTGATAGGCAATTATTTTCTCCATATGATGCTGTGTCAAAAAGTGATTATACAGGGCAGGGACAGGTTTACTGTGCATCTGGATTTTAAAAGATAATGTTTTCTATATAATTTCTCCCTATTCTCTTAAGGTAACAATGACAGGTTATTACTAGATTTACAGCAACTTTGCTCGTTTCATAGTGATTTATTCCCCCCGCCCTCCCGCAAACGATGTTTCAAGGCGAATGACATAGCTCTTGAGCTTTGAGGGACTCGCTCAGTAACCAAAGTGTAATTGATAGATGCAGTCGTCTTCCAAACTTTCTGTCTTTGTTTTTGTAGCAAATTGATCAAAACTCAAGTGACTTTAAAGCATTTTTTTCAAAATCTTCTTTTCTTGTTCCAAAATTTCTGCCAAATTGCAGTTAAATGAAGAAGCATGTTTGAATTCTTAACTTTAAATATGTTTTTTGTGATTTTAGGAAGAATGAGGTATTTATAATGGATTGAACTAGACCTTCTCTGTTCTGTTATCTTTATAATGTTTGCCACAAAATACTTCCAGGCGACATCTTCCAGGCGTGTGTGTGTGCATGCGTGCGTGCGTACACACACACACACATTTAAGTATTCTGTTTGAAAGCTGAAGAAAGTATTGTAGAGTATTAATGTAAAAATAAGCTGTTTCTCTTGACAATTTTATCATGTAATATTTCAGTTATTTTCACTAGGAAATGGTTTTAATTACAGTAGTTAAAACTATATTAAGGTATTTTTACCCATACAAACCTATGAGAATCACTTAATTTTATTACAGTGGAGAACTTTGTTGCAGAAGTTATTTAACTCCTTAAATACCTGAACTTAAATATTATAGTTCTAATGACCCATTTCTATTGATCAGCCATGATATGAATGCCCACAGCAGATGGGGCTTCTGTTTGGAAACAAAGAGAAGCTGCAGGACTGTTTTTAGTTCAGCCAAGAGCAACCAAAGGTCTTTGAGGAGAAGCGTATTAGTGTCTTCTGCCCTCTTTCTGCAGCTGCCAAAGGCATTGGTGAGGCAATGACACCTTGCCAGCCCTTTGCTTCTGCAAAGCACATCAGTGGGGCAGCTGAGTAGGACATACTCCACCCATTAGTACACTGCAGGCTGCTGGTGTAGATTGTCCTAGTTATAAAATCTAAGATTACTCTTCCAAGGGATTCAAAGAGTTCTTGTGGCTGGCTGCTGCTATTGAAGATGGGAAACAAATATTAGTAATTTTTGTTCTCTTTAGAAGTCAACCTATTTTATAAAATCATGAGGATGGGCTGTCTATCCCTGCTAAAGACTCCAAGACTATTCAGTCAGTCTGCACCAGCAAAGTGCTTGGTGAAAAGTCTTGGCATAAATTCAGCATAGGTCTCTGCAATACAGGTTCAAATTGGCCATAGACATCAAACTATCAAATCCAATATTTCCTATTGTGTAAAAGCAAGCATTATTATTATTATTATTAATATACCACCCTATACCTGGAGGTGTCAAGGCAGTTCACAGAATAAAAGCAAAATATAAAACCGCAAAATACATAATCAAAATAAAAACAACAACCCAATAGTTTGCTATATAGGCAAAACTTTAGAGAGCTCTTTGTGGCAACATAATGTTATCAGTTCAGCTTATTCCAGAAAACTTTTGCAGGTAAAGTTATGGAGGCTGAAATTCCTGTCACATAAAGGCAAAGGAGTAGCCTGAGCCATAACCAAATGCCAGGCGGAATATGTACTCTGAAATGTTGCCTATGTCAGCATGCCTGTGGAAATTAAGATGGGAACCTTGATCCTTCTTGCTCCCTCTGCTTGTTCTCAGAATTGCTTGTTAAAATAAAAAATAAGGTCCCCATGTTAGAGGTAAGCAACATACGGTATAGTGTCCCAGTTACTGTTAATCTTCCTTATGTTAACCCAGAAAGAGGCAAGAGCTTTAACCAAGGCTGTAACCTCTTCATCCAGGTGTATCCACCCTGACCAACAGGCAGGAAAATGGGATTGTTAATCTTAGTTTTCATTTTAATCATTAAGCCCCCATCCTGGGGCAAAAAACAGCTGCTTTCTTGCTTTAGCATCTACAAAGTGAGTGTTTGCAGGGCAGCGGCTGAAGAAGGAGCCAAAAGGGGTTTCTTGTGTGTGTGATTCTTGTGGCTGATTAGCTGCTTTCCCTGGTCAAAGGTCAGAGGGGGCAGGGTTTCTGTTGAACCATCTTTTAGATTTAGGGGAGCTAGTCTCAAGCCCAACGACACATTCTCAAGATGGAGGGGGAGGGAACAGCTGCAGTCGCCTGCGGTTCCTGCGCAATGTTTGCCATCTTGCCAAAGGTTGCAGGCAGCTTTACGTGCAGCAATTGCATGTTGATTGCCCTCCTAAAAGACAAAGTCCAGCAACTGGAGGAACGTGTAGCTACGCTCCAAAGAATTAGAGAGCTGGAGCTCTTCTTGGAAGCAACAGAGCACACCGTCTCCACCAAGGAGGAGACAGGGGACTCCCCTGAGAAGGAGGCTAGTTCACCAACACAGGAGCCCGATATGTGGAGAAACGTGACTCAAAGAAGTAGGAGGCCCAGGGTTCGCTCTGATTGTCTAGAAATACACAATCGCTTTGAGGTCCTCTCCCCTAGCATGGAAGACGAAGAGCAGACTCCATTTGAGGATCTCTCCCTCATTACAGTCGATCACGTATATGAAGATGAGCAGCAAAGTCAGTCCTCAGGGAATGTGCAGGCGACCTTGGAACGGACAGCTCACGGAAGAACCCTGACCAAACCTAAGAGAAGGCGTGTAGTGGTGATAGGGGATTCCCTACTGAGGGGAACAGAAGCAGTGATCTGTGGGCCTGACAAGATGTCTCGGGAAGTGTGCTGTCTCCCCGGGGCTAAGATCCAAGATGTAACTGAACGACTGCAAGGAATCATAAAACCCACTGACAAATACCCCTTCCTCTTGGTTCATGTGGGAACCAATGACACTGCAAGCAATAGCCTCCAGAAGATCAAAAGAGACTACGAGGCTCTGGGCAGGAAATTGAAGCAATTAAATGCACAAATCGTCATCTCATCTGTCCTCCCAGTTGAACGACGTGGCCCAGGGAGAGAGAGGAAAATAGTGGAAGTAAACAGCTGGCTTCGCAAATGGTGTAAACAGGAACGGTTTGGATTCTTAGATCACGGACTGCAGTTTCTTGAGGATGGACTTCTGGCAAGCGATGGGCTGCACCTCACAACGGTTGGGAGGAATGTTTTTGCCAAAAAACTCAGAAACCTCATCAGGAGGGCTTTAAACTGACTAATGTGGGGGAGGGAGACAGTGCTCCTGAAGGTAGGAGTCTATTAATTGATGAAGATGATCATCCAAATGTCATAGACCAAATGGAGCAAACAGCAAGCAGACCTAGTGGTGGGAGGAAAAAATCCTTAAATAAGAGACACGGGGGAATGACTAATGGACTTCAATGTCTGTACACTAATGCACAAAGCATGGGAAATAAACAAGATGAGCTTGAGCTCTTGGTACAGCAAACTAAATATGACATAATAGGCATCACTGAAACATGGTGGGATAAGTCCCACGATTGGAATGTAAAAATGGAGGGATACAATCTATTTCAGAGAAACAGACCAGACAAGAAAGGAGGAGGAGTGGCGTTATATGTCAGGGATGTGTATACCTGTGAAGAGATCCAAGATTTAGAACCTCAAAGCCAAAGTGAGAGCATTTGGGTCAAAATTAAGGGAGAGAAGAAGAATAGTGACCTCATTGTGGGAGTTTACTATAGATCCCCAAGCCAAACGGAGGACATAGATGATGCCTTCCTGGAACAGATGGCCAAGCATGCAAAAGGAAGGGAGATAGTAGTAATGGGGGACTTCAATTACCCGGATATTTGTTGGATGTCAAACTCAGCCAAGAGCATAAGGTCAAACAGATTCCTCACTGGCCTTGCAGACAACTTCATTGTCCAGAAAGTGGGAGAAGCAACAAGAGGAACAGCCATTTTAGATCTGGTCCTAACCAATGTCGATGACCTGGTTAATGGGGTAGAAGTGGAAGGATCATTAGGCGCAAGTGATCATGCTCTTCTGAAGTTTACTATACAACGGAAAGGAGCAGCCAAGCATACTAGGACTCAATTTCTTGACTTTAAGAAAGCCGACTTCATAAAACTTAGGGAAGTGCTGGGTGAGATCCCATGGACAGTAATACTAAAAGGAAAGGGAGTTCATGATGGCTGGGAGTTTGTTAAGAGGGAGATAGTAAAAGCACAACTTCAGGCAATACCAATGAGACGGAAACATGGAAGGTGCCTAAAGAAGCCAGGGTGGCTATCTAAAGAACTTTTAACTGAGTTAAGATTAAAAAAGGATGTGTACAAAAAATGGAAAAGGGGGGAAACCACCAAAGAGGAATTCAAACAAATAGCCAGCACGTGTAGACACAAAGTCAGAAAAGCTAAAGCACAGAATGAACTCAGGCTTGCTAGAGAGGTTAAAAGCAACAAAAAAGGCTTTTATGGGTATGTTCGTAGCAAAAGGAAGAACAAAGAAACAGTGGGGTCACTCAGAGGAGAAGATGGTGAAATGCAAACAGGGGACACAGAAAGGGCTGAACTCCTCAATGCCTTCTTTGCCTCAGTCTTCTCCGATAAAGAAAACAATGCCCGACCTGAAGAATTTGGAGCAAATGATTCAGCAGAGGAAACACAGCCCAGAATAACTAAGGAGATAGTACAAGAATACTTGGCTAGTTTAGATGTATTCAAGTCTCCAGGGCCAGATGAACTGCATCCAAGAGTATTAAAAGAACTGGCAGATGTGATCTCAGAACCACTGGCAGTCATCTTTGAGAATTCCTGGAGAACAGGCGAAGTCCCAGCAGACTGGAGGAGGGCAAATGTTGTCCCTATTTTCAAAAAGGGGAAAAGAGAGGACCCAAATAATTACCGCCCAGTCAGTCTAACATCAATACCAGGGAAAATTCTGGAGCAGATCATTAAGCAAACAATCTGTGAGCACCTAGAAAGGAATGCTGTGATCACCAATAGTCAGCATGGATTTCTGAAAAATAAGTCATGTCAGACTAACCTGATCTCATTTTTTGACAGAATTACAAGCCTGGTAGATGAAGGGAATGCAGTGGATGTAGTCTACCTTGATTTCAGCAAGGCATTTGACAAGGTGCCCCATGATATTCTTGTAAAGAAGCTGGTAAAATGCGGTCTTGACTATGCTACCACTCAGTGGATTTGTAACTGGCTGACTGACCGGACCCAAAGGGTGCTCATCAATGGTTCCTCTTCATCCTGGAGAAGAGTGACTAGTGGGGTGCCACAGGATTCTGTCTTGGGCCCGGTCTTATTCAACATCTTTATCAACGACTTGGATGATGGACTCAAGGGCATCCTGATCAAATTTGCAGATGACACCAAACTGGGAGGGGTGGCTAACACCCCAGAAGACAGGGTCACACTTCAAAATGACCTTGACAGATTAGAGAACTGGGCCAAAACAAACAAGATGAATTTTAACAGGGAGAAATGTAAAGTATTGCACTTGGGCAAAAAAAATGAGAGGCACAAATACAAGATGGGTGACACCTGGCTTGAGAGCAGTACATGTGAAAAGGATCTAGGAGTCTTGGTTGACCACAAACTTGACATGAGCCAACAGTGTGACGCGGCAGCTAAAAATGCCAATGCAATTCTGGGCTGCATCAATAGGAGTATAGCATCTAGATCAAGGGAAGTTATAGTGCCACTGTATTCTGCTCTGGTCAGACCTCACCTGGAGTACTGTGTCCAGTTCTGGGCACCACAGTTCAAGAAGGACACTGACAAACTAGAACGTGTACAGAGGAGGGCAACCAAAATGGTCAAAGGCCTGGAAACGATGCCTTATGAGGATCGGCTAAGGGAGCTGGGCATGTTTAGCCTGGAGAAGAGGAGGTTAAGGGGTGATATGATAGCCATGTTCAAATATATAAAAGGATGTCACATAGAGGAGGGAGAAAGGTTGTTTTCTGCTGCTCCAGAGAAGCGGACACGGAGCAATGGATCCAAACTACAAGAAAGAAGATTCCACCTAAACATTAGGAAGAACTTCCTAACAGTAAGAGCTGTTCGACAGTGGAATTTGCTGCCAAGGAGTGTGGTGGAGTCTCCTTCTTTGGAGGTCTTTAAGCAGAGGCTTGACAACCATATGTCAGGAGTGCTCTGATGGTGGTTCCTGCTTGGCAGGGGGTTGGACTCGATGGCCCTTGTGGTCTCTTCCAACTCTATGATTCTATTCTATGAAATACTTTTGGATCCCAAAGAGACATCATTTTTCAGCACAGGAACTTTTATGTAACCTTGCGTTCTTCCCAACCCTCGAGCACTTTCCGTTGCCCTCACCTCCATCCTGTCAAGAAATCTCCACACAGAAATAAAGACAGGTCCTATAATGCACACACACACACACACACACAAGCCCCATAGCTGCCAACTTTTCCCTTTTCTTGCGAGGAATCCTAATCGGAATAAGGGAATTTCCCTTTCAAAAAGGGGAACATTGACAGCTATGGAAAGCCCACCAGCTGGCCAACCGCTCCCTCCTGTGTTTTGCTTCCTTTCCCTACTTTACTCTTAGCCCATCCTCTTTAAGACTTATTCTTGGCCAAAACCTTTTCCAAATCCCAAGAGTCCACCTCCTTCCACTGACAACCTCTCCTGCTTTGACTAGTTGGCTCTAATCAGCAACTTCCATTTCTGTTCTGATATCCCCTCCACTTCCTCAGACAAAATCTCCCCCTTTTCTTGACCAGCTTCACTACATTCTCAGAGTTCTGTGTGTTTTCATTCATGCTTTTAGAATGAGTAGCTTGAATGGTTAGGCTAGTTTTAAGTAGTGAAACCTGCTGTTGGTATGCTTTGAAAATCTGTGTCCATTGACTGTTTAACATCTTTTTTAATGAATATGCTAATTCCAATTTACTGTAACAAATTGCTTGAATGCCCCTTGGTGGTATTCTCCGATTTTCTTAAAAATGCCAGTGTCAGGGTACCCTGGTCTGAAAGTCAAAGGATACAAAAAGGAGTGACTGGGTTGCCTGTAAGAACAGCAGGCGTGTGTGCAATCTGCACACATCCTAACAGCCTTGTGAGATAAATCAGCTGAGCGGACACCACATGGCGTGACACTTGGCGCAGCTGACCACACTTGCAAGAATAATAGAGATCCACTGAGCCATCCGAGGGCAAAGGGCCAAGCAAACTGAAGCAGTTGTGGCTTTGGGAGCTCACTTGGCAGTGGCAAGGCAGCCTGGAGAGAAGAGGAGGCGCCCGGCCCTCAAAATGAGACCTCCAGCTAGTTTTGTGTATAAGAGAGAGAGCTAAGCAAAACAACAAAACTTAATTATGTGAGTGCCTTAGTGTGTGGCCTTCAGTATGTGTAGAAAGCTTCCTGAACATTTTATCTTCCGAATGATAGCGCCTAAATGAAAGACATTTTACATCATTTACTTCCAGAAGTGTTCATATCTTCCTGTGTTTTCTACTGAACATTTACATGGCTGGAAACTGGGGTTTGTTCTTTAGTATCCAATTAAGGACGTGGTCTTCGAAAACAACATTTAACTCAATCTCCTCTGTGTCTTTTGTAAAGTTCTACTGCTTTAAAATATTGGTCAATTTATTGTCAGAAATTTGAACTGAATGTTTGTAAGTGGTGCCTAAATAGCTAAAGACTTGCATTTTGTAGCATTTATGTTTCTATTAAAGTACTCTTGCAGTTTTAATTTAGATTGAAAAAATAGTTTAGGATTTCCACATTTAGTTAACACTTACCATGTATAAACTGGGATTACGTTTTGACTTCCTCTTTTCTTTATCTCTTTTTCATCCTATTCCCTTGAGAGAAACATTTGAACATTCGTTTTTTCTGGGCTTGCTAAATTCCTTTATCACTGAATGGTATTGTTGAGACTGAGTCAAACGTATTCCTTATTTTACAGAAATGATTGATCACAATCCAGCTTGCATACTCTAGAAAGTCTATTGTCTCGTTTCTTTCTTGATCCAGACTGAAGCTGTCGGTGCCAAATGGAACGTATTAGATCCCACAACTGGATTGAATTATGTTATATGTTTTTTGTCAGTCAGTGGATTTATACAGTTAATTTACACTGAAAGTGCTTAAATTGAAATGCAACAGTTTTTAGGGGTGACTGAGGTACTGCTTGCTCCTGTTTTAGGTTGGTATAAATCAAACAAAGCAAGTATGTTACTGTTTATGTACAGAACACCATTCAGTGTGATGGGGGCGGCTAGTATAACGTTGTCTGCAGACAAATGTAGAGAAGTGGTCTAAGCAGAGAATGGCTTTGTTTTGTCCGTATCAGAATGAAACAAATACCCGGAATGGAGGCCTGCTAGAAGCTTCTGCTGACGGAGCTCGACTCAGAAGGAAAACCTGCAGCAGAACTGCCCCAGATTCCAGTGTGCTAGAATTGCTGGGAATACATGGAGTAGATTTCTCAACCTAACAACAACAACTGAATAGCTTTCTAGCGTTTTATCGTTTTTCTGAACTAATTAGTACTTGTTTTAATGATACTTTCAAGTACAGTCTTTTCAGTTCATTGCAGCCGGGCAACTAAACCAAGGTTTGGCTTAGCATGTTGTCTGAACCTGGGATCGTGGTTAACATCTTGCCTGCTTAACCATGAACTATAGCCAAGGTTCTTCCTATGGTTAGCCACACTGAACGAAAAAGCCTAGGAGGAGTTGAGCAGCTGAGATAAGCTCCTTGGGAGCCAGCACTTTCGCATGCTCCTGCGAAGTCAAGTTTTGACTTGCATGTGAACAAGGCAATTGCAGAAACTAACCACAAAGCACAAAACTGAGATGTGCCTTTTGACAATTCTGTGCATATTTTCACCATACATCACTAGTCTGTTTCAAGCATCCTATGGTAGACAATACGAGATTACTACTTCTGTTTTACAGGAGCAAGTTTGGCTGAAGAGTAACTACATCAGATATGATGATGATGATGATGATCATTCATTCATTCATTCATTTATATACCACCAAGGATTGCAGCATGCAAGCAAAGAACTTATACTGGGTACAATGAAGAGGTAGAAAACCCGGGGGGGGGGGGTTAGGGCCTTCTCAGAGTAGACCCAGTGAAAATGATGGATCTAAGTTAGCCAAGGCCATTAATTTCAGTGAGTCTACTCTGAATCGGACTAGCATTGGCTACACCCCCCCAATGTGCAAGGTAATTAATCAAGTTAGATTCAATGGATACATTACTAGTTCATATAGTGACTTGAAGAGAAATAGTTTTTCCATGTTAATTGTGCTTTATGTTTCAGTGTTGAAAAATTGACATGTTAAAACAAGTGTGTTAAATGCAGAGAAGACTTCTTATAACAACTTTTATCCAGTTGAGCTTATAGTTGTGTGTAATAAACCTGAATTCCTACCCCTCCCCTGCAAGCAAGCCTGTTATTTCATCATAAAGTAACCTTTGGTTACAGGAAAACTACTTAAA
This sequence comes from Podarcis tiliguerta, assembly GCF_965153285.1. NCBI lineage: Eukaryota > Metazoa > Chordata > Lepidosauria > Squamata > Lacertidae > Podarcis > Podarcis tiliguerta. Next base: position 117,507,501 of record NC_139536.1, on the reverse strand, counting down.
CTACCTAATAGTAGGTTTATTTACCCAAAGAGTGGTGGTGGAGGAGATGGAGACAACACAGACTTTCTGAGAACTGAGATAGAAATTAAATTTTAGGAAAAAAATGCCTAAATACATCCTTGAGCTGCACTGTGGCACTGGGTTTATCTCTCATATGAGGAGAAGATAGTAAAGACATGTGAAGGTTCGTAGAAAAAGTTTAAATAAAATATGACTGAAGAAAGTAAACAGAAAAGAGGTGTGAAATTATCACAGCAAAAGAAACTAATTATCCAAGTTGAATAATTCAAGACAGAGGAAGGAGTATTGATAGAAGAGGCAGAGAAGACTAGTAGGAGTGGTCAGCCTGAGTGAACATATTAGTGTGAGTAGCTTTGAAAGAGAGACTGGTACAAATTTCCTAGATAATTAATGATAAAAAACAGATTTCACTAAATTAAATACAAATACTATGGGCTAGAGGAATAGATAAAAAGGGATTACCTAGTAGAAGCAAACTTAATTGTGTAGGAGCAGGGAGAGAAAGAGAGAAGGTGAAGTTCAGTTTTATCCAAATTCATATTCAAGAGATGAGAAGGTGACCAGGAGGAACTAGGAGGGAGCATATCAGAAATCTTAAGAAGGAGTAATTTCAAGGAAAAACCAATAATAATCAGCTTCGCCATGTACTGGATATATTTTTAAAAAACAAACAGAGCTGAGAGAGACGATGTATAAAGTCCCTGGGCAGAACCACAGAAAACATAATCAGAAAAGTGTTATTTATAGCATTATAGTCTTGTGCCATCCTGAATACTATAATGCTATTATTATTATTATTATTATTATTGTTGTTGTTGTTGTTGTTGTTGTTGTTGTTGTTGTTGTTGTTGTTATTATTATGTTATAGGTAAAACCTTTGGAGTAAATGGCAAAACCATTGTTCATATTCATATATTTACCAAATGTGTCAATAACTTTCTGTTGACACACTTGGTAAAACATTTTATTTTGTCATATTTGCTGTATTTCATTTGGATTGATACTTTTATGTGACAGATCAAAAGAAGGTATTAAAAGGTAACATATTTTATATTACAGAGGCATAGGAAGTACTTTCTTTCCATTTACAATAATTCCATCTGGAAGCATTTTTAAAACCAAAAGACAGTAACACAAACATTATGATTAAAAATAAGAAAACTGAAATGCTTTTAGATCCATTTGTATACAGAACAGAAAAGCAGGAACTCCACAAACTACCTTGATGAGAGTGTGGAAGTAGCTAACAACAATCACAATGGAGTGAGGTTGTTTATTCCATTTTAACTACTAAAACTGAGTTCCCTAATGGGGACTCTGTCCTGAAATGCTCTTTTCTCTGATGTTTGTTGCTGGCAGTGAGGCTCCGCTGGAATAACTGGTCTTCTCCAATCAGGGTTTATCTGTGTTAACACACTTTCCCTTGAGGGAGCTTCTGAGAATGTCTTGCTGTCAGTTCAATCTTCCTAGGACAGATCTTACTCCATTTTATATTGCCAACATTTTAAAGCAATGTCTTGACTTTCTTCTGTCCAGTAGTACTACTGCATTCCCTCCAACCCTTCTCCCATGAAAATAGGGGCGCCCTAAGAAAAAGCAGAACATTCCAGGGTCAAATCAGAAACCGGGATGGCTTCTTTAAATCTGGGACTGTCCCTGGAAAATAGGGACACTTGGAGGATCTGCTACTGATTAGTACTACTGGTCAGACCATTAGAAGCAGATTGGGCGATTAGGCTGTTCATCTTTTCAAAATAGGAAAAGAACAGTTTTAGCTGTGGAGTGTTAGACGAGTCAGTTAGTTTATTAAACCACGTCTTCTTTTTCTGAACACATATTTATATGTTGGGACCTTGATGGAGTTGTGTGCCTGGACCGCCTTGTGGGTGCCTAGGGCTGCACATGAAGATTTTCACTGCAGGGGGGAACACAGCATTGATGTGGAAGACGCCAGTGGAAGGACCTCTGATTAAATTTAATGAACCCCCCACTTTCCAGTTCCTGTGCAACCCCCATCCACATCCTGTCCTCCATCTATAGCCACTTCCCTCCCCCATTCCAGCAGCTTCCAACTCCATGTGCTGCTATTGGCTTACTAATCAAGACACCTCTTGGCCACTATGTCCTCCCCCGGTGGTGGCCACTCCCCACAGAACCTCATTCCACAATTTTCTCCTTGACAAAAATGTTGCAGCTTTGGTGTTCTGCTCCAGTCCAGTCCCTCCTCCTTCCTATATATCTGATGGGACTCCAACTCCCATCAGCTCCAGCTGGCATGGCCATTGGTCAGGAATGAAGGGAATTGAAGTCCTGCAATATCTGTAGGGTACCCCATTGACTACCCCTGCCCTACAGGAAATGATGAGGCATGCAGAATCAGTCTTTACTTTGTCAGCAATTCTGCCTTACGTAAGGACATTAGTTGTTCTTTTTCATTTAATTCAGTTATGAAAGATAGCTCAGTATGTGGAAAGTGGTTTTTATTTTTATTTAATGTTTCTTAATTAATACTTATTTTGTTTATGTGGCTCCTGAAAGATTTCTCTCAAGGGATTGCAGTAATTAACATAAAAAGGTTCCATAGTCCAGATCTATAGGGATTCTTTCCCCAGGCTCCTCTCTGAGTTGGTGCCAGTTTTGAGCGTCCCTATCTTGTGTTGGGACACTTTGAGATTCTGCTGGTGAACCACCCACCTAACTTCCCAGCAGTATGCTGCCCTGGACAGATCTAAGTTATCTCAGATTTAATGCTGAGGACCTGTAAGACACGTTGTTCTCCTGGAAGTCCTCAACATCTGTGCCACATTTACCTTTTCTGGGGTAACTCTTGATGGCCACCACTACAACCCTAAAGTTGTCCCATTAGCAGAATGCATGTAATAGGACACACTCTTGGTTTTCTCAGCAGAATGGAAGGTGGCTGGGTGATTTCATGGTTTGTCATGATCAGTTTCCTGTTGACAAATGGCAGCCCTTCCTCTCTGAAGGATTAGGATGCCTGTTAGAATAGTTTCCTCTGGTGGCTGATGAAATCCCCATGAGCCCCAGGGAGCTTGTGGTTGCCATGGCCCTGGAGTAGAGAGATTACTCGGGTGGTTGACACAGAAGCTCCTCAGTGCCCTTTCCCACAGAGCAGAATCTGCTGCGCTCCTTGGTATAGATCTGAGTTAAGGGCAATGAAGCAAGTTGGCAGACAGCTGGAAGCTCTCTGAAAGTCTGAACAAGCACAGATGAGTTTGTTATTGGCCGTGATGGCAGAAAGCAAACAGTTTTCTGCCACCATTTTGTACTCGCAGCAGAGCTTTTCTAAGTGGTTTGCAGCCTTTTTATCTTCTCAGGCCAAACCGTTTTAATTTGATGCACCTTCTACCTCGACTCCAAGTCATTTTTTCTGCTTTTTTGGTTGTGTATTTTGATTACCGTATTTTTCGCCCCATAGGACGCACCTAGTTTTTTTTTTGGGGGGGGGAATAAAGGAAAAATTGTTTATTTCCCCCCCAGGTGCGCTGCGCTAATCCCGAAGCTTGGGGCGTGCTGAGCTCAGCGCGCCCCAAGCTTCTGGCTGCCAGCAAGGTCTCCTCTAGCCCTGGGAGAGCTGGGTCTCCCACGGCTAGCGGATAGCTTCCTGAAGCCTGGAGAGCGAGAGGGGTCGGTGCGCCCCGACCCCCCTCGCTCTCCAGGCTTCAGCGAAAGCCTGCATTCGCCCCATAGGACGCACACACATTTCCCCTTCATTTTGGGAGGGGAAAAAGTGTGTCCTATAGGGCGAAAAATACGGTATGTAACCCTGCCCTGAGAACCTGTTGAAGAGTAGAGTGGGATATAAATGCCCAAACTTAATTACAGTTCAGTCTATGACTGAAAAAATGGCCCAACTTGTACTTGGGAGTTCATTTGTGCAATAAGGTCACATTAAGCTCTCCTGTTAGTTGTGATATTTAATTTGCAATGTGATATAATCTTACAGTCCACTTGTATTGTGTGCCTTACCTCCTCTTTGCTACTCTTTTAAAAAACTTTTTCGTAACACTTAAGTAACTTTCAAAATAATTGCCTTTCAGGTTTTCATTAGGAGATGCTCGCAGGCCTCTCCACGAGTCGGCAGTATTGGTGGAAGACATTGTCCACACTCAGCTGATTAATTTGGTAAGAAGATTGTTCTTTTTGTTTGTTTTTTAAAAAATACATTTGATTTTACTAATTTCATAAAATGTATATACCTCTTGATTGTAGAAAACCTCAAAGCTGTTTACAAAAAGAATGAAACAATATTATTAATAACACAATTAATACATTAAAACAATTTAGAAACAGCAATAAACTAAAAACACATTAGCATTCTAAATATCTGAGTAGGCTTTGCTAAACAGACTCTGAAAAGAGCGCAGGAGCGCACCTGTCTGAGGCAGGCAGTTCCAAAGTGTAGCTTCCACCAGACTAAAAGATGGATTTCTCACAAATGCAGAAATGTTATAAGCGCATGTAACACTGCCAGTTGTCTGTCTATTTCATTCAAATACCAGCAGGAGTCAAACCGAGGAAGACATAATGAGAATTAGCCAGGACTTTGCTTAGGGGGCACAAGCTTTTGTTGGAGGTGGGCAGAACCTCAGTTAGTTAAGTGTCTTCATTGATTTTTATTGTTGGGGGGGCAGCTGCCCCCTTGGCTATGCCCGTGCTGTTACAGACAGGTCAAAGTGGGGAAAACTCCAGTTGCTACATTCAAAAGATGCAAAACTCAGACTGGCTCTCTCTCTGTGCCTCCTGTCCCCTTCTGAAAATGCAGGTCAGAGGAAGATAGTTCCTCAAAGACATCAGACTAAGAAGCATTTCTTTTCAGTTCCTGCTTTAGGAGTATCTAATAAGTTCCTCTTACTTTTTGTTGCTGTTGAGTCGTTTAGTCGTGTCCGCCTCTTCGTGACCCCCTGGACCAGAGCACGCAAGGCCCTCCTGTCTTCCACTGCCTCCCGCAGTTTGGTCAAACTCATGCTGGTAGCTTTGAGAACACTGTCCCACCATCTCGTCCTCCGTTGTCCCCTTCTCCTTGTGCCCCCCATCTTTCCCAACATCAGGGTCTTTTCCAGGGAGCCTTCTCTTCTCATGAGGTGGCCAAAGTATTGGAGCCTCAGCTTCAGGATCTGTCCTTCCAGTGAGCACTCAGGGCTGATTTCTTTCAGAATGGATAGGTTTGATCTTCTTGCAGTCCATGGGACTCTCAAGAGTCTCCTCCAGCACCATAATTCAAAAGCATCAATTATTCGGCGATCAGCCTTCTTTATGGTCCAGCTCTCACTTCCATACATCACTACCTCTTACTTGAAGCTACACTTAATAGTTCCACATGCATCTCAAAACCTCTTGCAAATACAGTGGTGCCTCGCAAGACGAAATTAATTCGTTCCGCAACTCTCTTCGTCTAGCAGTTTTTTCGTCTTGCGAAGCAACCCTATTAGCGGCTTAGCGGATTAGCGCTATTAGCGGTTTAGCGGCTATTAGCGGCTATTAAAGGCTTAAGGGATTAGCAGATTAGCTGCTAAAAGGCTATTAGCAGCTTAGCGGCTTAGAAAAAGGGGGTGGGGAGCGAAAAAAAATCTCAAGACTCGCAAGACATTTTCGTCTTGTGAAGCAAGCCCATAGGGAAATTCGTCCTGCGAAGCGCATTGAAAAACGGAAAACCCTTTCGTCTAGCGGGTTTTCCGTCTTGCGAGGCATTCGTCTTGCAGGGCACCACTGTAATAAGAAATGGCCTCCAAGAAGCCTCAAAATTCTCAAGAGTAGCTTTACCTATTTGTTACTTTTAATGAAGTGTTAATTTTTATGATACTGCTATAGCTTTTCCCACCATACCTCTAAAGTCACATTCTGGGTAATCCTTCTAGTTCTGGTTAATAACCAAATGTGCAGCAACCAAAATGAAATGTCGATTTTCCAGATATTTTCTCTGGAAAGTTCCCAGGGTTAGCCATGTTGGCATCTGCTATACTGGGTTTTTTGTTTGGAGACATTTCCTGCTCTTTGCAATTCGGTCTGGGAGTTAAGGGGTGGCTCCCCAACAGAGGAGTGAAGTCTAGAGGCTGCGCTGCCTCCTACTGGTGGCCAGAGGGAAATCCAACTTACTCTTCCCAGAATGGGACATTTACAGTTAGAAAAAAAATACCATTTTTGTCTGATTCAGCTTTAGAGTATATCTTTTAATACTTTAAAATATGAGTGGCTTTTCTTTCTTGTTAAATATCTATTAGGCTTTTATTTTTCATCTAGATCTTTTTAGAAAAGGAGCTCAATGTGTTAAATTCATCACCAGAAATTAACTAGCATTAAGCAAAACATGAGAAATCCTGCTCAACTGTTGTAAGAAAGTTATTTGCAGCTGTCAGTTCTTGCCAACCCAGGACCAGGAAAAGTCCTTGTTTTATGAGATTGTTTGAAGAAGTAATAAAGCTTCCTGTGCAGGACATTAATTAAAGGGGTTATCAAAATAGGACAAACTAATATAATTTGTGATTGTATAAAATAAAGGAAGTAGAGATCCCATAGGGATCTAATGAATCACAGGATGGAAACAATCTTCTGGCTAACTAAACATTCAGGCTTAGTACAAAGTCGAAGAGTGTATATACAACTCAGCAAACCGGAAAATATGGTGTGTTTACATGAATGGATGAAGGAGGTCACAAAAACCATCTGGGCAAAACCCTTGGAGTATTCATTCTGCTCCTGCCGTACAGCTTTAACAATATAACTGCAGTGATGAAGACCTGTGCTGCACCTGTCTTGGGGCAGAATCAACCCAGCAGGTTCAGAAACCTTACAAAAATAAATATTTTCATTTGTCAAGAGGTTGTAGCATTCAGGGTTATAGTTTCACTTGGATTGTGCTATAAGTTGTATTTATCAGTTTTTGAGAAACGTACTAATTCAAAATAAATGAAATAATAGATGATTTCATACCTATAGGTCAAAATTAAGTCATTGTGTTGTTTATATTTGTACTATGGCTAAACTGTGTGAAGCACATATTGTTGGGGGGGGGGGGGGCTTTAAATCTCTAGATGGCATCAAAATGACTAATAGGTTCTCAGCCAAAGTTGCTAATTGTTTGGATAATGCTTATTACCTATTGCAACAATCCACTTCAGGATAGGTTAAACTTATTTTCTATGATATAATGGAAGTGTAATCTAGCTTTTCTTTCCCAGTCTCAAATATAAAAAACAGGAGAAGATATCTTAGGGAGGGAGGGAGGGAGGGGTAGTCTTCTGTTCCTAAACCTGTAAGAGCTGCACATTATAAGAAATGTGGGGTTGCTGTTGACAATGTCAGCCCTATCCCAAGTTGTCCCCCTCCCTTCTTGGTCCAGTTCCTTGCCTCATTACTCTGCTGTTTCCCTGCCTGTGCCAGCTGCAGCCAAGGGGGTGTAGCAGGGAAGCGCACATGGGATTTCATTAGGACATGGCAGAAGTTGTGCTACAGATGCAGAAGGGGCAACTCTGCCCAGTGCTACCATTTTTGGACATACCCTCATCTTCCATCTGGTGTGTAAAGGTAAATGGACCCCTGACCATTAGATCCAGTTGTGACTGACTCTGGGGTTGCAGCGCTCATCTCGCTTTATTGGCTGAGGGAGCTGGTGTGCAGCTTCCGGTCATGTGGCCAGCATGACTAAGCCGCTTCTGGCAAGCCAGAGCAGCGCACGGAAATGCCGTTTACCTTCCCGCCGGAGTGGTACCTATTTATCTACTTGCACTTTGATGTGCTTTTGAACTGCTAGGTTGGCAGGAGCAGGGACCGAGCAACGGGAGCTCACCCCGTCGCGGGGATTTGAACCGCCGACCTTCTGATCTGCAAGTCCTAGGCTCTGTGGTTTAACCCACAGCGCCACCCGCGTCCTACTTGTGCCCAGATGGAGATCTTGCACTCACTATAGCTAATGTCATTTCAAGGCTGGTAGTTTTTCAGATGGACAGTTTGGCAAAGTTAGGTTTACTGGACCAAACTTGGACCCAGGTCAGCAGGGGTGATAGGGTAGCATATTCCACATTCCCAGCTAGAGTACTGAGACAACTGTGCCACTGTTCTCCCTCAAGGCAGTTTCCCCCTCAGTTCCTGTTTAGTGCTATAATGGTAGGATCCGCTGCCATCTGCATGCAACCTTGACAAGTATTGATGGATTAAATTAATACTTGGATGTATTTTTAACAACCACTTCAGCGGCATTTAATGGAGAGAAATCATTGTAGCTTCTAATACTCAACTTATCTGATTTCAAGTGAACCTGATGGTTTGGGAATCAGTTTTTCTAAGGAAGATTGGCTTGTTAACAGTATTATGCAGTTACAAGCAAATGTGGTCACAGCTGGTTCTGGTTTTTTAGCTTATCCACCTGATTGGAAACAACAGGTTTTTGGTATTTTTCCATTTCTTACACTGACACCTAGTGTTCACTATTTCTGAGTTTCTTGCTAATGAGTTGCTGGCATGGTTAAGGTAATAGCGTACTCAAAACAATGCTCCATCTCACCCTTTAAAAGTGCACCATAATTACATTGCTTACTGATTTGCTCACCTACACTGAAAGAAAAACTCCATTATTTCTCAAAAAAATAATGTTCATGAGTGTAAAAAAAAGTTAAGTCCTATGTATTGCTGGTACAGATTCATCTGAATTTCCTCAAAAGGGAGAAAAATAAAAATGGTGCATAAGGAAGCCGGGTTCCATAATGGAGTGTTGAAGGTGTGGGGAGAGAAGCAGTTATACTATTACTATTATGGGCCACTTAAGAGCGATACTTTTATTTTGTCCCCAAGGTTGAATATCTGCCTCTGATAACACTGAGTAAATAAAAGTCTGTATTATATGTAGTAATATTTGGCTGTGCCTGTGGAAAGGAATCCACTGGTGTTGGGCAAGGCTGCTGACGACCCTGGCTGCCCCTGGAGTGGGAAATCCCGCGGGAAAGCCATGCAGGGGTCTCCAGTGGCGGCACATGCAGGCAACTTGCCCGAGCCCCCCTGCTGGATGACTCCCTGGGAGGCAGGCGCGGGTGCCTCCTTCTGGGTAATGGCAGGGCACCCAGCACTAGTTAAAAGGGAATTAAAGTCCGATGCGGATCCCTGCCCCATGTGAGAGACATATCATTTCCATTATTAGCTTTTTCCTTGAATTAGTCCATTAGGCAGTAAGTGAACACAGCTTTCTCTCGCCTCTCTTTCCCGCTCTCTTCTGCGTTCTGCGGAGCCGAGCTTGCTAACTTGTGCCTCTCCGGTTGTTGGGCCTCTGCCTGCCCTTCAGCCCCAGCCTGCCTGGCCAAGGGTCAGGGATACGCTGGCCATCCCAGCTGCGGAGCAACAGCACAACGAAGCGCAAGGTAGAAACCAAACCTATTTAGATTGCTCCAAAACATTCCGCTTGATGTTATGAAATGTCTTATGGTTACTTTGGGTCCTTTTATTATAATTATATTTATAATTATTCAGAGCTCAAACTTTAAAAGGAGATTTGTGAAACTGCAGTAGTACCAGAATATTTTACTCCTGGGCTTGATAAAACACTGAACCAAAAATTGCTTTAAAATAACTGCCTGGCGCAGCAATTTTAGCAGGCTCTTGCACCTGGAGCATGAAGGGGAAGGGGGGAAACCACATCAGCAAAACGAACTTTCATTCATTTGTTGCATGTCAAGTTAAATATGATGCCTTTCTTCTGTTGTGTGAAGGTTTCTAACTGGAAAAGACAACTAGGCTAAACTTAGCAGCCAATCAATTTGTAAATTCTAAGAATGCAATAAAATTTGATACTGAAAAGAGTTCTCTCTAAAGAGACTAAGGAGATTAACAAAGTTATTTGAAATATTATCCCTCTTTCTTCTTTCAGTAGGACAATTACTTGACAATTCAGCCAAATCAGCTGAGGAAATTAAAAGGGACACAATTAAACTAGCATATATTTGGGAGCAGAATATACCCTGAGGTATATATTAACCTTGATATTTTTATTCCTTTCAGTATTTAAAAAATAAATAAATTATACATTCAGTCAGTGCTCTCACAGATTTAGTACAAAATAGCTTAGCATGGTTCATTGCTAGAGTGAAGCATCTTCCTTCTTTCCTCTCTTTGTTGTACCACTACTACTAGAATGCTAACACAAGCAAAATATTTTTATCCAACTTTTCTGAGCCAGGGAAATACTCAGAGCAGCCAATAAAATGAAAATTCACATTGTAATAATTACATCTACGAATTATAAACATGGACAGCTAAAAATAAAATCAGTCATAATTTAACACTCCTAGTCCTGTTGGGTATAAACAACTTTATTCAGTAAGCACAGGGCAGATAGGGGAAAAGGCACTTTGCAATTTCCCATCAAGTTCGGCCCCTTCCTGTTGTTCTCTCTTCTTGCTCCTTTCCCTGCACAATGCAGCCACAAAGCAAGCTCCCACCATGAAGGCTCAGAATCCAAAGCCCTCCTTGTTAATTAATAAGAAACTATAAATAAAAAAAACTTTTCCCCCCTTTTCCGATGGGAGCTCTGTATTTTTTTTATTTACTTACCTTTCGGAGCAATACTAGTGACATGTGAATGAGGCATAACAGGTTTGGGGGTTGGGACTAGCTAGATCAAGCTGCCAAGCTTTTAACTCTTCAATATAAACCTACCAATTTTATTTTTAAAAAACTTGAGAAATATAGCACAATAACCCCCAGTTCCCCCTGAAAGAGTTGTGTGTTTATAGCTCACTAGAAAGTGAGCAGAGATGGAGCCAAGTGGGCCTTCCTTGAGAGCGAGTTCCTTAACCTTGGTGGTGCCACAAGATGAAACTGTGTGTCCCTTGTGCTTAGTTACTGCATGTGCAGCAAAGGAACCCAGAAAAATTGTAATAATAATAATAATAATAATAATAATGATAATAATAATATTTATACCCCGCCCATCTGGCTGGGCTTCCCCAGCCACTCTGGGCAGCTTCCAAAAAAATATTAAAATACTGTAATACACCAAACATTAAAAGCTACCCTAAACAGGGCTGCTTTCAGATGTCTTCTAAAAGTCTGGTAGTTGTTGTTCTCTTTGACATCTGCTGGGAGGGTGTTCCACAGGGTGGGTGCCACTACCGAGAAGGCCCTCTACCTGGTTCCCTGTAACTTGGCCTCTCGCAGTGAGGGAACCGCCAGAAGGCCCTTGGAGCTGGACCTCAGTGTCTGGGCAGAATGATGAGGGTGGAGACGCTCCTTCAGATATACTGGACCGAGGCCGTTTAGGGCTTTAAAGGTCAGCACCAACACTTTGAATTGTGCTCGGAAATGTACTGGGAGCCAATGTAGGTCTTTCTAGACCAGTGTTATATGGTCTCAGCGGCCGCTCCCAGTCACCAGTCTAGCTGCCGTGTTCTGGATTAGTTGTAGTTTCCGGGTCACCTTCAAATGTAGTCCCACGTAGAGCGCATTGCAGTAGTCCAAGCAGGAGATAACTAGAGCATGCACCACTCTGGCAAGACAGTCTGCAGGCAGGTAGGGTCTCAGCCTGCGTACCAGATGGAGCTGGTAGACAGCTGCCCTGGACACAGATTGTAGTCAGAAGTTGTTCATTAAAAGAATATTTTAGCACAATTACCGGTATATTTGACGTTTCTTCCATCATGAAACTCAAGACAAGGTATATTATATCTAATTAATGTAATGTATCTGCTAAAATATGTACATGAGGTAAAACCCCATTTTAAAAGCTTCAAAACATCTCCATCGTCTTTTCTTTGTCCCTTCCATTCTCAATCTTTGATGGCTCAAACTTTAAAAAGTTTCTGAGATTTTCTGCTAAATTCTTATTCCCAGCAGGCCCCCACCCTCCTCCCGATGACCACTGTAATAAAAACTCATAATCAGAATCTCCAAATTTCCAAGCTACAAATAAACTTTGTTTACATTCCTTATTGCCTGCTTTTATTAATCTATCCTCAAGTGTTGGTCTCCCACCCCCCACCCCCCAGTTCTAGGTAATATCTGACTAAGTTGTAAACAGAGTGGACTCACTGAAATAAATGGACTTAAGTTAGTAGTTATCCAGCCTGTCATAATTTCTAGGCACTGCCGCATAGCTGGGACCATTGCATCTGGGGTAGCAGAGTGAAGAAACATAGACTCCTACTTGAGCATTGATTCATCCCCTGTGGTTGGGGGGGGGGCAGTGCTTGCAGGTCTCTGCTGCATCTCTGTCCCCCAGTCCCCTTGCAGTTCATACATTTGAGAGGGACAGATCAGATTAAAGTAAGAAGCCTGGTCTCCCTGTGTAGGCTCCCTGTGTGATGTATAATCATTCGTGACCAGGCTTCTGAACCGCACAAGGAACCTATATATGGGAGGAGGAGGCTCCCTGCTTCAGATCTTCCTTCTCCAACATGAGGAAGGCAACGGCCTCTTCTCCATTTCAGTTTAATAGTTTTTAAATAATACAAGGTGAAAGGTGGAGCTCTGAGGAATCCCACAGGACAGTTCCCATAGAACAATTGGCAATGGTAGACACCTGGATCGCCTGAGCCCCTGCGAGGCAGAAGAACTGAGTTGCCCAGAGTGTCAGAAACTGGTGAGCTGCCTAGCAATGCCATTTCTCCTATCATTCTTCAGATGATCAAGAGCTGGGAATGGATCCAGAAAAGGAGCAAGATAACATGCTGCAATGTACATCCACAGCACTTTGGCTTGTGGGTAAGGGACACACGCAAATATTGGCAAAAGTTTCACTAGAGAAATAAGGCCATCATTGGAAAGTTAAAAGGTGCCACTGCAGAAAACTGCTTGGACGTGGTGTGAGTCAAATGCCTCTTTGCTCTGCATGTGAGGAGTTCAGCATATTTTCTGTGTATGTGAAGAAAAGAGCTGCAGCATTACCAGGAGTAAGTCAGCTTCCAGGTCTAGGCCAAGGTGCTTGTTTCACAGTATATTCTTTATGATATTGAGCATGATGTTCAATAAGAGCATCCCATCTGGATGCTATTACCTGTAGGATGTGCAGCTTGTATATGTCTTCTGGAGGTTAGTTTCTAATGTTAAACAAAGGAAGCTGATTAAAACCAGCTGTAAAACATTTTCATAGTTCCTCTTTTTTACAGTGGGTATTGAGTTACCTTGCACATGACTGCATGTCTGAACTAAAAATAAAGTAAATCTTTCCCCTCTTATTAAAATTAGTATAATATTGATTTTTTTAAAGTTGAACTAAATGTAGCTGTTTCCTAACTTGGCACTAGAATTTAATACTGCTGACATCACTACATATTTTTACATGCTTCTGAGAAATAATTGTCCATTTATTCATGCAGTGTGCTGCAATAAGCACATTTTTAGGTGCAGACTAAAATGTAAACATTATAATAAAAGCATATTAAAAATTTTACATGCAGCATTTATTAAATTCAGCAATGAAGACTTGCCAGAGAAATGTACAGTGTTATTGACTAAAATGTAGTGTGAGAAATATTATAGGGAATATTATAGGGAACTGTCATATAATTAGAGCAATTCCTGTTTAAATATTTGTTTATGGTTCATTTAGAGGCTCTTAGTACACCTCCAATTGCCAATTCTAATTTTTAGCGTGATTAGGACATTATATATGAACATATTAAACTACTTTATTCTCACTTTGTCCAGTATTGTCTACTCTGACCAGCAACGGCTCTCCAAGAGTTTTCCCAGCCCTGCTATCCGGCATTATTTATCACTGTCTACCAAAAAAGCAGGTGTGATCTGCTTTGGAGCTGAATCCCTTTGCTCTGCTGATTTTTCAAAGGGAAGGATGCACTTTCCCCACTACCAAATTCCCTCCTTTGTCCTGCTCCTCTTCTGTCTGTCCGTCTCTCCCCCCTCACGCTTTTTCTTCTGTCTCATTGTGGGGTAGAGTGAATGTTTCAGGAGGTGGGATCAGGTAGTTGGAGCAGATGGAGGGGAATTGAAATGGAAGGGACTAAAATCTGTGCCTGTATACGATTCCTCCATTTGATGTTAATTGAGCAAGTATAGAATTATCCTTAGGAGACTTTGTTGTCACACTGACTTAAATTTATACTCTAGGACACCTATTTATGCAGTGCTAATGTTATTTCATGATAGTAAACATTCAAGATTTCCCATTTCAGTTTGAAAACACTAAGTAGTATAAATCAAAGCCCACAAAAAGTCTGTCATTGCTCAAATGTGTCTGTTGGAACAGAAAGTGACAAATATGGTTCTCTGAGGTAAATATTTGGAAATTCTGAAAATGCTTTGGGAACGATTAACCTTGCTGTTTGTTGTAAACTTTCTCTCAGGAAAGCCAAGTCTTGCTCATAAATACCACACCGAGCAAATAGCCGAGGGCACTTCTCATCCTTAATACGCACACTGCAGCTTTATCTCCAGCCAGTTCTATCTCATCTGGCTGGCTTTTTCTCCCAGCATGTTCTGCGGTACCAACTAATTTAAAATAAAAGGCCTGGTATGTGCACACAATTTGAACATTCATGCAGTGGTACAAAAGCAAATGTCAAAGCCCTGGAACAGTAAGGCTTTTTTATTTCACCAGTTAGCAGATGATCTTTCCCAGACAGATAGTGTATCTCTTGCGCGTGTTCATAAGGCAATGTGCTGTTCTATCACCCGAGAGTTAACAAGACATGTTGTGCCACGTCAGTGAGATTTACAGGAGCTGATGTTCACCTCAGAACAAAGGCTTATGACTCCTGGCAGATGATGTGTTGCGGTCGTGCTTGCCCTGTCTAATCTTGCCCTGCTGGATCAGACCACAGTCCTGCCAAGTCCAGCGTTCTCTTCTCCCAGGGGCAGCCCGCTCTCTCTGCCCACAAGCAGCATGAGCCTTCCTTGCAGGCCAGCGGCTGAAGAAGGAGCCAAAAGGGTTTTCTTGTGTGTGTGATTCTTTGTGGCTGATTAGCTGCTCTCCCTGTGCAAAGGTCAGAGAGGCAGGGTTTGTTCCATCTTTTAGATTTAGGGGAGCTAGTCTCAAACGTTTGTTGGGGGAGACCTACGTTTTTTGGGGGGGGAGTTATTTGTCCTGTCTTCACGCTTTTTAAGATGGAGGACCACTGTAGCCACCCCCAACGACACGTTCTCAAGATGGAGGGGGAGGGAACAGCTGCAGTCGCCTGCGGTTCCTGCGCAATGTTTGCCATCTTGCCAAAGGTTGCAGGCAGCTTTACCTGCAGCAATTGCATGTTGATTGCCCTCTTAGAAGACAAAGTCCAGCAACTGGAGGAACGTGTAGATACGCTCCAAAGAATTAGAGAGCTGGAGCTTTTCTTGGAAGCAACAGAGCGCACCGTCTCCACCAAGGAGGAGACAGGAGACTCCCCTGAGAAGGAGGCTAGTTCACCAACACAGGAGCCAGATATATGGAGAAACGTGACTCAAAGAAGTAGGAGGCCCAGGGTTCGCTCTGATTGTTTAGAAATACACAATCGCTTTGAGGTCCTCTCCCCTAGCATGGAAGACGAAGAGCAGACTCCATTTGAGGATCTCTCCCTCATTACAGTCGATCAGGTATATGAAGACGAGCAGCAAAGTCAGTCCTCAGGGAATGTGCAGGCAACCTTGGAACGGACAGCTCACGGAAGAACCCCGACCAAACCTAAGAGGAGGCGTGTAGGGGGGATTCCCTACTGATAGGGGATTCCCTACTTTTTTTTTTTTTTTTTTAATAGTTTTTTATTTATACAACAAGACAGACAAACAAACAAACAAAGAACACAAATACTAAATTATACACAAATTACAAAAATAACCATAGACACATAATATTCTTAGCAGACAATAAGACATCTATTGGTCTTAACACTAAAGACCCGACCTCCCGTCTATTCCATACTTCTAATTCATATTACTTATTGCCAATACACATTTTTTCTTATAATTAAACTTATTCTTATTAAATCTAATTTCTTATATCTACCTTACAACTATTGCTGAAGTTCCTCGAAGGCTGCAACAGAATTTAAACTACTATATTTATTTTTCAGATATTCTTTGAAAACCTCCCATTTAGAAACAAATTCCTGTTTTGATTTATTCTTTATTTTTTCTGATAAACCATCTAACTCAGCATATTCTGTCAGCTTTTGGATCCAATCTTGAATAGAGGGGATTTCATTACTCTTCCATTTTGCTGCGATCAAAACTCTTGCTGCCGCCGTGGCATATAAAAAGATACCCTTCCTCTTTTGTGGAATATCCAAATCTGTTATTCCTAGGAGGTAGGCCTCTGGTTTTTTATTGAAAGAGGTCTTTAGCATTTTTTGCAGTTCTGCATGTATACTCTCCCAGAATACCTGTATTTTCCTACATATCCACCACATATGGAAGAATGTTCCTGAGTCTCCGCATCTCCAACAATTACTTGATACATTTTTATACATTTTTGAAAGCTTCCATGGTGTTAGATACCATCGATGTTGCATTTTTTGAAAGTTCTCTCTAATCGTGTAACAATTTGTGAATTTCCAATTGATCTTCCATAAATTTTCCCATTGGGCCATGGTTATTGAGTGGCCAAAATCCTGGGACCACCTCACCATTGCCACTGTTACCTCCTCCTCCTTGACCGTCCAGTCAAGGAGGAGTCGGTAAGTTTTGGAAAGGGTTTTTCTTTTAGAGTTTACCAGATCAGATTCAAATCGGGAAATTTCTGTTGAGAACCCCTTTTGTTTGTCAGATTTAAATTTTTCAAATAACTGATGGTATTGGAACCAGTCTGAAATATGGTCTCTTATTTCCTCAAAGTTTTTTAATTTTATTTGGTTATCTTCATTTTTTAGAAGTATTTTATATGTTGGCCAGCTTTCCTGAGTATTTTTCCGTTTTACTGCTATGGCTTCTACTGGAGAAGTCCACCACGGGGTTTTAGGCTCCATCAGGTCTTTATATTTTTCCCATACAGCAAGGAGTGATTTTCTTATTATATGGTTGGTAAAGTTTTTATGAATTTTCGCTTTTCCATATATTAGGTAGGCGTGCCATCCCCAGCGGTTATCAAAACCTTCCAGGTCCAAGAGGTCCGAATCCTGCAACGTGCACCAATCTTTTAGCCAGGTGAAACAGGCTGCCTCGTAGTAAAGTTTTAGGTCGGGTAGGGAAAAACCTCCTCTCTCTTTTACGTCTATTAAAATCAGGTGTTTAATCCTAGGTTTCTTCCCTTCCCACAGGAATTTGGAAATTTCTCTTTGCCATATCTTGAGACAACCTGCTTCGCCCAGTATTGGAATCATTTGAAATAAAAAGATTAATTTTGGAAGCACATTCATCTTTATAATGGAAATCCTACCCAGAAATGATAATTTTAGTTTACTCCAGGTTACAAAGTTTTTTCTAATCTCTAACCAAGTTTTGGTGTAATTATCCTGGAATAAATTTATGTTCTTGGGGGTGATCCAAATACCCAGGTATTTCGCTTTTGAGGAGATTTTCAGGCCCAATATTTTTTCTAAATCGTCCTTTTCTTCTGTGGTTACATTTTTAACAAGCATTTTTGTTTTTGTTATATTCAGCTTAAAGCCTGCCACTTCTCCGAATTCTTTAATCAATTCAAGCGCTCTTTTCAGACTTTCTTTAGGGTTTTCAGTCATAACGAGTAAATCGTCCGCAAAAGCTTTAATTTTATATGTTTTGTTTCCCAGAGTGATGCCTTTAACAAGCTGATCCTTTCTTATCTGGTTGTTCAAGACTTCCATCACCAAGATAAATATCAGTGGTGACAGTGGGCAGCCCTGTCTGGTTCCCTTGTTTATTTTGCACTCCTCGGTAATTCTTCCGTTGATGATCAGTTTTGCATATTGTTCTGTATAGATGGCATTTATTCCTTTACAAATATTTTCTCCCAGTCCGATTTCTTCCATTAATTTTTTCATAAACTTCCAGGACACATTATCAAAAGCTTTTTCAGCATCCACCAACATAATAGCTGCTGGTTTGTCAATTTTAATATCCAAATATTCTAATACATTAATCACACATCTAATGTTGGATTGCATAAATCGTCCGGGAAGAAATCCAGTTTGATCTTTATGAATTATCTCTTTCAGCACCATTTTTAATCTATTTGCAAGAATGTCTGCGAATATCTTGTAATCATTATTTAACAGTGCAATGGGTCTGTAATTGGCCATGTTTGAGGCATCTGTTCCCTGTTTGTGGATAAGAGTAATAAAGCTATCCTTCCAGGTTTTCGGTAGCTTTCCATTTGCCAAGATATTATTCATTAGGTCTTTCATGGGAAGAAATAATACTTGTTCTAACTTTTTGTAGTAATTAGCTGGGAGACCATCTGGGCCCGGTGTCTTTCCTAATTTTGATCTCTGTATAGCTTGTTGCACCTCCATAGCTGTTATTGGTGAGTTCAAGATTTCAGTTTTTTCCTTAGGTATTATTGGTAGTTTATTTTTGCCCAGATAATCAATTATTTTTTCTAAAGTCTCTGGACCTTCTTTATATAGTTTTCCGAAGAAACTAGCAAAGTTTTTACTAATTTCCTTCGGTTCTTGAATCCATTTGTCTTCAATTTTAATTTTATTGATAATTCTATCTTCCTTTTTCTTCTTTAATTGCCAGGCCAAAAGTTTGCCAGGTTTATTTGCAAACTCAAAGTTTCTATGTCTCAACCATTTTATCTTCCATTCTATCTCTTCATTTATTATCATGGAGAATTGCGTCTGTAAAATTTTTATACTTTGCTTAATTGGTTCATCATCTGGTTTTTGGAAAAGGATCCTTTCCTTTTTTCTAATTTCCTCCCATATCTCCATTTTCTTCTTCTCCTTTATTTTCCTTTGGAATGCGTTTTGTTGGATAAAGAAGCCTCTTATGACAGCTTTACCTGCATCCCAAACCGTCTCTAGATCTACTCCTTGATTTAAGTTAAACTTAAAATATTCTTCTAAGATTTGCTTGGCCTTTTGTACAGTTTTTTCATCGTTTAGCATACTCTCATTAAGTTGCCACCTCTTAACCTTTTCTTCTTTTCCTTTAAAGTTAACCCAGACCGCGCTGTGATCTGAAATTGTCCTTGGATGAATTTCTGCTTTTGTAATATTATTTAATAAATCCTTTGTTGTCCAGATCGCGTCGATTCGTCCCGCCGATTTATGTGGCTCTGAGTAATGTGTAAATTCTTTCTCTGTTGGATTCTTAAACCTCCAAGCGTCAAACTTCCCTGAGGGGAACAGAAGCAGTCATCTGTGGGCCTGACAAGATGTCTCGGGAGGTGTGCTGTCTCCCCGGGGCTAAGATCCAAGATGTAACTGAACGACTGCCAGGAATCATAAAACCCACTGACAAATACCCCTTCCTCTTGGTTCATGTGGGAACCAATGACACTGCAAGCAATAGCCTCCAGAAGATCAAAAGAGACTACGAGGCTCTGGGCAGGAAATTGAAGCAATTAAATGCACAAATTGTCATCTCATCTGTCCTCCCAGTTGACAGGGAGGGCCCAGGGAGAGAGGGGAAAATAGTGGAAGTCCTTGAGTTAAGTGAAGTGGACTAGTACCTAAGTAAAGATAAAGGGACCCCTGACCATTAGGTCCAGTCGTGACCGACTCTGGAGTTGCGGCACTCATCTCGCTTTATCAGCCGAGGGCGCCGGCGTGCAGCTTCCGGGTCATGTGGCCAGCATGACTAAGCCGCTTCTGGCGAATCAGAGCAGCGCACGGAAACGCCGTTTACCTTCCCGCCGGAGCGGTACTTATTGATCTACTTGCACTTTGAGGTGCTTTCGAACTGCTAGGTTGGCAGGAGCAGGGACCGAGCAACGGGAGCTCACCCCGTCGCGGGGATTCGAACCACCGACCTTCTGATTGGCATGTCCTAGGCTCTGTGGTTTAACCCACAGTGCCACCCGCACCCCAGACTAGTACCTGCATACCTACAAATTCTCTAAACATTCAAACCAGAAATCTTTAAATATATTGGAACTTTCTTCACCAGAGAAAATCAACCTGCTCAGCAAGCCTGTGAAAGCAATTTATTATTATTACATGAAATGTTTTCTTGAAAGCAGCAGAAGGTAATTATCAAAACTTATAAAAAGTAACCTCACTAAGCAAAATATGGGGGAGGAAGGAGAAAAAAATAAAATACAACCTTGCAGAGAATTATCTTTTAATGTGTTCTCTTCCATCTATCATGGGGGTGGGGGAGAGCCAAATCAGTGCTCACTTTTGATGTCCTTAACTGGTGTGTATTGTTTGTTGCTGTTTTTTTCAAAACAGATCATTTTGTTGTTGTTGTTTAGTCGTGTCTGACTCTTCGTGACCCCCTGGACCAGAGCACGCAAGGCCCTCCTGTCTTCCACTGCCTCCCGCAGTTTGGTCAAACTGATGCTGGTAGCTTTGAGAACACTGTCCCACCATCTCGTCCTCCGTTGTCCCCTTCTCCTTGTGCTCTCCATCTTTCCCAACATCAGGGTCTTTTCCAGGGAGTCTTCTCTTCTCATGAGGTGGCCAAAGTATTGGAGCCTCAGCTTCAGGATCTGTCCTTCCAGTGAGCACTCAGGGCTGATTTCCTTCAGAATGGATAGGTTTGATCTTCTTGCAGTCCATGGGACTCTCAAGAGTCTCCTCCAGCACCATAATTCAAAAGCATCAATTTCTCCCTTTAAAACAATTTAGGGGCTGTTGTGACGCTTCTCAATTTGGAAAAGAATCAAATCAAAACAAAACAAAACAGAAGCATACAGAACAGTGAAAACAACAATGCAGCATTCATGGCAATTTGCTAAGATGATTTCTAAAACAAACACACCCAAAAAGGATGGTGGTAGAAAACCTGAAGACTTTTTCTAAGAGCAGTTGGCAATTATCTCTTCCTGCATTATTTCTCCCTCTCTTTTTCCCCCGCCCCCCGCCACTCAAGTGGTTTGAAATGGTGACAAAAAGGTTGTGTGTGACAAACAACCTTTTTGTCACCATTTCAAACCACTTGAGTCACCACCATCAATTCCAAGCTTTATTAATAACAAAGAAGCAGCTTTAAAAAGCAGCGAATACTATAAAAACAATGATTTCTAAACTTTCAAAGGCAAATCTGCTCTGTCCCTATACTTGCTTCTACTGCTTAGGGCCTGTCGCCCTGGAGCCAACAGAGCAGTATGGTAGGCAAGCAGGCAGCGCCAGAACCTCTGAATGGGAGCGATTGGCTCCAGTGCACAGTAGTTGCCTGCTATAAAATGACCCAACATGCAACCCCCCCCCCCCCCATATCAGGCTTACAGATTTGGAAGACTCCTGGATCTCACCTTCTTTCTGGGTGGGCCAGAAACAGACGGTAGCCAGGAGGACCTTTGAACACCTTCTGCTGGGGTGCCATCTTCTCCCTTTCTTCAAGAAATGAGATAATAACACTCTCCTCAGGCACTCATTTCCTAATTACTTTGAGGTTAGATTATTATGATGCATTTTCTGAACTGAACACAGCTTGGAAGTTGCGCTTGTTCCCAGAATATGACTTCGGTGGGTATTAAGTGGAGCAGGCAGACTGAACAGAGAACACCAATACCAGCGACTTTTGTAATCATTGCTTTTTCAATTGTGATTAATTCTAAGTGCTGGCCTTTGTTTTTTGTTTTACCTTTAAAGGCCCCGCGCTGCCCTGTTGCTTTTGCTCCTCCATTTTCCTCAGGACTGCCTTGTTTCTTTTCATGTCTCAGTAGAAATCCCAAGAGAACGAGAAGGGTGCTGCATTCTCTCACCAAAATGACATGCAATGCTATTCTTCTAGAAAAAGAGGTGCAGGAACTCACTCAAGCACCTCCCTAGCAGCTAGCATTTCCTGGCATCGTTTTCTGTTGATATATAATTCCTCTTTGGAAAATTAACCTACATACAGATATTGGCTCTGGAGGCACCAGGACATTTTAGGCAGAATTTGCTGATTTTCCCCATGTGCCTCTCAAAGTATTTTCACTCATCTATTACCGTATTTTTCGTCCCATAGGACGCTCCGTCCCATAGGACGCACCTAGTTTTTTGGGGGGGAAATAAAGGGAAAAAAAATTTCCTTTATTTTCCCCCCAAAAGCAGGTCCGGGAAACCCAACCAGGTTGAGGAACAGCGGGGTGGCGGCGCTGCGCCTCCCTGCTGTCCCCCGAGCTTGTGGGGCTGGCCAATGTCTGCCCGGCGTGAGGGGCGCCCTGAAGCAGAGCGCCCCTCGCGCCCGGCAGCAGGCTGCTATCCGCAGCGTGGGGAGCACTGCAGGGAACTCCTGGAGGGCTCCCCACGCTGCGGGTGTCCGCCTGGCGTGAGGGGCGCCCTGAAGCAGAGCGCCCCTCGCGCCAGGCAGCAGGCTGCTATCTGCAGCGTGGGGAGCGCTGCGGGGAACTCCTGCAGCGTTCCCCATGCTGCGGGTGTCTGCCTGGCGCGAGGGGCGACCTGAAGCAGAGCGCCCCTCGCGCCAGGCAGCAGGCTGCTATCTGCAGCGTGGGGAGCGCTGCGGGGAACTCCTGCAGCGTTCCCCATGCTGCGGGTGTCTGCCTGGCGCGAGGGGCGCCCTGAAGCAGAGCGCCCCTCGCGCCAGGCAGCAGGCTGCTATCTGCAGTGTGGGGAGCGCTGCGGGGAACTCCTGGAGGGCTCCCCACGCTGCGGGTGTCCGCCTGGCGTGAGGGGCGCCCTGAAGCAGAGCGCCCCTCGCGCCAGGCAGCAGGCTGCTATCTGCAGCGTGGGGAGCGCTGCGGGGAACTCCTGCAGCGTTCCCCATGCTGCGGGTGTCTGCCTGGCGCGAGGGGCGCCCTGAAGCAGAGCGCCCCTCGCGCCAGGCTGCAGGCTGCTATCTGCAGCGTGGGGAGCGCTGCGGGGAACTCCTGGAGGGCTCCCCACGCTGCGGGTGTCCGCCTGGCGTGAGGGGCGCCCTGAAGCAGAGCGCCCCTCGCGCCAGGCAGCAGGCTGCTATCTGCAGCGTGGGGAGCGCTGCGGGGAACTCCTGCAGCGTTCCCCATGCTGCGGGTGTCTGCCTGGCACGAGGGGCGCCCTGAAGCAGAGCGCCCCTCGCGCCAGGCAGCAGGCTGCTATCTGCAGCGTGGGGAGCGCTGCGGGGAACTCCTGCAGCGTTCCCCATGCTGCGGGTGTCTGCCTGGCGTGAGGGGCGCCCTGAAGCAGAGCGCCCCTCGCGCCAGGCAGCAGGCTGCTATCTGCAGCGTGGGGAGCGCTGCGGGGAACTCCTGCAGCGTTCCCCATGCTGCGGGTGTCTGCCTGGCGTGAGGGGCGCCCTGAAGCAGAGCGCCCCTCGCGCCAGGCAGCAGGCTGCTATCTGCAGCGTGGGGAGCGCTGCGGGGAACTCCTGCAGCGTTCCCCATGCTGCAGATGTATGCCCGGCGCGAGGGGCGCTCTGCTTCAGGGCGCCCCGCCCGCCGGGCTGCAGGCTGCTATCCGCAGCGTGGGGAGCGCTGCAGTTAACTCCTGGAGGGCTCCCCACGCTGCAGGTGTCTGCCTGGCGTGAGGGGCGCTCTGCTTCAGGGCACCCCTCGCGCCAGGCGGCAGGCTGCTATCCGCAGCCTAGACATCCCTGCGGGACCTCCTGCAGGGCTGCCTAGGGTGCGGATGTGTTCCCCAAGCGCCGGGCGCTCTGCTTTCAGGGCGCCCGACGCTCCGGGAAGCAGGCTGCTATCCGCAGCCTAGACATCCCTGCGGGACCTCCCGCAGGGCTGCCTAGGCTGCGGATGTCTTCCTGAAGCCTGGAGAGCGAGAGGGGTTGGTGCGCACCGACCGCTCTTGCTCTCCACGCTTCAGCGAAAGCCTGCATTCGCCCCATAGGACGCACCCAGATTTCCGCTTCATTTTTTGAGGGGGAAAAGTGCGTCTTATAGGGCGAAAAATACGGTATTTCTCCTCCTCCCTTCATTTCACACTTAAGTTGCATTCCCATGCCCACCCCCCAACTGCCATTCCCCCCCCAACCTTCCTGCTCCTTTTACATTCACTTCCTCCTCCCACAACAGCTTTCTTCTTTGTTGTTGTTGTTGTTGTTTACTACTACTGCTACTCCATTTGGAGCTGTTGCTGATGGGGTCTGTTCAACCAAAAGCTACAGTAGGACCTCCTTCGTAGGCTGCAGTTCTGGCAAGGAAGCCTCTGCCAAGGAACTCCAACATGTAAGCAGCTGCACATGCAAGAGGACACACGGTTGCATGGCGCTACGGATCACGTGGAGTCCATGCATAGGCAAAAGAAGTTGCTCCCATGCTGGGGTTCCTTTGCAGATATCCACGTGTGATGGGACTAGGTTTCATAGGATAAAAACACACAGACGTCTCTGTGGAAGTTGAACAGGAAAAATGAATTTAAAAGCTAGTGTGTAACAACACTGAGGCACAGGGGTTTTTTGTGGTTCTGTCTTAAAATAATGAAGGGCCTCAAGGTAGTGATGTGTCTTATATTTCACTCTTGGGAATTAGCTTGATGAACTTTTAAAATGAAAGTGGTATGTATCCTGCTTATTGAAAAAGACATCTGAACTAGCTTCTTGATAGTTTGATCCTAAGTTGCTCGGACAATTTTATTTCATATGTTAGAACCTGAACAAAAAAGTAGTGCCATAATTTATTCTTATGGGGTTGCTTTGGCTTTAGTATTCCTTTCCTGTTGTTTGATCCAGTGTAATTGCATAATAGATTTCATTACATATTTTTTGCGGTTGCAGAAAAGAGGAAACACCATTCAGCAAGTTCCTTTGTTTTTTCTCACCATCCTTTCACAATGTAAATGTTACTACAGTGGTACCTCGGGTTACATACGCTTCAGGTTACATACGCTTCAGGTTACAGACTCCACTCACCTCGAAATAGTGCTTCAGGTTAAGAACTTTGCTTCAGGATGAGAACAGAAATGGTGCTCCAGCGGTGCGGTGCTCCAGCTGAGGCTGGAGCTGCAACAGTAAGCAATTAAGAAGTGTGATTGTTAAAATACATAATTTATTTGTTAACTGATATAGATACTGGTATATGTTGGCAATTATTTTATTATGACAAGGGGCCTCATAAATTGGAAGTTGTATGGGCCACTCTGGACCTCTGAGCGGGTCCGGATGTTGGGCTACAACTCTTATCATCCCTGACCGTTGGGGCTGATGGGAGCTGAAGAACATCTGGAGGGCCACAGGTTTCCCACACGTGCTCTAAAGTGGTGGGAAATAGGAGGTTGGAAACCTGCGTGCTGGTTTCCCACAGGCATCTAGTTGGCCGTGGTACAGTCATACTTCGAGTTAAAGTAGCTTCGGGATGAGTATTTTTGGGTTGCGTGCTGCGGCGACCCGGAAGTAACGGAGCGTGTTACTTCTGGGTTTTGTCGTATGCGCAGACGGTCAAAATGATGTCATGCGCGGAAGCGGCGACCCGCAGACGCGTGGATGTGGGTTGCGTTCGCTTCAGGATGCGAACGGGACTCCGGAACGGATCCCATTCGCATCCAGAGGTACCACTGTATTAACCAGCTGTTTCCAAATTGGCCCATGGGCCCCAAAACACAGGCATTCCATTTTCTAACTACTGTGACGTGCTGTTTTCACCAATAATTTCACTGGTGATACAATTTTTAACTGGTGATACAAACTGGTGATACAATTTTTAAAAATAAGAGTACCATATAGAGTACCTCGTCAAGCAATCCCATGTAGGCCAACAAATGGCCCCATCCTGATATCACACACACTGAGAAGCCCCTTCTCTGTCATCTGTGTGTGCATCTATAGGAAGCTGGACTTTACACATAAAACATGGAATGCATGTAGGTCTGCCTGCAGCCCTTGTCTAATGGAATTAAGTGGCTAAATCACAGTAGTGTTGCTTGGCACCCTGTGGCCACAGATACACACAGGTGTACTAAAATAGTGGGCATAAGCACACCCTACTATGTATTGTGTTGTGGCCGCAGTGTATTAAAATTGTGTTACCTTCTATCCAACAGAGGTTTATATTATCTGTTTCATTTGAAGGCTTCTGTAGATCTGTGCGAAATTTGAAAAAGATGTGTTGTATTATCAGCATAGTAACTTCAATTTTCTAAGCACTTATTGAGTAAATTCATGCTGGATGTAAGTCCTCTGGGTTCATCCAAATTACACCAATGAGGTATTCATCCTGTTCTTTGTATTATAATTTTACCCAGCTTTTCTATACTTTATGATGGAAATTTAAGTACCTTGTGTATCCTTAAACTAATCAGAATAAGAAGCCACTTTTCTGTGCCAAAGAAAGAGAACTATCATTTTTCACATTCTTATACTTTCCAGTTCAGTTTCAAGGAAGATTATGTTACTGTGACTTCTGAATTCCTGAAAGTTCTCTTGTCTTTGTAGCTGCAAAGGCCTCCTGAGCATTTCAAAGGAAATAATGTGAATTTTTTGTGTGCAGTATGTTTTGTGTTGTGCATACCAGATACAGTCCACATTTTGTGTGCATGTGATTAGACTGGGGGGGAAATAATGCAGTCCAGTATTATGATTTATTGACTGAATCTTTTTCCTGCTGAAAACTTGCCAAAACTGAAAGCTTGCCCCCACCCCACTTCCATATTAGAAACAGCTACTGTTTTTGTTGATCTTTTTAACTTCTGAATAGGCCTATTTCAAGTCATACCAGCATGAGATCTTAGATTAATAATATACTTATTCAGCCACTACTAGAGTAAAACCATTGGCATATGAAGGTTAGAATTTCTTAAAATTGTTTTCAGGTGCATTTTGTGAAAGGTGAGTAAGAATATGTGTGTGTGTGTGTGTGTGTGTGTGCGCGCGTGTGTGCGTGAGTGAGAGAGAGAGAGAGAGAGAAATTATTTCTATTTATTGTTTCATCTTACAGATGTGAAAGTAAATTTTAACATAGCTTAGGCTTTCCAAAAATTAAGTCTGCACCAGCACCCATTGTTCATTTTGCATCTTTCATCTTCCTAAATCCATACACACACACACACAGAGAGAGAGAGAGAGAGAGAGAGAGAGAGAGAGAGTCCTTACAGGAAAGAAGCCATTGGGGAATGAGCATTGCCTGGACAAATAGAAGCAGGATTGAACCTTACAAACTTACTCTTGGCATATAGAAGTGTTTTAGATGTGTCAACTCCTGCAGCCAAGCTGGTGGCAAATGTCCGGCTCCGCTTTCCTTTGGACCACATCAGAGAGGCCAAGAGGGGAGCCTTGGTGTCCAGGCAGCCCAATATCTCCAGACACACGGCCCAGGCTTGAGCCTCTGGAAATTCACTGGTGCTGCTCACACAGTGGTTTGACATAACCCCCAGAAAAGCACTCCATTGTCTCTTGGGAAAGATGGATGCCAACAATGACCTTGTGCCACAATGGAGGGGTTCTTAGCATCAGCACTCAAAGAGGGTATCCTTTGATTTTTTAAAAATGTAAGTGTGTGTGTGTGTGTGAGTGAGAGAGAGAGAGAGAGAGAGAGGAAGGAAAGTTAGCATTGGGTTGTAGCAGTGCATTTGTGGGTATTCTATAAACATTACATTTCTTTCTTTCTTTCTTTCTTTCTTTCTTTCTTTCTTTCTTTCTTTCTTTCCCCCCCTATTGATGCAAAAGCTGGCTTCTTCCCTTCAATGTTACAGGATGTTTAACACACTATGATTGCTTGTAGGATACCATGAATTTTCCTTGAGGTAAAGACCCAAAATGAAATGTTGCAGTAGCAGCTGGCAAATCAGAAAATCCCAAACAGATAACAAAGAAGGAGTTTGTAATTTTGCTGGTGTTTTATTTTGTTACTGAGGAATCATGCTTTGGCCTGGAATTTTGAGGTCTTCCCAAGCCACAATTTCTGTCTATGGCTATATTTTATGTCTAATGAATTTCAGTAAGCACCTTCAAACGAATGCTAGTGCTGTTGTCACTCTTCTTGTCCTGCCTGTTTGTTTACAGTTACAACAAGCCTCTGAAGTTTCTCAAATGAGAGGAGCAAGAGTAATCTCTGCAGAAGATCTTATTTTTTTGATGCGCAAAGATAAGGTACAGTTATTAAATGCAACTATTAAAATAATGGTTGGGGAAAAAATTCTGTTAAAAGATATGGCTACCATGTTTTAAATAAAGTATTTATAGACAGAATTTTATTATAACTAATTATTCTGCATCTCGCTTCATATTGTACATTTGTTTCAGATTGTACAAATGAAATGTAATTCCATCCAGATAAATTATTTCTTTGTGGGAAAGCACCTAGCTGCACAGCCCAGTTAGTCCTTTCTGATCTGCCAAGAGTTTAAAGCATCCTTGATTCTTCAGGTTCTTGACATCAATACTTTCCCATTTACAGTTCCTAAATAGTCCAGATCTTGCTTTAAGCATGCAAAACAGATAAGAGAATTAGAGAACGTTAGCTTTGGAAGGAAGCCCAAGGGTCATCTAGTCCAACCCCCTGTAATGCAGGAATCTGTTGCCCAACGTGGGGTTGGAACCCACGACCCTGAGATTAAGAGCCTTATATTCTACCATCTGAGCTATCCCAGTTGGAAGATTATATCTCTCCCCCCCCCCTCCACTGCATAAAAGGTGCTCAGATGTGTTCATTTATGCAATTCTGGAGCTATGAGACCCAATTGCTTGGTGCCTTGAGTAGGACCTGGGGCAAGCAGCACATGAAAACAAATTTGGGAGAATGTCAGTTAATTTACAAATGTGCTAGTAGAAGTAGAGGTCCTGATTTTAATCAATATAGCAGCACATAGTGGTGGTGGGAGTTTGAGCTTTCTGGAGAACCCTGTTGACACACACACACATTGCCATTTTAATATGGAATGTGGCTGGAGAATGAAGGGTTAAGCCTTCTCCCATGTGCTACAGTCCCAATGAAAATCCCTTACCACGCCTACTGTTAAATGAATGACCACAGTGTGCTTTTTAATGACATGATCATTGTCGCATATAGTTTGTCAATGAACTGATTGGCAGACTTTGCCATGTGAAAATGCTAGGTGAATGTACTTAAGTTAAACAGAGGACTTGTGCAAGTGCATGTAATTTTTTTTTCTAAACCAAAAATTACAGGTAATTTTCTTTTCAAAAGCACGCTATTCTCTAAATCCTGCCTTATTAATAGATCTTCCACTTTTGAAGTGCACCAAGGAACACTGAAGCCAGCAGATTTCTGCACTGCCAACCTAATGACGCCTTTCTGTGCACCCTGCAACTTTGATTATATCAATGAGTGTGTTTGTAATTTTGTGTATGTGTTCTAAGGTAGCGGCTGTGTCTCTCAGTTGGAGCTATGTTTCTTACTCTGGCAGGCAGTGTTTGTATCCATTGTTATTAGCACTCTTCTTTTCTTTCTCCCTAGAAAAAGCTTAGAAGGCTACTTAAATATATGTTTTTCCGAGACTACAAATCTAAAGTTGTCAAAGGCATTGAAGAAGATGATCTTCTTGAAGGTAGGTAAACTTGTAAATAAATTGTATTTCTGGTCTAAAACTCACTTTAAATCCATATCAGCAAAAAGATAAGAACTCACTCTGAAACTCACTTACAGGTGGTACCTAACACCACAGGAACTAATGCTAATATGCCCAGGAACCTCACCAAAATGCTGGAGAGGATTCACCTCCACAGGCACGTACTTCCACATATGGTGGGAATGTCCTAAAATCCAACTCTTCTGGACATCAATCATACAAGAAATATGCAAAACAACTAAGCAAATATTAGAAGTCACTCCAGAACTGGCCCTACTAAACATCTTCCAAGACAGTAATGCCACTCACAACACAAATAACTCATAACCCACCTACTCTCAGCAGCCAGAAACATCATAGCCAGACGCTGGAGAGACCTGTCAGGAGTAAGCATGGACCAATGGTATCAAACAGCCTTATTAGAAAAACTAACCAACAAACTAAAACTGACGCGGGGACAAACAGAAGAAGACGTCTTCACCCCGGCATGGTTACCCTTCGTCACATACACAGCCCAACAAGACAGTGACAAGAATCCAGCAACAGCATACAAATCAATCTGGCTAACCTGATCCAAACACACACACACACACACACACAAAGAAAGTTCACCACAGCCAATCACAAACAACCACACCCTAGACCAACCCCAACCTCTCTCACCACCAAAGGAAGACAAGCAAATACTAAAGAGAACCCACACAAGTGATGCTGACACAAAGCCCCGCACATATGCTAAGTAGAATAGAAGCATTGCCCCCCCGACCCCACCCCTCTCACCATTCTCCCCTCCACCTCTTCCTCCCTTTTCTTCCTAATGTAACACTAATGTCTCAACAAATGAAACTGATCTGCAGAAAACGCAACTTGAAAAAGAGACATAGCACATACTTTTGTAAACCAAGAAATATTTAAAAAAATATATTATAAATAAATAAATAAGAAAGAAAGAAAGAAAGAAAGAAAGCATTTATTTGGGGAGTATTCAGCATACAAACTATATACCAAATGGAAAATATATTCCTCATGCAGATAACTTTAGACACCCAAAAATATTTACTTACTTGGGAACTCCATTTAGCCTTGTGTTTTTCCTTTCAAATTACTTATAAAAGTGCAGTATGGCAGCCCAGCAACCAAATGATAAGTAGACCTGTTTAATGTCAAGAGCTGTGTTGGGCTAAGGAACTGGTGCTGATTAAAAGGCTTAATTGATTTCAGCATGTGTAATTTACGTGTGGCAGCCTCCAAGTGGAAGGGGGAAGGTGGTTGGCTTCAAAATTAATTTGAATAGGCATTTTGTTAATTTATTATCAAAGAATCTGACATATTTTATGAAGCAACCATAATCTAAAATCACTTAATTCTGATATATAGCTTGGAGGTGTTTTAAATTGTACACCGGCAGTGGACTGAAAAAACTTTCTCCTCTCCCTTCTCTATGGGCAGTGGCAGCTGGTGTCTTCCCAAAAGTGGTGATGCTTGAAGCACAACTCAGCTCTTCACACTTGTCTCACCCCCCCACCCCACCCCAATCCCTTTGGCCCCCCCCTTAACAGGGAGGAGAGAAATGACTTGTTTGCGGCCAGGTGATCAGGCCATGGCAGAAAAGCTTTAAAGACAGCATGCATGTTACTTATAATTCCCAAGTACAGACTCAGAACTGAGGCTGACAGAAAGAGATTTGACCAAGGCCAGACAATGTCTGTGGTTGTCTGAGGTAAAGCTATAGAGGCTTTCTGTCCCATAAATAGTTGTGTTTTGGCGGAAGCAGCATTACTCATCTTCTTGCTTAAATACTATGTTTTGAAAATGTGAAAATAGCCAAGGTGTTTCTGGGAATGTATGGAATGCGCTTCTTTCACCACTAAGTAACCATAATCAGCAACACTTTATCTGAGATTAGAGATGAAATTTCATAAATGTAAATCCCAGCCTGACTGGAACTCCTTAAAAATTAAAAAATGGGGGTGTTGGAAGACAGTGCAGATGGGAGGAGACCAGGACTGATGCAGATAAGCGCGAGGAAGGACAGCAGCAGAGCGATAATGGTGGAGGAGTAGCGAGATGTGAGAAAGGAGAGCCACGGGAGAGGTTGCTGCTGGAAATGGCAGACATTCCCTTGGAGCCCATGAACTGTGAGAGGAGCCTCCACTGCGCTAAGGACACTTGGACAAGTTTAATGGAACTTACACACAAATAACTATGAATGCCTGGACATAATCCCATGTATTGGGTTCCAGCCTAATAATATTCATTTTTGTCAATCAAGTAGTCATACACACTGCCGTCCTGCCAGGTGAAAGTAACTTCTACCACACCCATTTCACATTTGAGATCTATATGATTCGTGTGATTGGTTTTACAGTCATACCTTGGATCCTGAACGCCTTGGTACTCGGACGTTTTGGCTCCCAAACACCACCAAACCCAGAAGTGACTGTTCCGGTTTGTGAACATTCTTTTGGAAGCCGAACGTCCAACGCTGCTTCCGCGGCTTCCAGTTGAGTGCAGGAGCTTCCTGCAGCCAATCGGAAGCCGCACCTTGGTTTCTGAACGTTTTGGAAGTCGAACGGACTTCTGGAGTGAATTCAGTTCGACTTCCAAGGTATGTCTGTATTATGTTTCCTGTGTCCTCCTTAAAACTGAGGCTTGTTGGGATATTGTGGTAGATTACATGAAGGACATACCTCAAAGTAAGTTTGACATGGATCTATGCCAGAAAGCAACTGCCCAGAAAGGGTTATGGTATGCCATATTATGATTTTGAGCATGATATAGTGAACAACATTGCACCAAATTTGAATCGGCCATAATCAAGATGAGTGATTTCTGAGAAATTGGAGACCATATTAGAAACAATGAGTCTTAGAACTTCACATTTCTTCAGTGCCTGGGTGTTATCTTTTCATATATATTATGTACGTCGTCAATGATAACACCAGGATCAAATCAAATTGTTTGTTTCCCCCTTCAATTTCTTTCAGACAGACTCAGTAGCAGCAGCACCAATAAACGTCAGAAAATTGCTCAAGACTTTCTTATCTCTATTGATCAGACTGGAGAGCTGTTGGGCTTGTTGGAAGATGATGAGATTGATGATGTAAAACTAGAGAGGATGGAGGTAAATTCTGGACCTTTTTCCTGTACGTGGAAGGTTAAGTTTACATAGCCCAGCTCCTTGATGTGTAGCAGGATCCTTCACCTACAGCCCCCATTTACACGGCAACTAATGGACTCACATCAGTGTTCAGAGACTGGGGAGTGCATTCCATTTGGAAGGTGCCTTGGCCAGAAATTAATATTTTAATTAAGCAGATGTTCCTGGCAAGTTACAGGAAAAGGCAAAATAGCAAACAAACCCAGATTCGGTCCCAATTCAAAAATAGCACTTAACGTAACCCTAAAAAGTGTAAATACCATCTAAGCAAAGCTTTCTACCAAGAGACAATTTTAGTGGGATCCCAATACCAAATGTAACTTTGCAAATAAATTAATACGTCTTAAAAGCTTGATATGCATACCACTTGTTTTAGAAGCAGCAGTTTATGTTCCCAGAAATGTTCAGAGTGTTACACTCACCGAGTTTTCACAGTGTTAAATGTAAAATAAATATTAGACATGCAACTGTTGACCACTCTGTATGTTGGCTGTCTGCTTGTTGTGTAAAAAGCAGGGATTTCACCTGTCTTATGATAGATGCGATACCGTATTTGTTTGCCTATTAACCAAAATTGTCAGAGTATTTGGGATAGAGCCATCTGTTGTGGATGCTTTAGCTGAGATTCCTGCATTGCAGGGGGTTGGACTAGATGACCCTTGGAGTCACTTCCAACTCTATGATTCTATGTTTTGTCTTGTGTTTGAAAATATATATTTTACATATAATTCATTCCTATATTCCAATATAGGGACGCGGGTGGCGCTGTGGGTAAAACCTCAGCACCTAGGACTTGCCGATCGAAAGGTCGGTGGTTTGAATCCCTGCGGCGGGGTGAGCTCCCGTCTTTCGGTCCCAGCTCCTGCCCACCTAGCAGTTCGAAAGCACGCCTAAGTGCAAGCAGATAAATAGGTACCGCTTTATAGCAGGAAGGTAAACGGCGTTTCCGTGTGCTGCTCTGGTGCCGGTTCGCCAGAGCAGCTTCGTCACGCTGGCCACGTGACCCGGAAGTGCCCGCAAACAGCGCTGGCCCCCGGCCTCTAGAGTGAGATGAGCGCACAACCCTAGAGTCGGACATGACTGGCCCGTTCGGGCCGGGGTACCTTTACCTTTACCTTTTTATATTCCAATATATGCTGCTGTATGTGGCATTTTCCTCACTGGATGAAGCTGAAAGCTGTAGCTGGGAAATAAAACCATCTAGCAAGCTAGCCATATGTTTCACAAAATGCTATCTGACTTTGTACCGCTTTCCTGGCCCCTAGGCTAATTTGTGCAGGTGCCAATCTCTCTCCACTTTGGGAAGTGCTAGTTAAGATCTTCATAGCGTAACGTTTCCTCTCCATTCTTTTCCTACGCAACCTCAAGCGCCACAATGCAGACATCTTGGTTCATTCTTGTTGCCATGGAAGGGCAGTTTTGTTCTATTGAACGTTTTCACGTTCTGAATATTTTCCTCCTCAAAATATTTTTATTTATTTTTTTAAAAGGTTGGTCTTTTACTTAAGCACTTTAGCATAGTACAAAGGGATTAAGATGTTCACTTATATCATTCTAGTCTTCTTCTTCTTCTGCCTCATTAGAGCATTGCTTCCAAGACACCCTATAGTAAGGTTGCCAGATTTTTTTCAATGAATCTGGGGACACTTTTCAACTTCCTACTAAATAGATGGATTTTGTCAGAGGACTGATTTGTAAATCTGGGGACGGGGAAACGGGGACGTCTGGTAACCTTACCCTATAGCAATAGCACTGATGTTGTGATGGCTCTATATTAACTCCAGAATCAAAGGCAGTCGGCCTCTGAAGGCTGGTGTCCTGCTTGAAGGTTACTCATAAGCTCCTACTTGGCC
Organism: Podarcis tiliguerta; assembly: GCF_965153285.1. NCBI lineage: Eukaryota > Metazoa > Chordata > Lepidosauria > Squamata > Lacertidae > Podarcis > Podarcis tiliguerta. Next base: position 117,473,053 of record NC_139536.1, on the reverse strand, counting down.
GTCGTGGGAGCAGAAAACTGGACTGCCTGTAGTCTGATCTTCTTCTATTCTTATGTCAACTATAACATTTACTTAAATGGTGCCAGGTGGTGGTGTGGTTGCTCGAGGGCAAACAGGCAAGACTCCAACCTGTCTTTTCCAGGCTTTATTATGAGAGCCAGTGTGGTGTAGTGGTTAAGAGCAGTGGACTCGTAATCTGGGGAACCAGGTTCGCGTCTCCGCTCCTCCACATGCAGCTGCTGGGTGACCTTGGGCCAGTCACACTTCTCTGAAGTCTCTCAGCCCCACTCACCTCACAGAGTGTTTGTTGTGGGGGAGGAAGGGAAGGGAGAATGTTAGCTGCTTTGAGACTCCTTCGGGTAGTGATAAAGCGGGATATCAAATCCAAACTCTTCTTCTTCTTCTTCAAAATATTTACAGTGAAGAGTGTCGCAGGTCCATGTCTGCTCAGTCGCTAGCAGAATCTGGGAGTGGGCGGTCCTTGTAACTTCCCCAGCATAACAGTCGTGTGACCCCCATCCTTCTCCTCCCCTCTTCCGCCCAAACCTACTGCGCAGAGTGGGCGCTGGCCAAGGGGCGCTTGCCTGCCCTCCCCTTTGCTCAGGCTCAGGGTTGAGGCTCCCCCTAGCATCTCCTGGTCCCTGCGTCCCCTCCCCACTGGAGGCGGGGCTTTCCTGCTCGCCAGAGGAGGAACTCCCTGTAACACAACTGCCCTTCCACCTCTCGCCTCTGAGCTGATGGCAGTTCCCTGACAATAGGTTTTTAACTACTTGAGGATAAAAACTATGTTTTTGTTTATAGCAATACACTCCCCTGTCTACACGGCTTCATTGTGGCCCTGACCCTGTAGAAGTATTTCAGGTGTTCCTGATTCTCTGTCAGCAAGAAACTTCTGACATGCTGACATGTAGCATTCCAAGTATAATGGTGTTGTTATTATTTATTAAATTTGTATAGCACCCTTAGACCAAAGATCACAGGGCAGTTCACAACAAAAAAATACAAAATGAGAACATAAAATACATACCCCAAAAAACAAAATCAAACCAATAGCCCCCCTCCCACAAACCCTATTGATTGATTAATCAGCCCTTGCCCTTGCTCCTCCCTTATGGGGCGACCCCCACTTCGCTGGCCACCTCAAGAGAAGAAGGAATTCCAGTAGACATGAAGGAGGGCCAGATGATCTGCTCACATCCTCCACTGACGGACTCTGGCTGCTGCTACCTCCAAGACACCTCCAAGTGTTATGGTACAGACTGCTTCCCATGTACAGTGGTACCTTGGTTCTCAAACTTAATCTGTTCCGGAAGTCTGTTCCGAAACCAAAGCATTCCAAAACCAAGGCACACTTTCCCATAGAAAGTAATGCAAAATGGATTAATCCGTTTAAGAATTTTAAAAACAACCCCTAAAATAGCAATTTAACATGAATTTTACTATCTAACCAGACCATTTCTGGGTTAGGGTTAATTTTACAACTGGGTTAGGGTTAGGGTAAGGATTAGATTTAGGGTTAGGGTTAGGGTCAGGGTCAGTGTTGTTTTATGTTTTCTTGTGTTTTTGATTCATTTGCGGTTGGTTTGCTTTTTTCAATTTGTTGTGTTGCTTCTTTTTCACGAGTTGCGAGTTTGTTGGCTTTGTGGTTTTCTGGAAAGTTTCAGTTTTAATTTTGAATGCAGCCCTGCGGCCCTGGTGCTAAGTGAGGGAAGGCTGGGCCGGGGCTGCAAGTGAGCAGGCAAGGGATGGCCCCCCCCCACCCCCCAGCCTGCTCCTGCTTGCAGGCAAGTAGGAGTGGGATCGGGCTGCTCCGCTAGGCAGCACAAAGCCCCCACTTTCCAGTTTAGAGAGCCTCAACCTGTTGCTGCTTGCACGGGAACAGGAGCTGGATCGGGGCTGCTCAGCTGGGGAGGTGCAGGCTCCATCACACTTTCTGTTGAGGGGTTCGCGGCTGCACTTCCCTCAAGGGAGAAGCTAAAAGGAGCCCCCACCTCGCCATCAGAGCCCCTGCACCACCTGAAGGCAGCCAGGCTGAGTGAGGAAAGGCTGGGCTGGGCTGGGCAGGCAAGGATGTTGCTGCCACCCCGGCCCAGCCTTTCTTCACTCAGTGCCAGGGCCGCCAGAGATGGAGGAGGGGATGGTTGCTGTTGTGGCAGCGATGGCGGAGGGACCCAGGACTGGAGGGTGGCAGGTGCCTGCTCGCTTGCCACCTGGCCTGCCTTCCCTCACTTGAAAAACGGAAGTGTGGCACTCAAAATGGAAGTCATACTCAGAACAGAGCATGTTCGGCTTCCAGAAAAAAATCAGAAACTTTGGGTTTTGGTTCCAAGTAGTTTGAGAACTACGCTGTTCAAAAACCGAGGTACCACTGTACTTCTCATTGGGGCCTTTCAACACCAACAGTTTATTAACCAGAGTTGCAAAATCAGGAACATCTCTGGACTTGCCCATTCTCTCTTTCCACTTTCTAATGTGAATTCCCAACTCCCCTTCCTTATTCGCTATAACCATAGTGTGACCAGCCATGGTGGCTGTGTTCTAGGCAGTGAGCTTCTGAATGCAGCTGACAAGTACGACAAGCAATTGTTGAGTCACATAAAAGTTGTTGTTCTATCCTGGCAGAGGAACAGCATGGACTTCAGGCAACATGGCTCTAACTGGAGCCTGGAAACCAGATAATTCCTTAAGTGAAAGACTAGCAAACATGTAAAACAGATTGCAGGGCCACTTCTGCCGCATCCTTCCTAATGCCAGCCCCCAGAGCTGGACCTCTGCAAGGGAAAGCCTCGCATATGCTCTTTCCCCATGGCGAACACCACAGCTGTAGACTTCATCTAACTCATGGATTTGGGCGCAGGGGTGGGAGGCCCAGCAATGTTATGTTTATTCATGGGTGAAGGGAGTTACTCCCTGCTTCTAAGAACTTAACTGTGAAATCAGCACAGTGGCATGGTTTACTGCAGGTTATTAGGCAGGGTAAAACAAAGATCCACCTCAATTTCCACATGTCTCCCAAAGAAAGACAATTTGGCACTGGACCAAATGTAACAAAAGATCAACCTTACACAATTTCTACAATTTTGCCCCTAACTTCTCAACACATCACACATGGTTTAACATTACATCTGCAAATATCTATTTTATTTGAAAGTATTTATACACTGCTTTGTATTTCAAAAATCTCTAAGCAGTTACAAAGTTCTTATTAATTTGGGTGGGCAAATCCATTTCAAGCATATATCAGCATTGGTTAAACCAAGAAGGAAGAGGAGAAGTGTGTGTGTGTGTGTGTGTGTTGGCATGCACAGTTTTGAAGGAAAGATTCAGGGGAATGATCTTGCTTTGTTGTATCTGGAAACCTAAAATCAACTAGGAAACTGCATTCTGCTTTCTCAAATGTTAGTTGGTCAATAAGAGTTTTTATTATTGTGGATGCTTTTCTAAAACAAGAACTTGGTCTGGGTCTCTTTAAAAAATACTGCGGGCTTTAAAAATGCAGGAAACATGTTCTGTTCCTGAAAAGAAGATGGTAGTTAGCATATAAAGTAGTATAGAATATCTTATTTGCCATGTTTAGTAGACTATGGTTTCTGCAAGCTACGTTTTGGAGGAAGTCCAGTGCGCTCTTTAAAATCTTTACAACCTCCTTTAAAGAATTAGTGTACTTAAATCATGAGCTGTGATCTAAAGGCTATGTTCCTTTTAGGTATCAATTACTTCAGAAATGTGTGGTTATCTTGGTTTGGCCAACTGCAAATGGTTTCGGTTCCACTTTGCCCTGGGCCAAAAACATGCTAAGTTGTCCAAAGCAGATGATAAACATGTATTTCTGATGTCATTACGGCCCAAACAGGATATGATTGTTCAGTGGTATGGTTTCACTTATGATGAATTATACAGAAAGCAAATATTGTTTATGTCGTATTTCTTTAAAACTGTATTTTTGAAATAATTACGTGTGTGTGTGTGTGTGTGTGTCTGTCTTTAAACAGAATGGTGTGTATTTGTTTCCAGGGTGCATATCATATAGTTGCATAACTGATATAAAGAAAAACACTGGTGATTTAAAAATATTAACAGAATGTAATCCTTTTTTTACTGAAAAATATCAGCTTAACCCTTTGACTATCACAAGGAGAGTATCTTTCTGTTAGCTTTCATCTTAAGATTAAGGAGATTTGCCGACACAGGGATGAGAATCACTATGGGAATAAACAAAAGTCAGATAATGAGCTGTTAACGCAACAAAAAACAAAAGCCTCTTTGTTGATTTGAAACATAGTGTTTTACTTGATGTTAAATCCCACTGATTTTAAATACTAACATTCAGTGGTATTGGGGAGAGATGTAGAGCAACGAAAGCTGGCTTAGCTCCTTCAGAAACTTTGTATTGTCCCAAACCTAAGATCTCAAATATCTATAATATGGGTCTCAGCTACTAACCAAAATATATTAGCAATATCATATTCCAGATACCTCTTGATTGTGGGCAAAAGACAGTACAGTTCTGACGTAACATGCTTCTGTTTAACCTTTGTAGACAGAACCTAAGAAACTGACATAAGCAATTTCATGAGTTATTTTGCTGCTCCAAGCTGAATCCTAGTATTGTAGAACATCCCAACCGAAGCCACATTTCTTGTATCAGAAGAGCACTTTATTCTGCTTCCGTCAATCAGTTATTGCTTGAAAATAACTCTTGGAATTTTTTTTTACCCCAATATGCTAATTCTTAAAACAGAAACTAAGAAACCGATGTAGGCAATTTTACGGTGCATTGTGTTAGCCCAAGCCAAATTCCAACATGTCTTCTGTTTGTAAGATGTCCCAAAGCAAGTCCATGTGTGTCATGTCAGAACAATGGAGGCTGGGGCATTGTTTGGGGGTGTTGTTGGGGGGAATGTGCCCTTCTTTTACATTTGGTTGTGATTTATATGAAAATTGTTCAGTTGGGGTTTGTATTTTTTCATGCTTATTGGCATCTAGACTTTTAGGTGTTTGCAAATGAAGAATCTTTAGGTGCAAAATGCGTCTGGCGCCTGCTAATTTCGAACCCAGGAAAAGAGGACATTTTTCTGCCTCCCCACTTCTGGCCACTTTCTGAAGACTGGAAAAGAGACCCTCATAAGAATATTGGGGGGGGGGGCAGGGGGAGTATGGCTTTGTTTTTTGCACTCTTCAGATGAGGACTAGACCATGTGAAAAATGAACATAAGATTTTAGCTGCAGTTCATTCATTTTCAGCTTTGTATTCTTGTTATAAAAAAAGCACGCCTAGACACTCCTTTGCGTTACACATAATCTTGGTTTAAGGTGCCATTTAGCTCCTAGCTTTCCATATCTTAGTTTCTAACACTGCCTGTAATCTCACTTCTCACTGTGAGGGAACCACCAGAAGGCCCTCAAAGCTGGACCTCAGTGTCTGGGATGAGCAATGGAGATAGAGATGCTCCTTCAGATATACTGGGCCGAGGCCGTTTAGGGCTTTAAAGGTCAGCACCAACACTTTGAATTCTGCTTGGAAACATACTAGGAGCCAGTAGGTCTTTCAGGACTGGTGTTATATGGTCCCAGCGGCCACTCCCAGTCACCAGTCTAGCTGCCGCATTCTGAAATAGTTGTAGTTTCTAAGTCACCTTCAAAGGTAGCCCCATGTAGAGCACATAGTCCAAGTACCACTCTGGTGAGACAGTGCACAGGCAGTTAGGGTCTCAGATGGAGCTGATAGACAGTTGCCCTGGATGCAGAATTGACCTGTGCCTCCATGGGTGGCCTTGAGGGCTAGCCCTGGAGCCCATGAAGCCTAATGAGGTGGTGACAGTGATTACCTTTTCTCCTTGGAAAGTACGTACATAGAGCTGACAAAGGAAGATGGAAGAGCGACTCCTTTTGCACTTTCTCTTTAAGCTGCATGTGCTTTCCAAGATTTATATGAACAGAAAGCAGAGCAAGTGAGAAGGTCGGAATGCAAAGGACCTAGCTGGGATGCTGGTGGGGAGAGAAAGTGGGGTGCCACAGAAGAATGATGGGATGGCTTGAGGATTAGACAGATTCGTGGAGGAAAAGGCTATCAGTGGCTGCTATTCATGATGGCTGCATTCTGCCTCCACCGTTGGGGGCGCCACTTGCTGTTTGCTGCCTGGGTAGCGGCCACAACTGGAGGAGGCAGCCCAGGATCAGTGGCCTCATTCCCAGCCTCAGCCATGGCTTGGAGGATCAGGAACATGACCCCTGAATGCAGCCCAAATCCAACTGAAAGTCAGTGTAATTTGTGTTCTCGTTATATGCCCTCTTGAGAGCTTCCAGTAAACAGTTGTAATACAGCATTTCCTAGCTTTTCCATATAAAAGATTCTTTGTCTAATATGTGCTTCACATGTCGTGATAACATAGAGAAAAAAGATCTTAAAATCTGTATTCTTTTTCAGTTGAAGTATTTTAAATATTTTAAACACAAAGTAAAGTCTTTTTTTCCCTTTTAAATAAAATCAGTTGCCATCATTTGTTTTATAATGGGAATCTCTCTTCCTCTCTCTCTCTAAGACACACAGAGAGAGGGAGAGAGAGAGAGAGAGAGAGAGACCCCTTACCATCAGAAATCTGAACTGGAATGCAAACAATATTGCACTCTGAATGCTGCGTTTCAGTTGTTATTCCCGGAGGATTAAAAGGAACACTATTCATCTGTCACTCTGCCTTCTAGTTTAGGGATATATTTCCAACTCTTGGGTGTTACATAGCAATAATTCAGCAGCAGAGGCACCATGCTGCTTTCATAGTACATTTCATGTTTGAATAAACAGTGGAAAGCCAATAACATGAATAGAAGAAAATAGTGCCTCAAAAATAGGCTTCTTGCCAACCAAGATTGATGCTAGATTCCTTTTGGAGTCAGCTAGATGAGGAAGTGTGTGAATTTTTAAAAGATACTGCAAAATTCACAAATAAGATAACTAAAAAATGCATTTTGATCACCACCTTTCCTAAAATACAGTCTTCCAGTGAAAACAAACAACTTTCATTAATGTGTCACTTGCCTGTTAGTTAGACAAGGAAGCTATTGATACTAACAGAAGGATTACTATGTCTACTTTGATGGTTGTGTGGTAGCTAGACTTCTAAATATGTTGATCTAACAATAGTAACCATTGCTCCTGAGATCTTGTGCTAGACTGTTTTCTCTCTGGTTCTGCTCATTAAATGTTTGCAGAATCTGGGAGCATGCAGATTGCATCCAATGCATCCCTTTGTTTTAAAAGCATGCTTTTCGACCTCATGGTTTTGCAAATATGATTGAAAAGGCGCAGGTGGTGTCTAAAGGTTTCACTGTTCAGAGGTGGGACTTCATGGCTGTTTGACTTCCTTTGTGTATTTTTGTTGCACACCCACACATGACTACAACTAGTTCTTTATAGGGTCTTTGAAGGCTCATAAATGCATTCTGCACCTGCTCTGAGGAAGAACATTTAGAACTTTCTAGAACTAAAACCCACAAGGGTATGAAAGAAGATATTTATTGATATTTTCTATTGACCTCCCCTCAGGGTACCTTCCAACTCTACAATTCTGATACTACAGTCATATCTCTGCTTACGTATCCCTCTGATTACGTAAACTTCGGGATACGTAAGTGGCAAACCCGGAAGTATATTTCCGGGGTTTTGCCACGCGCGCATGTGCAGAAGCGGTCTCTCCAGTTGCGAAAACCTCAGGATCAGGCCGGATCTCCGGAACAGATCCCATCCACAACCAGAGGTACCACTGTATAGAGAAAGTGAGGCACATCTGAACAATGGCAGGCAGCTGCAAATTGATACCACTGGCAAATTGTTATTGCATAAAATAATTTTGCAAACACGGGTGAGCAGGGAGGAGAAGGGTCAGAATTAAAACCTGCTGACCCCAAACAAGACATGAGAGTGGGAAATTTCGCTCTTTGCCAATGGATCAATAGGATCTGTTTCAAGGAGAAAATCAAAGGGGGGGGTGTGTGCCCTGTGGTCCTTAGATGAAGGACGGTATAGAAATTTAAATCATTGTCATTGTCAATCAATGATTAAATTAAAAAACACTGCCTATAATGAACAAGGTGCGGTAGCGAAGAAAATGTAAAATGCAAGATTTTATAAATGTTGAACATTCAGAAACATGCTGTCTTTCACACTAGGCTCCTAAGAATGCTCCTAAGCAAGGGCCATTTTTCACATTGCCGGAGAAATCTATGTTGTGCCAGTGAGGCCTCCCCAAGCAGAACCCCCTGTATTCACTCACGTATGTGCATTTCTTTAATGTGCTTTTTAGCTTCCTCTCATATTTTGGTTTCAGTGTAACCACTACTATAATGTGTGAAAGAACCCCCAATGGATTGAGATGTTCTTCCAACAAAAAAAGATTTTGAATTACATTTATAAAAGGAAAGACAATGTATCCTAAGTAGTATTTAAATACTGGCAAAATCTTTTCCTGTGAATTGTAATTAAAAATAGGGTTTTGGTCTGATCAAAGGAAAGAAGGATGAGTCTTCTTTTCTCCCAGTGGCCTGGATTTTATTTCCTAACGCTAACAACCATTTCCAAGGCTTTGCAAGACTCTCCCCCCCACCCGCCATCGTTGTCAGATGGCATTATTTAAAGTCTGTTCATCCACTTGTGTGGGATTCATATGCTATAATATACAGCACCGATGACAAGAGGGCTGTTATACTGGGGGTGTTATTCAAAGCGCTGCTGATTGTCACAGGCTGCAGACATCTGTAGGAAAAGCATTGTGCTACTCACAGCATCTGGCGATGGAAATCCTTATAAAAACCCAATCAAACAATTTTTTTGGAAGAAGGATGCACACATTACATCCGCTTTGAAATAATTAAAAATATTTATATATGCCAGCCATGTCAGTTTGTATCAGATGCTAATGATATAATGTATTATAATGCTGTCTTCAGATTGACTGTAGTTAGACAGATTTCCGGATGTTTTAATCCCTCAAAATTAAAGGGCCAGTCAATGGAACATTGTCACAGTCTGCATCCCACAGCTGGTGGATTTAGCTCCTTGAAAGTTGGAACGGTCAAGGTAAATAAGATACGTTTCTTGGTAAAATACAGATGGGTGGACAGGGGAGTTGGCATCAGGAGACGCCTGTTGAAGGGCCCAGCTCAGAGCTGCCTGCTCCTTGTGGCTGCAGTGGGCAGCAGGGAGAGGGCCGGCTTCAGATGTGTTGGGATGAGGGCTTGTTGTAGGCCAGGCCCACACCACTGTCTTAGAGCAGCCTTTCTCAACCATGGGTCCCTAGAGGTTGCTGGACTGCAACTCCCTTCCCTCCTAGCTAGTGGGGCCATTGGTCAGGGATGATGGGAGCTGACAGCTGGGTTCAATTATATAAAGGTTGATATAATTGCCCAGAGAGGGAAGGCAAAACAACTGGAGTTGCTGCTGCCCTTCTTGCTCTCATCACTATTTTTGTGCCAGATAAGACAAGTGAGGAGGCAGCGACATCAAGGAGCAGGAAGAACAATAAGCCCCAGGGGGCTCGGAGGGTTGGCGGTGGACTCGCTGCTGGTGTATGGGCCTCAGCAGTTGCCTAGAGTGGTGCTGAGCCCTGATGCCAGTGCTGCTCATGAGGGAGATGTGGAATTACTCAGGAAGGGACTCGTATTGAAGACATCTTGCCCAAAAGCCTGAAATGAGGGGCAGCAGCTACACAAAGTATTTTATATTGTGTGGGGGTTTTTTGGTCAGTCAGTTCATTGGCTGTCTGGGCAAATGGAGATTTTATGGATATTCTAAGGCTGTGCAGCCTAAGGATGTAAAAGGAATCCTTAAAGATCTTCTACCTGGCTGATTAAAACAGCTGGCCTGACCTTTTGAATGGAAGAGGCAATAATTCCTCATTGAGTGCACAATGCACTGACAATTGCTGTCCTCATTATAAAAAGTGATATGTATGAGTGGCAGTGGGTGTGGTGAGGAGTGAGATTAAAGGTTGCCATTGCTGGGAATATTCTGGAAGAATCTGTACTGAGATGATTTTACCTTTTGAAAGCGGATGGGATCTCACCTAAATGTATGGCTTCTATGGAGTGTTCTTCATAGAATCTTTAAAACATCTTGTCAAAAATGTATATTTTAATGTGTTGTTTTAAAATAGTATATTACTTAAGCAAATATTTAAATATTAAATTAGGTTTTCTGTAAGCTTGATGTGAATATAATTCTGCCTGCCTGCCAAGTATGTCAAAACCCCAAGCCTACTTTCGTTTGCCAGGGTAAATGTTTATTTTGTTTTCCCACATAATGTGCTCTTTAAAGTGTCACCAACATACCAAATCTGATTGCTTTTTAATAGAGACATGGTGGGGTTTTTTTTGCTTTCATTAGGAAACAGGATAAATTATCAGTAAAGCTCATGCTAATGAATCGACGTAAAGTTGATTTTCTTTGCATGTCTTTTTTGCCTTCCAACCCCTTTGGAATCACCCCCGCATCCCAGGAAAAAACATTAATCAGAACAATTGCATTTGTTATGCCAGTGCTGGAATGTTACTTTCTCATATATTTGGAACATTATCAAACAATGGATTTAGCATGTGGGCCATGCAAACTTTTGCTTCCCATTTCAGTCTTTCAGATTCATAACTTCTCTGTACATGGTAGGTAGTTTCAAAGTTGTTACTTGAGAATGGGGTGGGATAATTATGAACACAATAGGATGAAAACAGCTTTATAGCTTTCTCCTTGATTTTGGCTTTGCATGGCTTTGCTTTTTTGTGGGTTTTACTTTGCATAAAGGTAAAGGACCCCTCACAGTTAAGTCCAGTCGTGAACGACTCTGGGGTTTCAGCGCTCATCTCGCTTTATTGGCTGAGAGAGCAGGCGTTTGTCCACATGACTAATTCTGGCAAACCAGAGGAGCACACGGAAACGCCATTTACCTTCCTGCCGAAGCAGTACCTGTTCATCTACTTGCACTTTGACATGCTTTTGAACTGCTAGGTTGGCAGGAGCAGGGACCGAACAATGGGAGCTCACCCCGTCGCGGGGATTCGAACCGCCGACCTTCTGATCTTTTGCATACCAGGTTGTAATAAACCGTAACAATTAGTGCTCTCCAACCTCACCTTCCCTAACTTGAATGAGGTTATTATATATTCTGTGATGTGAATTGGGCTAGTTTTACCTAAACACTTAAAAACTTTGGAAAATGTTTTCAGTAAAGTTAATATTTAGAACTTTCAGTGAAACTCAGCTTGAACAAAATTTGTTGGTTTGAAATTATATTGATGAAGCAAAAACCACAATAATATTAGGTTGGTCCTAATATTATTTGGAATAGGCGTGTAGCAGCTTCCACCACCTCCTTCACCAGCCAGCCTTAATCTCTGCTATTCTAGGTGGGAGGTAGGAGCCAAAATTGTTATTTCTGTCCAAACAGGAGAAGCCACATCCCTGGTCCTCTAGTAATGAACAGAGAGATTAAATTGAGCAGAGCAGATTGGAAGCAGCTTTTGCTATCGACAATATTAATGCTAAGATGCTGCTCTCAAACTTTTCCAACTTACCCCCAAGTCCATTTGAATTCACTCTGTCTTTACAGTAATCCTTCCCACAAAAGTGTGTGCAAAAATTCTCAAGTGCTTACTATCCCAATGTTGGAAAGAGAAATAGAACAGGGCTTCTCCAACGGTTTTCTAAAACCACATGTAGGGAACTTCCTTCTTCCCAAATAAGGTCTGCAAATATTTTTAAAAGAAGTTGAGAATTGCTCCAGGCTTTAGGGGTGGTGGTAGTACTGTATCAGGAATTGGGGTGGGAAATCCTCAGAATGGAAAGCTCTCCCCCCCCCCAGCCGTCCTTCAGATGATATGGCAGATACAGTTTTACCAGATGTGCCAGTGTTATGCTGGTGTTTTCAAGAGCAAATAGGAAAATTGCAGGTGAACACAAACATTTGTAAAAGCTTGCATGTGCATGTCTGGCAGCCCTGAGTAAGCCGGGGTGTAAACTGGTGTTTAATGACGAGAGTATGCTTGCTAACCGCCTAACGGCATAATCATTTCTGTTCTATGAAAAGTGAGGAAATTATTTGTGGGAAATTGTTCTAAAGAAGAACAAATCCACATCAGGCGGGGTGAGTCATCTCTCTCTCAGGTTCCATGAGACCCGGAGGAGCTGAGCAGCGGTGCATTCTTCAGCCTGTGGGTCATCCTTCCATCTGGGTAACCTGGGGGCCAGATGGCAGTGGCAGGTGGGACCAGAGGCAAAAGTGACCAAAGCAATTGATGCAAATGTCACCTTTGCACAGGAGGCTTCTCTTTACGCAGAGTCATCCAACCCTCTCTGTTCTCCGTCCAGGCAAGCAAGAAGCATCGCCACACCAAGGGCACCTTTCAGCCAGGTTCCCCATTCCTGTCATCGAGGACACTGAGCCATGGAGTGAGTAGAAGGGTGAAGGGAAGGGAGCTTCAGCAGTTTCTCCTGAGGAAGAAACAGAAGGCTGAAGAACCTGGCTGAGTTCTTCCTAGGGTACCTAAGAGAACTTCCACAGAGGAAAACGATACTTCAGGTAGAAGGGGAGAGAAAAGAGGCCTTTGTGCTCCACCTTCCTCCTGACACCCTTTTAGGTTGAGATCTTGCCCTGCCTCCTCGTGACATTGGAAGATTCCGGACAACGTCCATGCATAAACCAGCTGCATGACTTCAAAGGCTTCTATGTCTTACATACTCATTCAAACTAATGGATAGGACAGAAAGAACAGTCTGCTTCATAATGCAGGGATAAGTAAGATAACAAAAAATTCTCTGTATATCTGCTCTTTATTGTCAAATCTGCAGTTTTATCACAACATCCATCAATCTGTCATAAAAAGGTTTTGTTAGCTTCAGCACAAGACCCAAAGTGTGTCTAATCTTTAAAATGGTTCGTGCCCTACTGCCCTCTTTTTCTTTGGTTTCCACTTAAGCAAAAAGTGGATTTAAGAAGAGCAAGTTGGTTACATTTTATAATGAAAGTCCTGAGATAAGTTTTAAGACAGCTAGGATTTGGAACAGAATTTTCAACTCTGTGATATTTAACTGCTGTATGGTACCGTTTTCATTTTTTCTTTTCATTGGAGGCAGATCTTCTTTACTTAACTAGGAGCCGGTTTGTGTAAAATATATTCTTTGTGGTCTCTGTGAAGCCCCATAAAGTTTTGGAGCTTTGAGAGGAAGTTTCTGCCGATTGTCCTGGCTTGCACCTTTTCTCACCCCGCACCTAAGTAATTAGTGGAGTTTGTGCTTTCCTGCTCAATTTCAGAATTAATTAATTCAAATATATGCAATAGAATTTATTGCTTGTGGTTCTTTTGTATCTTCACATGTGTCTTTAAACCTGTGATTCCATTGATTAGACCAGGTACCACAAAAAAGTATTCTGTTTTCTTCTGGGATAAATCTTCATATCCCAAGATAGATTTCCATTGCTATTCCGGCATGCAGTATTTCTTTGTTAGGCATTTGTGTTGCAAGCCATGGAGGAGGAGGAGAAATCCACTTTTAACTTAGGTTAATTTCGAGTTGCTTGGATATGCAGGATACTCTGTCAGTGGTAGATGATACGATATCAAGATTTGGCATTGATGCATTGCAGACAACTTCATTGTCCAGAAAGTGGGAGAAGCAACAAGAGGAACAGCCATTTTAGATCTGGTCCTAACCAATGTCGATGACCTGGTTAATGGGGTAGAAGTGGAAGGATCATTAGGCGCAAGTGATCATGCTCTTCTGAAGTTTACTATACAACGGAAAGGAGCAGCCAAGCATACTAGGACTCAATTTCTTGACTTTAAGAAAGCCGACTTCATAAAACTTAGGGAAGTGCTGGGTGAGATCCCATGGACAGTAATACTAAAAGGAAAGGGAGTTCATGATGGCTGGGAGTTTGTTAAGAGGGAGATAGTAAAAGCACAACTTCAGGCAATACCAATGAGATGGAAACATGGAAGGTGCCTAAAGAAGCCAGGGTGGCTATCTAAAGAACTTTTAACTGAGTTAAGATTAAAAAAGGATGTGTACAAAAAATGGAAAAGGGGGGAAACCACCAAAGAGGAATTCAAACAAATAGCCAGCACGTGTAGACACAAAGTCAGAAAAGCTAAAGCACAGAATGAACTCAGGCTTGCTAGAGAGGTTAAAAGCAACAAAAAAGGCTTTTATGGGTATGTTCGTGGCAAAAGGAAGAACAAAGAAACAGTGGGGTCACTCAGAGGAGAAAATGGTGAAATGCAAACAGGGGACACAGAAAGGGCTGAACTCCTCAATGCCTTCTTTGCCTCAGTCTTCTCCGATAAAGAAAACAATGCCCGACCTGAAGAATTTGGAGCAAATGATTCAGTAGAGAAAACACAGCCCAGAATAACTAAGGAGATAGTACAAGAATACTTGGCTAGTTTAGATGTATTCAAGTCTCCAGGGCCAGATGAACTGCATCCAAGAGTATTAAAAGAACTGGCAGATGTGATCTCAGAACCACTGGCAATCATCTTTGAGAATTCCTGGAGAACAGGCGAAGTCCCAGCAGACTGGAGGAGGGCAAATGTTGTCCCTATTTTCAAAAAGGGGAAAAGAGAGGACCCAAATAATTACCGCCCAGTCAGTCTGACATCAATACCAGGGAAGATTCTGGAGCAGATCATCAAGCAAACAATCTGTGAGCACCTAGAAAGGAATGCTGTGATCACCAATAGTCAGCATGGATTTCTGAAAAATAAGTCATGTCAGACTAACCTGATCTCATTTTTTGACAGAATTACAAGCCTGGTAGATGAAGGGAACGCAGTGGATGTAGCCTGCCTTGATTTCAGCAAGGCATTTGACAAGGTGCCCCATGATATTCTTGTAAAGAAGCTGGTAAAATGCGGTCTTGACTATGCTACCACTCAGTGGATTTGTAACTGGCTGACTGACCGGACCCAAAGGGTGCTCATCAATGGTTCCTCTTCATCCTGGAGAAGAGTGACTAGTGGGGTGCCACAGGGCTCTGTCTTGGGCCCGGTCTTATTCAACATCTTTATCAACGACTTGGATGATGGACTCAAGGGCATCCTGATCAAATTTGCAGATGACACCAAACTGGGAGGGGTGGCTAACACCCCAGAGGACAGGATCACACTTCAAAACGACCTTGACAGATTAGAGAACTGGGCCAAAACAAACAAGATGAATTTTAACAGGGAGAAATGTAAAGTATTGCACTTGGGCAAAAAAAATGAGAGGTACAAATACAAGATGGGTGACACCTGGCTTGAGAGCAGTACATGTGAAAAGGATCTAGGAGTCTTGGTTGACCACAAACTTGACATGAGCCAACAGTGTGACGCGGCAGCTAAAAAAGCCAATGCAATTCTGGGCTGCATCAATAGGAGTATAGCATCTAGATCAAGGGAAGTTATAGTGCCACTGTATTCTGCTCTGGTCAGACCTCACCTGGAGTACTGTGTCCAGTTCTGGGCACCACAGTTCAAGAAGGACACTGACAAACTGGAACGTGTCCAGAGGAGGGCAACCAAAATGGTCAAAGGCCTGGAAACGATGCCTTACGAGGAACGGCTAAGGGAGCTGGGCATGTTTAGCCTGGAGAAGAGGAGGTTAAGGGGGGATATGATAGCCATGTTCAAATATATAAAAGGATGTCACATAGAGGAGGGAGAAAGGTTGTTTTCTGCTGCTCCAGAGAAGCGGACACGGAGCAATGGATCCAAACTACAAGAAAGAAGATTCCACCTAAACATTAGGAAGAACTTCCTGACAGTAAGAGCTGTTTGACAGTGGAATTTGCTGCCAAGGAGTGTGGTGGAGTCTCCTTCTTTGGAGGTCTTTAAGCAGAGGCTTGACAACCATATGTCAGGAGTGCTCTGATGGTGTTTCCTGCTTGGCAGGGGGTTGGACTCGATGGCCCTTGTGGTCTCTTCCAACTCTATGATTCTATGATTCTATTCTATGATCAACTTTTGCTTGCTTGCTTGCTTGCTTGCCAGCCACCCATCTGTCTAGATTGCCCCAGCTACTCTGGGTGGCTTCCAACAAATTATGCAACCACAGTAAAACATTAAACATTAAGAAACATTGAGAAATTAGTAGTACTAATTTAGTGTTGAGAGTTGCTTTCAGGCCTACAGTTTGAAGGGATTTGTGATGCTATGCATTTGGATCTATGAATAACAAGTGTCGTTTATATTGTTTTGCAGAGGGCAGAAAGACAAGCACGAATGATGGACTCTGCACAATATGCAGAATTCTGTGAAAGTCGTCAACTAAGCTTTTGTAAGTGTTATGCCATAATAATTATGCTGTTCCAGACTGTAATTTTACAATATATTGTAATCAGACAGATAACGTATGCAACACCCCCTTAATTTTATTTCTGAGTTGCAAGAGGGAGAAGGCACTCCAAACGTGCTTCTCACGGCATGGATCCTCTGCAGGAGGTTTTGCTTTCCTGCGCTTGTGGCAATGTGGTCTCATTGGTGCACGGGAGGATGTGTGTTAGATCCAGGGCTGGGCGATAGCAGCTTTCCAACATTGTGGTGTAGCATCATGATGTTGAAAAGGAAGGAGCGTCCTTTGGCCCCAGCCCTGCGAGGCACTGGGGTGAAAGCACTGCCGCTCCCTCCACTGACAGCACCTGGCGACGTGCGGAGGGGAGGAACAAGCAGCACCAGCCCTGGCCCCGGGTGGCACCGTGGTGAAACTGCTGCTGCTCCTGCTACTGCCAGCACTCAGCGCAGGGAGGAAGGAGGCAGCACAGAAGGAAGGTAAGGCACAGGCAAGCCCCACCCACTGCTGGCTGAAGGTGCCTTCATGCTCTGGCCATCAAACCGGTCCCGGACGATGTCTTGATACATTGCCCAGGCCTAGTTAGATCTGAGGTGTAGGAAGCTGTTTCATCGTATCCAGGAGCTAAGAATTGGGAGCAGAGACAATGGCATCCCCATGACGTCAGGTGAAGTGATTCCCTTTGCCTGGATGGTTTGAAGTCAAATCATGTGGGCAAAGGTATAGGGGGTTGCTACCACCCCCCATACAGTGGTCCCTGCAAACCCCACTTCCTTTGCCTGCACAGTTTGATATCAAACCACATGGGCAAAGACAGTTTAGGAGGTACTGCCTATCAGCTGCTAGGAGGTGTTTGCAAACCCTTCTACTGGCAGGGAGCCGTCCCCTCACCTGCCACACATCTGCTACCCTGTGTGATGTCAGGTATAAGGCAGGTGGCTGTGGTTTGGGGAACCAGCTTCGTGGCCAAATTAGGAACCGTGTTAAGGCTTTGGAGGCCCATAGTTCTCCAAGTTTAACATCTGTTCTGGATAACTTGGTGGTAGCATTGTTGCATTAAACAGTTCAGCCTTGTCCCACTAACCTTTTAGAGTTCTTTGAGAGTGTCAATAAGCTTGCAACTATTCATGCGGGTTGGCAGTTATTGTTTACTTGGATTTTCAAAAAGCTTTGAAAATTCACACTTCTCTTGTCAAATGATGTACAAAAAAAAAATGCTTATAGAATCATAGGCTTGTAGAGTTGGGAGGGACCCTCACCAAGACTGCAGAACAAACATAAGAGAAGCTAGTGGTCATGAGATAAGAGGGGTCAAGGACAGCATGGCAGTGAATACCAGCTGCTTCGGAACAGGAGTAGGAGAGCGATACAGTGCTCATGTCACGCCTATGAGCTTCCCATAGTCATCTGACAGACCACTCTGGGAATGGAATGCTGGA
The DNA here is from genome assembly GCF_965153285.1 of Podarcis tiliguerta. NCBI lineage: Eukaryota > Metazoa > Chordata > Lepidosauria > Squamata > Lacertidae > Podarcis > Podarcis tiliguerta. The sequence goes on along the minus strand of NC_139536.1, from coordinate 117,455,302 downwards.
CTAGGTAGCATAGACTTGGTGGTTGTTCTCCACTGTCTCCGAAATGTGTTCAGAAATGCAAACAAGCCAAGTGAATTGTCTCGAACCATTCTGGAACATGAGAGAGCTTTGAGCACAGAAAATGAGATGTCTAAACAGTATTTTTTTCTATTATGGAAAGAGATCATTCCCCTTATCTTAGCATTTTCTAAACTTTTTATCCTCCTTTCTAAATCTGTTTCTCTGCTGAGGCATCCCAAACGACTGTCCTGGAAGCCCAGGTGTTGCAGAGGGCTCTGCTGATTTCAGAGCACTGGTCATGCTCATTGGGTCTCAGCATCATTCTGTGCAAATTAAGGATGAATACACACATCATATTTTCTGAGCAGTGAAGCCACTTTGGAGGCCTTTCCCCCCTACATTCGTTATAAATGTACTTGGTTCTCTATGGAGTTGAGCCCTGGGGAAATATGGTTCTGAACATTTCACATGGAAGCTGGCGTCACATGTTATTGACTGACTAGCCCCCTGCCCCCCACATTCTCAAGAAACCACCACCACTTTGGAGCAGGTTTCCTCCTTTAAAAAGCATTTAAAATAAATTATAATATATGAACATTGCTTTGCTTTATTTGTGTTCTTGTTTTATTATGTATTTTGTGTTTTTATATTGTATTTTTATTCAGTGAAGTGTCTTGAGATCTTCGATTAAAGGGCAGAATACAAATTTAATAAATAAAAATAAAATAGAAAACATTCCACCTATTGGGTACAACTGCTGTCACACTAGAATTTCAAGCAGGGAAAGGGAAAGCTGGATCGCAGTTCAGTAGGATCATTTGTAATGGAGGATAGTTCTAATGAGATTGTGGTGTAGTTTAAGGTTCACTCTAAAAAATTACTTGTACAATGTTTCTGTGAGAGGCAAGACATGTCAACTGCCTGCTTGACCCCTGACCTGGATGAAACCTATTTGAGGAAAATATTAAGAACTTTATATTTTTCAGAGTAATGGTCTGCACCTCATTAGTGAGGTCTGTCACACAAGGTAAGAAACTTCAGCTGCAGTTGATGAGAAAAGTACTTGATCATCAGTTAGTAGTTATTTGAAGTTAGCGAATGTTAACTAAATTACCGTATTTTTCCCTCCTAAAAAGTAAGGGGAAATGTGTGTGCGTCTTATGGAGCAAATGCAGGCTGCACAGCTATTCCAGAAGCCAGAACAGCAAGAGGGATTGCTGCTTTCACTGCGCAGCGATCCCTCTTGCTCTTCTGGCTTCTGAGATTCAGAATATTTTTTTTTCTTAATTTCCTCCTCCAAAAACTAGGTACGTCTTGTGGTCTGGTGCGTCTTATAGAGCGAAAAATACGGTAACTTAATTTCCATTTCTGCCCAACATGTTTTCTAAATTAATATTTGTAAGCTTCTTTCTGTGCTTGTTTTAAATTACAAAAATCATCAGTGCATACTGCTGCTGTGCCAAATAACATAATAAAAGCAATAGAACTTTAACAAACCTAAGAAACAACCCATCACAAAGATTTGTGGGACACAATTACAGTTGGCTTCGTTATACAAAAAGAGAGCACTGTAGAAGCAGATGATACAAGTTGGAGATAAAGAGACTGCACTGAAAAGCACGACAGAAGAGCACATGGCATTGCATTATGAAAGCACAATGGTGTTCCATAGCAAGCATTAAATTTGGAGAAATGAGTAATTTGCTTATGGATCACAATGTGAAAAATAAATGACACATCCAAAATTGCGCCCTCTGTAAATGTCAAACAGTGGAGAAGCTGGTCTTGTAAGTAGTGCATTTACTATTTCAGTGCCTTTTTGTGAGCTTAGTTTTTAGACCATTGCATGACATCTGTAAATATTTGTACTGACAATTTTTTCATATTAAAGTAATGTCAACATCTGAGAAGGTTGTGATGCACTCACAGTTTGCACCAAGTAATTATATATTTGAGACCACACCAATATGAATCTTCAATATGCAAAATAGTGGCATTGAAAACCCTTGAACTTGAGAAGCATTGAGGGGGTGGGACACAGTACTGTATTATTATTCACACACAGAGGGCAAACAAGAATAATGGCTATATTTTAATAATCCTATTTAAACCTGCTAACCTGAGAAGTACCATATGGACATAAGGATACCTACTCGGAGGGGCAATTGAAGGCTGGGTTCAGTGGACATGGACTTTGGTCTGACATCATAGCACAACACAGAACACTCCTTAATGTCATTACATACAGGCAGCTCTCAATTTGTGCATGTTCAATGCTCCTGGGTGCTGCTGGAGTTGGTGCTACATCTGGATGTTCATGTGGCCTTAATACTAATGAGCTTCAGTCAGCATGCCAACTAGGAGCTTCCTGGAAGAAGCAGACATGTTCATTGGTAATTAATGCCTAATCACATTCTGGTTCTCCTAGATCACAGCCATTGTGTTCAGGATCCAGAATGGCAGCTTCTGCTCTTTATGCCAAAGGGTTATCATCATCTCTTGCCGATTATGAATAGTGAAATGTAGAAGAGGAGTCAACATTAACATCGCACCTTTTTTGTGTTTTATCTGCCCAGCCAAGAAGGCTTCCAAGTTCCGGGACTGGCTGGACTGTAGCAGCATGGAAATAAAACCCAATGCAGTTGCCATGGAAATTTTGGCTTATTTGGCTTATGAGACTGTCGCACAGGTAAATGAGTGCACTACATGGATGAGAGAATTTGCGGTGGGGAATGCCCTTCCCTTTTCATGCACACACACACAGTGGTACCTCGGGTTACAGACGCTTCAGATTACAGACTCCACTAACCCAGAAATAGTACCTTGTGTTAAGAACTTTGCTTCAAGATGAGAACAGAAATTGTGCTCCGGCGGCAGCAGGAGGCCCCATTATTTAAAGTGGTACCTCAGGTTAAGAACAGTTTCAAGTTAAGAATGGACTTCCAGAACGAATTAAGTTCTTAACCCAAGGTACCAGTGTGTGTGTGTATGCATGCATGCTGTGGAGTGTAAAATGATGCTATAGACTAATGCAACACAATGTGCAAGATAGGTTGGAAAACTCTGCATGTATATCCAGTATACCTGAAGGAGCGTCTCCACCCCCATCGTTCTGCCCGGACACTGAGGTCCAGCACCGAGGGCCTTCTGGCGGTTCCCTCACTGCGAGAAGCCAAGTTGCAGGGAACCAGGCAGAGGGCCTTCTCAGTAGTGGTGCCCTCCCTGTGGAACGCCCTCCCACCAGATGTCAAAGAGAACAAGAACCAGACTTTTAGAAGACATCTGAAGGCAGCCCTGTTTAGGGAAGCTTTTAATGTTTGATGTATCACAGTATTTTAATATTTTTCTGGAAGCCGCCCAGAGTGGCTGGGGAAGCCCAGCCAGATGGGCGGGGTATAAATAATAAATTATTATTATCATTATCATTTGAAAGGCAAAGATCCAGACCTGTCCAAGCACATGCTACATAATGGTTGTGATATTTTTCAGAATGAAGTTGAAACCTAAACTTTATGGTGCATATCTTTGTTAATAAAGTAGCCAACAAGTAAATAATACTGGCTCTTCCATTTTTTCCTCAGCTGGTGGACCTGGCCCTTCTCGTCAAGCAGGACATGACTCCCAAAGCTGGGGACCCTTTCAGCCATGCAATATCTGCTACTTTCATTCAGTATCATAGTTCTGCTGAGGTAAATATGAGACCCAAGATGAACTTGGCATATCAGCACAGGGCCATTCTTTCAGTGGTGCTTGTGGGTCTGTCTCGACCCAATCCTCTCCCTTCTAGGAGAATGAGTACAATTTTGCTTGCATTTGCTCCTCTGTGTCCTAGTGGGTTATTGTGCTGCTTCTTGTGTGTGTGATGCCCATAAAGAATCATGCTGGCATGCTTGCTCCTAAGAGGGTCCATGGAGAGAGATTGGCTCCAGACCATCCTTCCTCCTTACAACAGATCAAGAGGAGGAATATATTATGTATATTTTCAATATTTTTATTGTGTCTACTTGTTGATTTATCAGTACTTTTTTCATAAATAATCACACTATTTTATGCAAACAGTTTTGAGTTTTTTAATACTTGGTTAAGCCACCTAGAAATTTTGTTTAATTATACAAATAAATGTCATTCACTTACTTGGTGTGCCCCAGATTCTAAACTAGAGCTCTGGAAATGTTCTGGGTTTGTGCTTGCACTGCCTGGTGACTATATTCAGAGAACAATAGTAATAGCCAATTAACTCAGTTTTAACTGCTGTTGGTCTATTTAGATGCATGTTTTGGGGCAAGCAACAAGTCTGAAGACCAGTCCAGACTCTCCTGAAAGCACCCCCCCACCAACGCCCACCCCTCCAGCTGCAGGCCCACAGCACCTTGGGAAGGCTCCGTCTGGATCCATGGGCAATGGCAGCATTGGGCAAGACTCCTCAAAAGCCAAACAGCGAAAGAGGAAGAAGGTGGGTTTGCAAGGACAGGTGTTTTGTTACTGCTAACGGAGGAATGAATATTGCAGTTATAAGTCTATTAGAGACATTTAGAAATGTTGCTGTTGTCTTTTAATGTAGACTTTTAATGTTAATTATCTGTTCAAAATGGTATTCTCAGGTGCACCTAGGGGTTGCCTAGGTTGGCCAAGGGAACAGGTCCGGGGTGGTGCAAAAATCACACCTCTGCTCACTTCTGGCAAGGGCACAAGGGTCCGGGGGCGGGGGGGGGCGGGACCGACACAGCTCCTTGGCAAGGGCACAAAGTACACCTCTAGGTATCCTGTACCTATAATCTGAAGTGTTACAGCCCGTTCTAATACCTCAGGATGTGACCATCTTTCTCTGCAGCATGTATGGATTGACCAGGCCTTTGAGTGGTTCCTGAAGGATTAGACACCAGGCGATGGTTTAGGAGCATAGAATCATAGAGTTATCTAGTCCAGTGCAGCAAATTTATGACCAGAGCATTCTCAGCACATGTTCCACTTCATGCTCTCAAATGTGTGGTTTCAAATGACAATTCAGTATCCTTTGGAGAATACAATTAGAGATCTTGCACATTCCTATTTGAATTACTGCTATCTTTGAGGCTGCCTATGGGAAATGCTATGTAGATAGTTCAAAATATAGCAACTAGATTACTAACTGGAACTGAGTCACCTCCCATGAAGTCAGCTTCCTAAAAGATCAGAGCCCTATGCAAAGGACCCAGGTCCCCAAAGGACTGCCTCCTCCCACTTGAACCTGCTCTGAGGATCCTCAGAAGCCTTTTTCCAGGTTCCATGCAATTTTTAAGAGAGGATATTCCCAAAGAGGTTCACCTGGCACTAGGTGTGGTTTTTCCCTTGGAGACAATTGAACTATATTTTAAATTAATTTTAATTATTTTTTCATTCATAACAATCCAATAGAGGCCACATTAATACAATGCCAAGCCATACCAAATCTCAATACAATCAAAAAAGCCAATTAAACAGTTCTGAATTAAACAATTTTTTCTGACTTCCTGTGTTCCGGCTATCGGGAGTTGATGTTATTTCCGTGATCCTGCACCAATTCTTTTAATTCATCCAAGTTCCACCATTCCAATCTTAATCCTTTGTTCTGGCAGCCACTGATGTAATGAATCATAGAATCATAGAGTTTGACATCCAACAAATATGCGGGTAATTGAAGTCCCCCATTACTACTATCTCCCTTCCAGGAAGGCATCATCTATGTCCTCCATTTGGCTTGGGGAACTATAGTAAACTCCCACAGTGAGGTCACTGTTATTCTTCTCTCCCTTAATTTTGACCCAAATGCTCTCACTTTGGCTTTGAGGTTCTAAATCTTGGATCTCTTCACAGGTATACAGATCCCTGACATATAACGCCACTCCTCCTCCTTTCTTGTCTGGTCTGTTTCTCTGAAATAGATTGTATCCCTCCATTATTACATTCCAATCGTGGGACTTATCCCACCAGGTTTCAGTGATGCCTATTATGTCATATTGAGTTTGCTGTACCAAGAGCTCAAGCTCATCTTGTTTATTTCCCATGCTTTGTGCATTAGTGTACAGACATTGAAGTCCATTAATCATTCCCCCGTGTCTCTTATTTAAGGATTTTTTCCTCCCACCACTAGGTCTGCGTGCTGTTTGCTCCATTTGGTCTATGACATTTGGATAATCATCTTCATCAATTGATAGACTCCTACCTTCAGGAGCACTGTCTCCCTCCCCCACATTAGTCAGTTTAAAGCCCTCCTGATGAGGTTTCTGAGATTTCTGGCAAAAACATTCCTCCCAACCGTTGTGAGGTGCAGCCCATCGCTTGCCAGAAGTCCATCTTCAAGAAACTGCAGTCCGTGATCTAAGAATCCAAACCGTTCCTGTTTACACCATTTGCGAAGCCAGCTGTTCAATTCCACTATTTTTCCCTCTCTCCCTGGGCCACGTTGTTCAACTGGGAGGACAGATGAGATGACAATTTGTGCATTTAATTGCTTCAATTTCCTGCCCAGAGCCTCGTAGTCTCTTTTGATCTTCTGGACGCTATTGCTTGCAGTGTCATTGGTTCCCACATGAACCAAGAGGAAGGGGTATTTGTCAGTGGGTTTTATGATTCCTTGCAGTCGTTCAGTTACATCTTGGATCTTAGCCCCGGGGAGACAGCACACTTCCCGAGACATCTTGTCAGGCCCACAGATCACTGCTTCTGTTCCCCTCAGTAGGGAATCCCCTATCACCACTACACGCCTCCTCTTAGGTTTGGTCGGGGTTCTTCTGTGAGCTGTCCGTTCCAAGGTTGCCTGCACATTCCCTGAGGATTGACTTTGCTGTTCATCTTCATATACCTGATCGACTGTAATGAGGGAGAGATCCTCAAATGGAGTCTGTTCTTCGTCTTCCATGCTAGGGGAGAGGACCTCAAAACGATTGTGTATTTCTAAACTATCAGAGCGAACCCTGGGCCTCTCATTCATATTTTTATAAATCCATATCCATTAATTTGCAGGGGGAGTTTTTGCCCTTTAGCTGTGTGGAATATTTATTTTCCTTCTTTTCTTCATGTTGGAATCAGTCATCTTTCTTCACCCTTGCCAATTCTTTGAGAGATGATTTGAAAGTACACCACAGCTCCTCTATCTTGCTTTGGAACCGAAAGCTATCCAGCGTCCGGCTTCTTTTATCTCCTTGCTGGCGTCTTATCAAAATCATAATAGATCCAATTGCACTCTCTTTAATTGGCAATGTACAAATCATCACAAAATTCCACACAGTCTCTTATTTCCGGTATTCCATAGATAACCATGAGTTAAGTTCCCCTGCATTCCATACATAGCTGTAATCCATTAATAATCCCACTCCATTAATAATTGATTCTTTTTCAGTGAAGGTTTGCTGATATGTAACAAAGCAGAAAATAATGTAATGAAAAAACAGGGCCTTCCTTCACTTACATAGTACTCCAGTTGCAATGATGAGAGTCCTCTCCAGTTCAAAACCTTGGCACTCAGTGGCAGATTCATTTCGCAGGTTATCTTTCTTCCTCTCCCGAAAAATGTCTGCTTCTTACGTCCAAATTCAGATGCATCTTATAAGAAACAGAGATACCTCCGCTCATGGTGACCACCTTGGGGAGTTTCCAATACGTGCCGTGCTATACCCTCGGCTTCCCTGCCCCCGCATTCCATCAGAGCGAGAGAAAGTTATCGGATGAATCACAAGGGAAAGCTCTCCTCCCCTGACCGGGGGAGAGGGGGCTTGCAAGGATAATCACTCCCAGATTATCTTTAATTACTGCACAGCTGGCATCTGCTGCCACGGACACAGCTGTTTGCCATGGCGTCTGCGCCAGAACCTATTTTTTAAATATTAAGCCAATTCTAGTTTGGTTTTATCCTATATTTATCCCTAAGATTTTTATCTGTTTTGTTCATAATAGGTCGTCCCCCCCCCCCCCCGCAAAAAAAAATAGTCATTGTTTTGATTTTATGGAAGCTGGCGGTAGGAGCCCTTTTCCCTCGAAGAGAGGTAAAAATGTTTCGTGGCACAGTCGGTAGAGCATGAGCCTCTTAATTTCAGGGTCACGGGCTTAAGCCCTAGGTTGGGCAAAAAGATTCCTGCATTGCAGGGGGTTGGACTAGATCGTGGCCCCTTCCAATTCTACACTTATTTCATAAAGCTACCTTTCTTATCATTAACCACCCTTCCAAATGTTATTTATCATTTATGATAACAGTGTCGGGGATCTTAATAATCATGAATTGTTAAAAAAGATTTGTTAGACTTTCAAATCTGGTGAGAAATGCTGCTTTAAAATGAAACGGTATACAAGTTACAGAATTAAAGATAAGTGACGTGTCAAAGTGCAAACATTGCTGAACAAACATTAGGAATCTCCTGGTGGAATTTTACCAGCCTTTGAGCAGGAGATACACACACAACCTTGGCACAACAGGTACATAATACAAGCTATTGCTTTCTTTGGCAGTGTGCACATTTGTGAGCAAACATACCTGACCACAGAGAGTGCAAATTAGATCTCAATTAGTCCTTGACCACTGCCAGAACATTAGGAGAATTCAATTTTTTAAGTTTTGCAATGGAAAGTGGTTATCACAAAACATGTGACCCATCAACTGGCAGGACCCAGGATCTGTCATAGGTCAAGATATGTGACCAACATGGAAATTGGAGCTGGCCATTTTTAGTTTGGCAAATATAGTTTTAAGCACTCAGGCGAACCTACACTTCCTGGTTATTTTGAGAAGCTAGCTAATACTGCAGTTAAAATCCCCAGAGTTTCCACAGAATTTCATTTGGGGGAGGGGGGAATTAGGCAGATGGGGGGGGGTCTTACTAAGGCCAAAAAAGATCTCAAGGAAAGTTGAAATAATTTAGCTAGGACTGGTGATGGTGCATAAGGAATCCATTTCTGATTTCCTGTCATAAAGAATTCTGATCTTAGTTATCACAGGAGGCAGCAGAGCTCATATGCTGGGACTAAACCTACTGGAATAAGGACTCCTACATCTTTCTTCTCTGGCATGGAGAATTGAATCAGCTGATTCTGTTGACAATGGAGTAAAGAGGAAGACGGGGTTGGAGGTTGCTGTTTGGCCCCAGTAGCTCTTCTAAGCATTTTTGCAGTGACTTGCACCCGCTGAGACAACCTGCTGGAAGGTTGCAGCAAGCTGTCGTTCTCTGATGCTCTTAGGCACTAAAGCACTTGGTAGAAGAACTCCTACAGTTTTTCCTTTATCTTATAGGAAACAATAATTTAAAAGTCCCCTTTGATTTGCGAATAGGTGTTTTGGTTGTATTTTCATACAACGTATGTGGCAACCATACTCAAAAAGTGGGGTGGGGGGACAGAAAGGAAAGGGAGAGCAGCCCCTTTTGTAAAGGTTTATTATCTTAATTAATGGACTGTGTGCGCTTGTTATATGCTTTTGATTTAGCCTGGCTGAATGTGTTTTCCTCCTGCAGAGTTCTGCCGCTTGTGGTGCAGAGGCTCAGAGTGATGCCATCCAGCCTTGCCACATCAGAGAGGCCATTCGGCGCTATGGCCACAAGATTGGACCCCTTTCCCCCTACACAGTATGTAATAACAGAGTCATAAGAAGCTATATTTATAATGTTAGAGCACTTTGATTTTCAAGTGGTCAGCTGAAGAAGCTCTGGAATTGTTGAGAGCAATTTGTGGCAACCATAATTTTTCTTTATAAAATGGCATAATTCTTTGGGGAAATAAAACAGCATTTTCTGTCTGTTTTTGGAAAGACAACAAAGTTTTCCCCCCTTTTAAATATTATTCCCTTTTAATTATAAATTATTCTTTTTGTTTGTTTGAATGTTCAGAGTTGCTACAAAGTTTGAGTATATAGTTATTTTAAATTATAGGTAGTGCAGTATTGTGAAGACTGAATACTCCGAAGAAAGTTGTGTGCCAGATTTTGTCTCTAACAGAGAATTCATTTCTGATGTGACATATTCAGAGAGACTGGCTTTTATGGAGCCTTCACCTTCTGGTTAAGTTCTAACCTAAGGAAAACCCACAATGGGCTGTGGGGCCATGTGCTCGATCCCCCAAGCTGCTCACCATTTATAGATGGTTATGGCTGCCTAAGCAGATCCCATTGGGAGGGTGTATGTGAGGAGGAATAGCTGGGCCTGAGACCTGAAATCTCAAGTTTGGTGTGGGATGTGAACTGATCAGGATATTCTAAGCATAAATGAAGTTCACCAAAACAATGGTACTGTCATTGTACTGCTCTAGATGCACACTTGGGGCTCTTGTACCTGCGGACGTCTGCATTCATTTCAGTAGAGGGTACAACACTGACCTTTGGCCAGAAGGGATTGCAAGGTTGGGGCAAAAAGGGAGCTTATCGTGAGAGGAGTGAAAAAGGCCCCGATAGGCAGTTTACTTCAAATTGCTTGTTAGCCAGGTTGGTCATTAGCCAAGGTACTTTAAGGTCTTTCCAGTTGCTGGTTAGCCCTGGACATTGATGCCCAGTTTCTGGTGGGCATTTGCAGAGTTAAGGCGAGTGTCCCAGCTGCTCCCGTTCCTTGAGATGCCTGATTTGGGCATAGGGACACACACCTTATTTACATCCCGTTTGGATTACTGTAACACTCTACGTGGGGCTGCCTTGGGAAAGTGCTCAGAAACTTCAGTTGGCTCAAAGAGCTGCAGCCAGATTGTTGACTGGAGCTGGCTATCGGGAGCAGACGACCCCCTTGCCAGAGCAGCTCCACTGGCTGCCAGTCTGTTCCTGGGCACAGGTCAAAGTGCTGCTTATTACTTATAAAGCTCTATATGCTTAGATCTTAGCTGTTGGAACCTTGGTGGTACCTTGGGCTACAGATGCTTCAGGTTACACACGCTTCAGGTTACAGACTCCGCTAACCCAGAATTAGTACCTTGGGTTAAGAACTTTGCTTCAGGATGAGAACAGAAATTGTGCAGCGGCGGCGCAGCTGCAGCAGGAGGCCCCATTAGCTAAAGTGGTGCTTCAGGTTAAGAACAGTTTCAGGTTAAGAACGGACCTCCGGAACAAATTAAGTACTTAACCTGAGGTACCACTGTATTCCCTCATACATACCTGCCCAGGTCCTGAGATCTTTGGGGGAGGCAATTCTCTCAGTCCCACCCCCCTCACAGGCACACTTGATGGAAAGGTGAGACAGGGTCTTCTTGGTGGTAGCGGCTCTTATTTTGATCTGTAAGCCACCTTGAGTCTGCCAGGGAAAGAGGTGGGGGATAAAGAAATATATAATGATAAGATACTAAGACGTTGCTTCAGCAGTAGCTACTCCTAGACTGAGCCTTGTATAGGAGCGGCAGCTTTGTTTTAACTGCTAGTCTACCTTCACCAAAAGCTGCCTCCTCATTTCACGGAGGCCAGGCTGGCTTTGGAAGATGGAGTCCCCTGGTTCTGCGGAGGGCAAGGCGGCATCCTTGGTTCCACAGGCTCTTCCTGGGGAAGTACTTCCCCTGCGTTTGGGGTTTCTGGATCCGGCCCTGAGAGAAGTGCCCCCCCCCCCCCGCCACACAGTGAATCACCAGCCGCACCCTCTGAAAAAAGTAATAGGGTAGCCTAAGTTAGCTAACGCTTAAAATAAGTTATCCCCATTCCTGAGGATTTGGGGGGGGAAAGGCATTTTCAGTGATGTTTTGGACTATAGATATTTATTTCAAAAGATAAAAAGATGTTCTGTAAACAATTCATTGATTAATTTGCGTTCCTGATTCTGAATTACTATTTCAACCTATCTCTTTAAAGGGGTTTATGACTGCAAAGTTTGCAGTTCGGGGGGGGGGGGTTGTCCCATTTCCCCTCATCTACAGTATGTTGCTGATTTAAAATTAATCTGCTTGTGTTGACAATACGGTCATTCCAAAGACAGTGTTGTTTTATGCTGAAGCATTAAAATATGGCAAGCTGTGACTTTCTGAGAGATTACTGAGCACCTCAGCTGAAGTTGCCATGGCAGCATGCCAAAAAGTGTCCCTAACTACATGAAAAATAAGCTTCTAAATGAAAAATAAGTTGGCATTCTCTACTGGGGATAACTTGATGCTATGGGATGGAAACTCTTTTAAAAGAAATATGTAGTCTTACACAGTTGTAACTATTTTCTTCATTGGCTATTTGCCCAAGTTAAAATTTCCTATCACTTTAATGTGGATGTAACACAGAATAGGAAAGCAAAGGGACATTGCACCCTGTGTGACCACCACTTGGCAAGGGCATTTAGCAGAGTTTAAGCCTAAGGGCATTAAGCGGAGCTGCTCATGAGCATTGCCTATCCACTTCAGGTTATTTTCTCCATGGACATCAAAATAAAGGAGATACAAGTGCTTACAAATGTCATGTGGAAAGCAGTTTAAAGCAGCCTTCACTTGGCCATAATCGTGTTCAGGTAACTTTATATAAAGTTCAGCATAGATTTCTTTATTTGTGGCAAATCTAGGCTCATGGGGTAAGTTCCCAACTATCTTGAGAGTTAGCAAAAACCAAAACAAAAATTGTGTGTTAAATATTCTACCATCACTATGTATTCGATTCCATTTCTGTTTGAAACAAATGTCCAATATAGCAATTTAGCAAGGTAAATTGCTCAGATGCCAGCAAATGTGCATTGCAGAGTTTAGAAAGTTTTAAATAGCAGCTCAATAGCTTTGGTGAGTAGCTGCAGCTATAACAAGCTGTGAAACTTAAAAAGTAGTTGGTGGTTCGCTGCATTTGTTGGCTGCAGTTGGAATATAGTGTGTGTCTGCATCAGTGGCATTCATATACAGTGGCACTTTGGGTTACATACGCTTCAGGTTACAGACTCCGCTAACCCAGAAATATTACCTCGGGTTAAGAACTTTACCTCAGGATGAGAACAGAAATTGCGCATCCCACCCCCCACCCCAAAAGCAAAAGGACATGAAAACTAATTTAAATAGAGGCTGGGACTTAATCATACTGAGTGTTATTTGTTTTGCTGAAGGCCATTGTGTGAATTTCTCCACTGCGGCAGCATTAGCAACAACAGCAACACAATGCATATACTGCCCTTCATTTCAAGAGGAAACATCAAGGCTGTCCACAAACAAATAAAACAACGCAATAACAAGAATAAACCCATTTATAAAAATACAGTTACCCATAATTAAAATACATAACAACTACATTAAAAACATTGCTAATTAAAAAAAAATGAACAAGCCCGTTACAACATCATGATAGCTGAAAACAGTTGAAACAGTTAATGCAACAATATAAGCAGGTGATTCAAGTCTGGAGATCCAGGCCATGCTTGTCTAACCAGGTGTCTTCAAGAGTTAGCAGAATTCCAATATTGATTGGATCTCCCATAATTCAGCAGGGAGCCCACCTTTGTGTTCCCACAAACCAATAATAATCAGATAGACAAATGCCACTTCAACCATTTCAAAACATTAGAAATAGTCAAAGCCCCTCCACTGTTAATATTTTGTAATTAAATCACGTTGAAACTTTTTCTGCATTGATTTAATCACTGAAAAATCATTGCCTACCCTCTGCTGCTTAATTTTGCTAACAGTAGCTGTTATTGTGAATAAGACGTTGCCATAGTATTAGTTTTATGAAGGACTTTCGTTCTTGGAAGATGGTGGCTATGGTTTTATCATTTATAGACCCTGGCATATAAATAAGAACATAAATATTTCTTATTACATTTAAGTATTTAAAACCATAAATATTGCAAACCAGAAGTTCCCTAGTACATTTTTTTGATACTTCAAAGTTTTTTCATTTAAATGTAGAGTGCAAATTGCTATGGTAAGACACTAATATAATTTGACATGGCCATTATTTTATCCCAAACACTGATTTAAATGTTTCCAGTAGAACCATGAAAACACAAGTTCTATTTCCCTAATGGATATTAAGGAACATACTAAGATTTTTCTCCTTTTTCTTTCCCCTGCCCACCTTTACTCCACTTGCGGTGAATAACCCATATTGTGCTCCACATATTGTTAAGCCGCTGGAGATGTAGCTGCCCACTTACTCTACCTCTGGCCAATTTTTAGCCCTTGTTTCTTGAACCCTTCCTTACCCAGAAGTTGCAGTCTCGGCTTGCTGCTAGCTAAGGTTGGATTTCCTTCTGGCTGGGTGCCACTTCCTTCTTTTATTTCTTCTCTCTCTCATAAGTTCTTGGCAGCCATATCAATATGCCTATATAATCCATATAAGGGAATTGGAAAAGCTCAAGTGCCCTCTGCTTCCCACTGCTCTCTCTCAGGCCGCCAGAGGAGGCATTCTGCTGACGTGGAACACTCCCTTGGAGGCTGGAGCAATGATTCATTTTTAGGTCATGTCTCCTTTGTCAATGGCCAATATTGCAACACTGATCTTGGTAAGCAGTGACAGGTGCAATATTAATATGCTTAACAAGAAGGTTCAGCACTGAAATGATACTGTACACTCTATAAGCAGGCAGAACCAAACAAACCCAAGAGAGTGTTCAGATCCTTCCCTTGCAATCCAAAAATGGCTCAATGTTTTCTGTTAAGGTGTGCTGTATTTCCATGTCTTGAACTGTGCATGTTGGTTTTCTGTGCATGTCTAGTTGAACTAGACTATTGCAAGGGAGAGGTAGAATCCAGCTGGATTCTTGTCTGGACGGTGGAAGCTACTTCAGGCAGGAGGGAGCTGGCTGAGGAGACAGGCGCTGGATAATGGAGCACCACCACTGGTTGCATCCGAGTTCTGTGAACTGTTGCATTTCACAGTTGGATGATTTCTTTGAGAAAGAAGACCATTCCCAACAAAGCAAATGAATCAATTCCTAAAGAACATTGTTGAGTATGAATAAAATAATATTAACTCATTGTTTCTGATTAAATATTATCAAGCATATTAAAGTGTGTAAGGCTTACTTTATGCAGACATATGATAAGCCCAACACAAACTTGGATGCTTTGTCTTTGTTAAAACTGGGTCAAACAAAGCAATGTAACACAGCCTGTCTTAACAGCCTATGCTGTTCAATATTTTTGGTTTGAATGCTGGAAATGAATTAATATGTAATTTACATAATTTATAGATGGAGAAAAGTCTTCAGGAAATTCTGTTTTCTTTAAATACAAAAGTCCTGCCATGGAGAACATTAGCAAGAGCTGGGTTTCAAGTCAGTGAGACCACATCAGTTTTAAGTACTTTATAAAATACTCCAAGGTACTCTTTTTTGATACCAAAACATTGACATAGTTAATGCTGTGTTTCAGGATATTGTTTTCTTGTATGTTACATTTTGTATTGGAAAAAATGAACAGTTCCGCAAAAGCAGTAGGAAGTCGGGTCACAGTGTGGAGCCCTTGTTTTCCTCCCTGCTTTACCCAAGGTTCCTCCCTTCAAATTTATGAAAGAAAACATTTCTTTCTGTGAAAGGTTTTTGTACACCAGCATCTGGAAGTGTTTATTTCAGTGGCGTGTAATCTATCTGTGGATTTAGTTAGCACCAGACCCCCTTTTGTGTATTCCTGACTTAAATTTTTTATAAATGATCTTGTTGAATTTGTGCCAGTGCGCACATGGCTTGGCTGATTGCTGAATATATCCTTTACCTGCCAGTCACCTTTGATTTATATTCCTTCCCCTCTGCTTTTGCGTTCCAAAACTGGTGCCATTGAACTGTCCCCTAAATCATCTTATTGGATAAATTACTCCAAGATGGAGATGGTACTTTTTTGGCTGCCTGTGGATAAAGATACATTCCTACTGTTGGTCCTCACCAGCGTAGTGCTGAACCACTTAGGAAGCTGTACTAGTGAATGAAAAGAATCAAGATATTTGCTGCTTTATTTCAAACACAATACTGAATCCAAGAAGAAAAATATGCAGAAATGGATGTTGAGAAATGGCTTTAAGATGCTAGTTTGGAATTTATAGGCGTTTTAGTTTTTCTTCAGTAGTAGAGTATTCATTTTTTAAAGGGGCTCATTACTTTTAAAAGATGTTGCTACAGAATTATATGCTGAAAAGCAGTGCAAGTGAATTAAGACTGATGTGAAGAACTAATTTAAAAGCAGATTTACAGCACCATTATATAGATGCCTACTCAGAAGTAAGCCCTATTGAAGCATGGCCTATGGTCAAAGATGGTGGAAGCTGTTGTTCAACGACATCTGGGGGGCTGGAGGTTACTCTCTCATGTGTTAAAATGAATGTCCTGATTCAAAGAGCTGACTAAACGATATTTGGAGTTTGACTCCCGAGTGTCTAGGTTCATGTCTGCCTTCACTTTATAATCTTTTTCTTACCATCAGTTTGAGTAGTTGTAATTCCACAAGGGCACTCTGCATATTCTCAAAAATGCAGATTCTGGAATTGAAAACTGGCTCTTGATTTCTTCCTGCCACAAAGGAAGCCCTGGCTTTATTGAATAGCCTTCATTTCAATATTTAATATACTGCTTAATTACAGTTGTTTCCAAGCAGTAGTATAAGTCAATACAATGGAAATAAAGCTGAGTTAAAACTGTAAAATCAGAATTCATTTAAGATGCCTGTAGGAACAGGCGGATGATAACAAGTGGCATGTTACAATGGCTGTGAAGGCGGATGAAGGCTGCGGCGGATAAGAGTCTACCGGTCGTTGTGATACTCATGCCATCGGAATAGAGCCTTACTGCAAAGACTGTGCATTGGTTAGCGTGCACTGATCTACACACATAAAACAAATTCATGCACAGGCGTCTTCCAAAAACCCATCCCAAACGCAAACCCCCAAAAGTCTCATGGCGGTCGGCAAATGGTAATGGGGGCAGGACCATGAGATATGGAAGCCCCTAGTCATGAACCAGCACATGGGCAGTGGATACAGATTCAATCATTCTGACTCAAGGAACGAGGCAGTTGCACAGCTCTTCAGCTGTATCCACAACTGAGCAGCCCTTTTTAGGATCCACTCTGCTCACTCCGAAAAGGGGGAGGGGCTAGAAAAGGTGGTCTAAACATAGTCTGCCTCCCCTTTTCCCTGACTGGATTACAGCGCCCAGTGGGGTCACCACCCAGCGGTCATAAAAGACAAATGAATTTTGGAGCATGGAATATATGGACTATGTTGGATAACACAGATAATGAGCGTCCTGAACGAGAATTGCCATCATTGCAAGAGAGCTGTGCCGTTTTAACACTGATATTTCAGCACTTCAACTTGAATAGCAGGAGAGGGACTACTGAAGGAAGAAAAAGGAGGCTACATATTCTTCTGGAAATGTCTACCTGAACAAGAAGTTCAAATACATGGAGTAGACTTTGCTATCAAAAATGATCTTGTGAAGCTCTTGTCAGAAGTCCCTACCTGCATTAATCAGTGACTTTCAATCCTTTGAATAAAACTTGCCAAAAACCAACAGGCTGCTGTTCTGAGCGCTTATGCACAAACACTGGATGCCGATGAAGACATTAAATAAAAAGTTTACTCTCAGCTGGATACCATCCTATCAGAGGTGCCCAAGGAGGATAAATTTATCCTCCTGGGTGATTTTAATGCAAGAGTTGGGTGAGATTCAGATCTGTGGCCTGGGACTATTGACAAAGAAGGAATTGGCAATAGCAACCGGAATGGAATCTTACTTTTTGACGATATGTGCAGTGCACAACCTTGTTATTACAAACACACTCTTTCGATATTTTTTAAAAAAACATCTTGGAGGCACCCTTGGTCAAACCACTGGCACCTCTTAGACTATGTAATTGTCTGAGCTGAAGATTGCTGTGATGTGCTCCTTACCACAGCTATGATGAGTGCCGATGACTGCTGTGATTAATACGCTCCACGATGGCTATCAGGAGTATACATCAATGCAGGGTTCAAGGAAGGAAACCAAGGCGGAAAATGAACACTCAAGCCCTTCAAGATCCTATTAAGCGGGACTGCTTCCCAATGACTCTTAAGGACCATCTGCTTTTGGAATTCCCTGATAGCATCAAGGGGCACTGGACCAAGCTAAAAACATCCATTATTGCAGCCTGTGAACAAACTATTGGATACCAAACCAAGAAACCCCAGGACTGGTTTGATGAGAATGACTGTGAGATTGAACACATTATTGACGATAAAAGGCAAAGAGATAGAAACTGTGCCACTAAGAATAAAACCTATGCCAACGCTAAAGCTGAGGTTTAAAGAACCACCAGAGAACTAAAGAACATCTGGTGGATACACACACTCTCCACATGGCTCTTTAAAGGGAGCTCTGAGAAGAGCTTCCCGCCAGTGTGGTGTAGTGGTTGAGAGCGGTAGTCTTGTAATCTGGGGAACCGGGTTCATGTCTCCGCTCCTCCACATGCAGCTGCTGGGTGACCTTGGGCTAGTCACACTTCCTTGAAGTCTCTCAGCCCCACTCACCTCACAGAGTGTTTGTTGTGGGGGAGGAAGGGAAAGGAGAATGTTAGCCACTTTGAGACTCCTTAAAGGGAGTGAAAGGCGGGATATCAAATCCAAACTCTTCTTCTTCTGCATTCGCTCCATAGGAGGGGGAAAGTGTGTCTTATAGAGCGAAAAACACGGTAGTATAAACATCGACAACTGGAAAACACTGGCCTGCAAGTGCTGCAATTGGAGAACAGCTTTTACCAAAAGTGTCATGGGTTTTGAAGACGCTCAAACTCATGATGAAAGGCAGAAACGTGGAACAAGGAGCCGTCCATGAGCAGAGGGACATCACTCATACCGCCCAGAGATTTTGGCATAGGCTTACTGAAATTAGAAAGGAAACAACTAATTTTGATGGAGCAGTGTGTGTCTTTACAGTCTGGATATTGGATGATATTCTACGCTTGAACCTTTAAAAAATGACAGCAGGCAACTATTTAACCCCCTTCCTGTGACAGGACCCTGTGCCTCTTCCTTCCCCCTTCATTGTTTTCAAAATAACTGCATTTGAGTTTTCTGCTTTTTCAACTGTTCAGCCAAGGAGGATTCAAAAGGTCCAGTCTTGGTAGGCCAGTTGTTGAACGTTGGTAGGCCAATTGACTAGCCAGTGTGGAGATACTTGTGGCGATTGGTGAGATACTGTATAAAAGGGCCGTCACCATAGCACATGGCAGTGCAGGGTCACCTTCTGCCCAGAGTGATAGCCTGAGGAACCTGGAAGACCTAGAGTTGGGTGACATCTCATTGGTGAGATCCAGACTCTAGAGGACTTCAGGGGAAGCTTGACCAAATCTGCCTGAGGAAGAGCAGAACTCTGTCCCCAACAGAGGAGTGGCAGCTGAGGGACTCTCTGCAACTTGTAGTCCTCTCATAAGTCCCTGACCAGAGGAAGAACTTTGTGTCTTCACCTATGGGTCTTTCTCACAGAACTTACTGTGTTGGAGTTAGGAAAAGGCGAACTGGCGTATGAGTTTTTGTTTAGTTAAGGATAAACTGCTTCCATAAAATGCAAGAAACTATTAAAACCTATTGATAGCTTCTAGTCTTACATATTCTCTGTATATGTGTGTGCGTAAAATTTGTAAACAAGATATATTATTTTTATAAATATATTTGTTTTAACTTTCAACAATTCTACATCTCATCACCTGCTGTTCATGTTAATGTTTATGTACCAAAGAGTTTAAACTTAGTAAAGTTTCATGGTGGCTGCAGAATTATAAGAGGATTTAAGAACCACGTTTATTCCACAGATTTGTGGCAATCATTCACATCTAGTCTCAGCATGGAGACAACTGGCATTTTTCACAATGCCTGATAATTGCTGTGATTCTTTAGATCTGCTGCCTTACCTGAAGAAAAATGCATTTGTGTTGGTTTCTGTGTTATATAAGCAGTTGTCACAGTTTTTAACCCCATCCTTCAGCTTAGAGAAGTGCTGATACACATTTTTGTGGCTTCCCCCCTTTTATATTGCTCTACAGCTGTGAAAATATTTGCTTGAGATGACTATTAAATATACTTAAAATATTTGGAGTATAAATAGCTGCAGTGATTGCCTATATTAAAATGCAGAAAAGTGAAGAAAAATAGATAATATTTATGGAAAAAATAAACTGGGTTTGAAGATTTATACCCTTATAATTATAGTGCCTGCATCCATTGTGAGTTTGTTGTATGTGAGCTGTAATCACACCCACTGAAAAGCCACTGTGGACACAGTGCACAGTTTGTATCCTGCTGTTTGTATGTTGTGAACAAAACAATTTGAGTTAATTTAAATGAGGAGAAAGAAAAATCAAGTTTTGAATGTTATTGTCCCATTTCCAAATATTACAACTGAGTTGTAATTGCCCAATAATCACCACATCTTGGCACAATGGAAAATTGAAATAAAAAGAGCCCAGGAAACTTAATATAAATTTTAACTTTGTTATAAAATGTTACAAAACATATTCTTTTATTACCTCTTTTTAATAATCATAATAATAATCATAATCATAATAACAGACAGAGCTACTTATGCTGCTTCCTTGTTTTCTATATATTTATCCCCTCCCCCATGGCTATGTTAAAAGTAATAAATACATAATATTCTTCAAAATCAGGTCATAAATGGGTAATTTGGAAAACTAATATATTTTACTATTAAGCAGCTATGGAAATATGGGTATTAAATATGCAGGTGTGGGGATGTCTGGGCCCAATGTAATGGAAGCATTTGCAGTATCAGATTTGTTCATGTCTCATTATCCACCCACATATTCCCACAGGCACATATAAAGATAAACATTATCCATGTATGTAGTTATTTGTTTGTTTGTTTGTTAATTTTCTATACTGCCCTTCATTTGAAGATCACAAGGCAGTTTACAATATAAAAACACAAATATATGTTCCTCTGAGGGTGAAGTCAAACCACTGGAGAATATAGTTATAATAATAATAATAAATTTTATTTATACCCCGCCCTCCCCAGCCAAGGCCGGGCTCAGGGCGGCTAACAACCAATGATAAAAACGAGTTGAATGAATACAACTTAAAAACAAGATTAAAATACAACATTAAAACATTAAAATGCAGCCTCATCACAGGAGGAGAAAGGAAGAAAGAACCACGGAGCCTGCTGTAGTTGCAGAGACTGGTAGCTTTTTGCTGCGTGAGCAGCACCTAAGGGAGCTCCCAGGACGCAAGCCCGGACAGTGTGTGTGGCGGTCCTGGGCTGCCCAGAAAACCAGACCCCAAAGGAAAGCAGGGCAATATGCTTGGCACCAGCTTGGCTGAGGGGTTGATGGAAGGAGGCATACAAGGCGCCATCCAACCATCTTAGGGACTCCACACCGGATTTGTGTAGGGTTTACTCCTTAGCCTTTTCTTCTCCCGAAGATGTCCTGCAAAGCAGCGGGTGCCTATTGTTCCTCAGGGTTTACTCCCAAAGCGTTTCTCAAAAGGAGTATAGCCATAAGGCAGCAGAGGTTTAGGATCATTGTCTTCCTTCTCCCAGATGGGCTACCTTCCCAGGTTGATGACCCATCTCCCTCTCATTCCTCTCTACAACACATGCAGAAACCACCACCTTGACCATTGGATCCACTATTGGTCGCATCCACTCAATCTGTTGGAACCTGTCTTCACACACAGGGGGAATCCCTAACTCGCTGAGAGTTTGAGACCCATCAGCAACCCACATCTGGTTTAGCCAGGCAATCAAAGCCATTTTCCAGGGTGTAGCCGCTGTCTCATGCTGACAGCTTCTGGGAGCCACAAGTGAAAGCTGAGTGCAGGTGGGGACCAAAGGGGAACAAACTACCCCAGAAGGAGCACCAGAAGTACTATCCCTCCCCTAACAACCCAAACATCCCAGAGATAACATACAAGTCAGGAGTTATAGAATCATAGAATCATAGAGTTGGAAGAGACCCCAAGGGCCATCGAGTCCAACCCCCTGCCAAGCAGGAAACACCATCAGAGCACTCCTGACATATGGTTGTCAAGCCTCTGCTTAAAGACCTCCAAAGAAGGAGACTCCACCACACTCCTTGGCAGCAAATTCCACTGTCGAACAGCTCTTACTGTCAGGAAGTTCTTCCTAATGTTTAGGTGGAATCTTCTTTCTTGTAGTTTGGATCCATTGCTCCGTGTCCGCTTCTCTGGAGCAGCAGAAAACAACCTTTCTCCCTCCTCTATGTGACATCCTTTTATATATTTGAACATGGCTATCATATCACCCCTTAACCTCCTCTTCTCCAGGCTAAACATGCCCAGCTCCCTTAGCCGTTCCTCATAAAGCATCGTTTCCAGGCCTTTGACCATTTTGGTTGCCCTCCTCTGGACACGTTCCAGTTTGTCAGTGTCCTTCTTGAACTGTGGTGCCCAGAACTGGACACAGTACTCCAGGTGAGGTCTGACCAGAGCAGAATACAGTGGCACTATTACTTCCCTTGATCTAGATGCTATACTCCTATTGATGCAGCCCAGAATTGCATTGGCTTTTTTAGCTGCCGCGTCACACTGTTGGCTCATGTTAAGTTTGTGGTCAACCAAGACTCCTAGATCCTTTTCACATGTACTGCTCTCAAGCCAGGTGTCACCCATCTTGTATTTGTGCCTCTCATTTTTGGAGTTGTGTTTGTTCTGAAATGTCATGTGCCATATTATATTACCATTCTTTGCACATAAAACAGTTTCAAAACCTTGATGATCAAGGGCTACTAGTGAGGTTTAAAAAACAACAACCAAAAAGCAATCTTGTAAATGTTTGTGTATCTGGGAAAGGACAGTTTTGCACAAAAATATTTTGAAAGGTTATGAAGTGTTTTCCCCTGGAGGGGTTTCATAGATCCTACACTGGTGTTTGTAAGTTCTGTTGCTCCTTTATCCTGTGATAAGGTATCTTATGACTCATTCCTTGTTGAGGCTGATTTCTTAAAATAACTGTTGAGATAGAATGTTCATAACAAACATTTACGCAGAGGAACGTGGTAAATAGTCACCCACACACTGTCAACTTCAAGGTTACTTTCTAGATGTGTTCTCATGATGAATAATTTGGAATGCTCTTTCATAATATTTTCCTCTTTCTGCTTCTCTCTAGCCCAAACATGTATTCCCTCCTACCCATGCACAATTGGATTTACTTATTTTGGCCTTAACTTGGAGGGTAATATTTAAACTTTTAGCTAAACTTCTTACAGCACGTAGGAACTCTCTCCTTCCATCCTTCATAGTGTTGAAGCTGCCACCCTGGCTCCCAGTACTTCGTTCAAGCTCCAGCTTTTTACGGATGAAGGCAGAAGTCAAAATTAAATTTTAGCTTAGTTCTGGCTTTTAAAAATTTTGGTCCCACATGTTCTATCCTACCAGCATTGTGTCATTACTGTGACCAAGGAAATGAGCCCTGGGATGGGGCTATGCAGATCAGGGGTCGGCAAGGTTTACCTTGCCTGGGCCAGATCACTCCAGCGGAGATCCCTCTGTGGACCGGATTGTGCGTGCGCATGAGCACCTGCGCCCGTGATTTCCAGCGTCTGCGCAGACGTCACTTCTGGCTCCACTGAAGTGAATCCCCGCGCTGCGCTGCCCCGCATGCAGGGACTCGCTGAGCAGGCGGCTCATGGGCCGGTTAAACAACCCCCGTGGGCCACTTGTGGCCCATGGGCCTTAGGCTGCCGACCCCTGATGCAGATAGAAACAAGTTTGGTCCTTAATGGAGGGTGCCCTGAGAGGAGGAACCAGTGACCTCACCCCTCCTGGTGTCACAAGGAGCATGTTGCTAGCAAAGACATTGCCCTGGGTGCCCCAAATGAAATTTTAAGTATTTCAAACTTTTTACTGAAACAAAATTAAAAAATTCCTTCCAGTAGCACCTTAGAGACCAAGTAAGTTTGTTATTGGTCTTTAAGGTGCTACTGGAAGGAATTTTTTAATTTTGTTTCAACTACGGCAGACCAACACGGCTACCTACCTATATCTAAAACTTTTTACTGATCATATTGTATGAAATAATGATTAAGTATGCTGCTTTTGGTATTTTTAGTGGAAGAGTGGGAATCATAATCAAGTAGTAGTAGTAGTAGTAATAGCTATTGTTATTATAGTAGTAAATAGATATTTTGAACCTGGTAGAAAACACTTGCTACATAAAATTCAGAACGTCATAAGACCGCCTGCAGTGCAGTGCACATATTGTACCTGTAATTTCCCCAACCTACTTTCATGGAAAGAACAGATTCGCTTGGGATCGCTTCTCTGAAATGAATAAGGCATTTGTGAGTAGATGATTCCCATGCACAAGACGGGGCTCCCAGCAACAGCAGCAACAACAACCTGTGTTCATCAGCTTGATAGGAAAGCGAATGTGTGTGTATGTATGTATTTCTTGCAATCTTTCACTATTTGTCCTGGATTAGTGCGGCATTTTTACCCATCTTATGATCTTTGCAGTCTTCCAATAACTGGTCTTATATATAGTTGGAAAGTATCCAGTCCCTTTGCAATATTTTTGCGTTGTTGGGTGAGTAGACATTGTTCGTGGTCTAGTAGTACCAAAGTGCTGGAATGTAATCACATGACTGCTTGCTTGTGTGGAGGTAACTTAAAAGTTTACAAAGTGGCAGCTCTGACTAAATGAAGAGGCTGTTGTCTAGTCTCTGGTCATGAGATGAGTGTTATTATATTATGGTGCAACAACCACAGGAGTCAGGTAACTTTGGAGGAGCATGAAAATACTGAGTTTACTGTGTGTGGTCTTCTCTCTGTGTAGAAAACGCTGGTGTGATTCCCTTCTAAGAGGTCCCTGCATGGCCCCAGAAGAATTCAGAACCTTCAATAAATATGAGATATTGGGCTGTGTGTGTGCACCTTGTGTGTATTTGTATTTTAAACAGCATAGAAATAAAGCATATTGGTGTCCATTCAGAAGCCTAAAAGTAAAGCTTCATCTAAAACCTACAGGCGTGTTCACCCCACCCGTCCCCATTTACACAGGGGTTCTGCTCCAGACCCCTGCATGCACAAGTCAAATCATGGAAAGTGGGGAGCACCTTCTCGAAACCTCTAAATGCCCCCTTTTTTCCTGCTCCCAAGTTCTCTCTCTCCTACTGTCTCTCCCCACAACTCTCTCTTCGGTGGATGGAGGCTGGAGGCCGTTGCACGTGAGAAGAAGGCAGGTTGGGGAAGCCTGAATCAAGTAATGTTCTGACTCGTCACCTCAAACAGAGAATGAATACCATCAAACACTCAGTTCATTGTAATGGCACAATTGTGTGGGCTGGGGAGACAGGGAGAAGGCAAGTTATTGCGCTTTTCTATACAGAGCCATGCCTTAATAAGAGCACCTTTTTAGTTGGCATGGGGCTTAAAAGTAGTTATGATGATAAATGCTATACATTTCTGCTTGCTTTTCATTTAGGACAAAAAGACCATTTTTACTGAATAAAACTGATTTTCTGCCCTGAGTCCTGAGAGGCCTGTTGGCATTCCTGATCAACACATTTATCAGAATATGTTCATTTATTTCAAGGTCCTTCTGTGGGTCTCTTAGGCACTAACTACTTAACTACACATTTTCACCATTCAAGAGTGTAATGGCTACACTACAAAGAGCTGCTGCATATTTCAGTAGGCAGAATATATAGTAAACAGTAAGTCTTCTGACTGGAAAACCCCTACAACGCAGATGCAGTTTGGACATAATTTATTCCAATTGCTCGAGCTTTCCATCTGAACATTTATAGAGACAGGGTATGTGGGGAACCTATTGAATGTGGAGATGTACAAATAATTAAAAGTACTACTCTGAACAACCAGCTCTATTTCTTCTTGCAATCATTATTGTTCTGTGGTATAGGATATCTTTCCTGTCCAATATTTCATGGATATTTTTCCTCAGAGGGTCACAGTATCACCATCACCCATTTTTGGTGTGAAACAATTTTTTAAAAAAATTCTGATTCTGTGGTTTGCTCTCTTGGAAACAGACTGCCAGTTGTGCTAAATTAATGTGGAATATTTTCACATCTATTACCAGTTCCTTTTTTTTAAGGCTGCAGCAGGTTAAAGTTAGAGCTGTGCAAACTTTGAAATGCCAACATCCAAATTAAGCCTGGCAAACTCCCAGAAAAGTTAGGAGTTGGCAAATTTAAATCATTTTCAACTCCAGACTATTTTTTCCACCTTAGCTTTATGTCATCACATGGAAGTTAAAACCCAGAAATACCTGATTGTAACATTTCCAACTATTCCTGCCTCCTGGTTTAGTTGAGAAAATTCTCTTTTGTTTCAAGGTTTTTAAAGATTTCCTGGTTGTGATACTGCATGAGCCCTTTTCACATGTTCAGAGCAGGTGATGTCCGTAGGGGTACATCACCAGCTGAAGGTTTAGCAGTTAAAAAGAGAAATATGGAAGGAGAGTGGCCTACGTATTGAATACTATTAGAAGGAGACAAGGATAAGCCAACTTGAAAAAATATGATGAAATTAAAAGCCACCTGTTGGATTGGCTACAATATTTCCAGTTAAACCAAAAATTGGGTATAGATAAGAAAGAAGCATCCAAATTTGAAATAATAATAATTATAATAATAATAATCCATAAAAAAGGAAAATATATTTCACGAATCTATGATTACCTTTTAGAATGGGAAGTAACAGAGGAACAAGTTAAAACTGATGGTAAGTTGGATGCAAGACTTTGGGTACAATATCTATATGGAACAATGGGAAAGATTGTGGAGGGTAGATATTAAATTGTTATAATCTATATAAACAGCATGTTATAATCTTAGGGGAAACACCATGAAGATGCTATACAGATGCCACCAGACTCCTTTAAAACCTGCTGAAATGTACAAAGGCAGCTCACCAACTTGTTGGAGATGTAAGAAAGATATAGGGTCATCATACCATATGTGGTGGACCTGTGTAGTTATCTGTGAATTTTGGAGTAATATCTACAACGAATTCAAGAAATTATTTAAATTTACCTTTAAAAAAAACCCAGAGATTTTTCTACTAGGTATATTACCAACAGAAATTAAAAAGAATATAAGACCATTGTTCATGTATGCAATTACGGCAGCTAGAATACTTGTGGCGAGAAACTGGAAAAGTGAAACAACACCAGTGATAACAGAGTGGCAGACACTTGCAACTAGCAAAACTGACGGGAAGCGTTAGAGGAGCTTTAAATCAGAAAGTATATGGTGAATGGAGAATATTTAAGACTATACTGTACAAATAATACCATACTAGCAGAACGTGAATGATACCTGTAGGTAAAAAAAAAAGTAATAAATATTTTGTCGGATTATATGGAAATAATAAGATATAACATAAAGCTGTGTGAGAAAAAATGACAGCATAAATAGTATAAAGAGAACAATTGGAAGTTTTATATTCATAATTTTTATTTAATTGTTATTTGAAAAGATGTAGTTTCTTTTTGTATACAGTTTTTTTTTCTTTTCTTTCTTTATTTTGACTCTTTTCCCCTACTTTTCTTTCTTTGTTTATGCTGTAAACAATCTTTTATGTCTGTATTTTAAACCAATAAAGATTATTATTTTTAAAAATGTTGAGAGCATGTGTGTGAATGTGGCTGAGCAGGATGCGTGGGATCAGAGCAGCAGCCCTGCCTTCTGACGTACATGAGTTCACTAGACTGTCTACTCTCACATGGAGGCTTTGTCAGCAAACCTCCAAAAAGTTGTTTGCCCAGACAAGCTTACTTGTGTATTTTATGCGTGCAAGGACAGTGCAGGCAGTCTAGTGCAACCTGCCACCTGATGGTGCCAAACACAAAACCCTGTGTTGCAAAATGTAGCAATCAACACAAATGCAAACACAACACGCCGGCTAATAACTGGTAGTGGATATATAATTAATTACAATGTCATTCAAAATATACTAATACGCCACATCAAATGAGAAGTCAAAGAAGTCAATGAATGGCGAGGATGCCAATCCGTCTCTCAAAGGAGGACATCCTATAAAAGTCTCAAAGGAAGACGTCCCTCAGAAATCTTAAAAGGAAGTCTCAAGAGGACAGTGTGTCCGGAGTAGTTCACTGTTTCGGAATAAAGTCGTCATCAGCGAATAATTACCAATGAAAATTTTTAATACTAATGGGAATCTTTCTAGTGGATCAGTGCTCACTGGATAGCAGCTCACTGATCAGCAGCTCCACTTATCCAGTGAGCACTGATCCACTAGCAAGATTCCTACTAGTATGAAAATTTTTCATTGATAATTATAGGACGTCTTCCTTTGAGAGATGGCTTGGTGTTTCTTGCCATTCATTGACTTGTTTGACTCCTCATTTGACTCCTATATATACAACAACTTACAGTCACTTGTATATTTTGTGAGATGTACTATATGATATATACATTATTTTGAAGTGGCATATTAGTATATTTTGAATGACATTGTAATTAATTATATATCCACTACCAGTTATTAGCCGGCATGTTGCGTTTGCATTTGTGTTGCCCTGATGGTGCCAGGCAAGCCTCCCTGGGGGGAGCATTCCTCAGATGGGGAGCCACTGCAGAAAAGGCCCCTTCTCATGTTGCCACCCTCCAGACCTTTCAGGGACCCTCCTTTCATTCTGTATCCTGTATTCAAGTTGGTGGTGTGATAAAAGTGACTTTAAGATGCAGAACTGCAGAGAGAGAGAGAGAGAGAATGAGAATAAATCAGGATTGGGGAACAGTTTTGTTTTTGCTTTTTGCTTCAACTTGTCAGGAATGTAGAAACAGTTGCAGAGCATTTAAGGGTTGGGTAGGAGGAGAAAAGAGGTGTTAATGGTGTGCCCTCTAAAGGAAACCCCAATAAGACCATCAAGTGTGAGGTTTAACATTTCCTAGCTACATCACTGCTCTAGAACATAAGATCTAGCATTAACAACATCATTCAGTGTTGCCTTTCACATGTCAAATAAAAATGCCACCAATATTCTCAGAATGAGAAAGTTTAATCTTCTATATAACATTCCTTGCATTTTAGATTGATTGCAATTTCCCCCCACTTTGGGATTAAAGTAGCAAATTCAACATCAGATGAAACATTATATTGAATCCTTTCCCAACTGAAGCTGAAAATAAATTCAGTAAGATGACTGTTATTTCCTTTTGGATTAGATCCTCTCACCAAAGGCATCCTGAGCATCAAGCGGACTATTACTGCGCTTGGGTGAATAATGGTTTGGCAGTGCTGCTTAGGGGTTTGCTTGCTGGTTACAGCACTGTCCTTGTGGGCAGAACACCCGTGTTCCACAGCAGAGGAAGATGATGGCATGTCGAGAAGGATTAGGTGCCTTGCAGAAAAGCAAACAGAACAGGCCTTTGCAGATTTGCATCCTGGTGCAATTCAGGAAAAGGATAGTTGCAATTAAAATATTTTTCCGTAGCTTTAACATGTATTGAGCTGAAATGCCTTTTTCCTACAGCTATTCATATGAAAGGTTTGCTGGTAGATCGCCATTATCTAATAGCAGAATTTATCAGTTTGCATACTTAGCTGTTAAATTAACTAGGTCATCGCCTTGGCCTTTTAATAACCACAGCAAAAAGTAAGGAAAGCAGTGCTGCGCACTGATAGTCCTAGCAAAGGTTTATTTCACTGTACCCTACACCCAGCATTACCCACCCCCACTCAGAGCCGTTATTTTCTAAATGTAATTTATAATGACTTTCATTTTCATCAGTGTTTGTTGCTTTCCTGCTGCTTGTTAGCTGAAATTAGGCTGACATGTTCTCCACCGAATGGCCAGAGCTAAAGCCACCCTCTCTCTGTTTCTGAAATACAATTAAATTTGAAATGATATAGTAGAAGAAGTTAGATGTTGAAAACAGAGGTGAAAAAAACCGAACATCATGAAATGTCAAGCCACATTTTTGCAGGACTCTTTTTACTATATTTCCATAAATACTGAGGGAATTATGTTGCATATACTTGAAACTGTTTATTTTCATATTTGGCTTGATTTTCTAGCATTGAGAAAACCATGTCTAATGATCTTGAGCATTCTTGAAGAAAAAACCCCTTATATTTTACATAATGGTTTGCATGTGTGAGTTCCCTCTGGCAGGAACACTATAATTAGCTTGTCGTCTTCCTGAGAGGAGACTATCTGTCTTAAAGATACAGTGGTTAGTCTTGCCTGCTGGAATATTGCAATTCTATTTAAAAGCCAGAGAGCAAGAAAAGCATCCTTTTTTCACTGATTGGTTGCTTTACATTGTGACTTGTTTTTGTCTGTTTTTTAAACTTAATCCTTTTTCACATTCATCTTTATTCTCTTTCTGTTTCTGTGGCTTCCACAGAACCAAAGAACGACTCAGTACTAACAGTTTTCTTTCTTTCTCATTCAGGGCAAAAAGATCTTGGTTTCTTGAGATTAATAACGTAGCTTCATCTGCAGCAGCAGCAATAAGGAAACCCCAAATTCTTCCCTGAAAACAGTTAGTTTTTACATAGTCTAAATTGTAAGGAAGTGGTTTTAGGATGGAACATTGTACAACTGTAGCTTTCCAATGTGCTTCATGCAGAATATAGTATAATTTTTCTAAGAAGTTGATTATGATGATGTCCTTCATAATTTGTATAGTTCCTAAGAGAAGATAAAATCTGAGTTAGAAAATGTGAAATTCAGTAATCTTAAATATGATATTGATCTGTGAATACCGGAAATTTAATGTAATCTTTCAATATTCCACTGTAGTTCTCATTCACAGGTATTTGATTTGTAAGTGGCAGATTTTCCATTTCCTTTAGCTTTTGCAATTTCCCATTGTAACTTTTTTTCAGGCAGGAGTGTTTATGTTTTTTGAAATGTTTTATTTGGAAAAAACTACATTGTATATTTTGTGGGAAATATATATGGTGGGTGTATGTATATGTATATGTGTGGGTGTGGTGTGGGTGGGTGGGTGGGTGTAACTGTGCCATGGGAATTGTCATGCAGGCAGTGTCCTGGTGGATTGAGCCCCTGAAGTTCAATGCTCTAGCAATGGCTGTACAGTGGTACCTCCGGTTAAGTACTTAATTCGTTCCGGAGGTCTGTACTTAACCTGAAACTGTTCTTAACCTGAAGCACCACTTTAGCTAATGGGGGCTCCTGCTGCCGTCACGCCACCAGAGCACAATTTCTGTTCTCATCCTGAAGCAAAGTTCTTAACCTGAAGCACTGTTTCTGGCTTAGCTGAGTCTGTAACCTGAAGCGTATGTAACCCGTGGTCCCACTGTAGCTGTTTGGGTGGTCTTCTCACTTAGTGCACTAACCTTGTAGGACTCTAATACTAAAAGAAGGAATCACAGAGGAGGCAAAGGGAGGGGAAACTGAAGAGCCCAAGGCTCGCCATAGGGGCCGGGCCCCAGGGGCCCTGGGTGCTCAAGCACCCACAAAATTCCCAATGAGGTCGCTGGGCACCCACAAATTTTGGCAGTGGGCATTGTGGGGCAGGTGTGTCTGACATCAGCATGCCCAGTGCTGTGTGGAAGACAGTTGTATGCAGCAAAAACAAATGTGTCATGTTTTGTCTAAAAATGTTTTAATAATGTCTGCTAGTATTATACACTCTTTCTGACCCCATATCAGACCCCATATCTCAGTCCTAGGAACTTCTTGTCTTAATCATATTAATAACCATGTGAAGTTAAGTGAAATAGGAATTCTAAGCTGTCCGTAGTAGAACTGGTCATGTCTTTTAACATTCAGATAACGTTTTTAGCAACTTTCTCCCAGGGTCTTGTAAATGATCTGAAAAAGTGTTTTTCTTCTGGCTCTTGAGCTCACCCTGGTTCTAAAAGAACATCTTAAATATAACATGTTCAGGTTCAAAATCCAAGTCTACGTACACATTCTCAAAAAAGACACCCATTTTTTTACCATTTCAGTTTGTTTAGGAGCACAGCTTGTGATTTTTATATTTTTATTTTTTAAGATTTGGCTCTAAGGAAAAGGCTATGCTGAGCATTTTCTTCCTTGCTAAGCCATGGAGAATTGGCGAGTCCTAAGCTGCGCAATATTAGCAGAGGCTGCTGTCGTGACCAGTTAGGCTATCTCTGGATACAGTCTACCATGTAAGAACAATGGAGAGTGGCAGAATGGCGTTGTGCTCTGCATATGGAAAGCATCTGCTGTTGGCATAGGATCTCCTCATAAATAAATGACTGCTGTTTTCGTAGTCACTTTAAAGTGTGTAATACAGGTCCAATGTATCAACTTGAGCTTGCAGAAATGTTGATTATCACCAGATTCTAGACATGGGCTACTCAAAGAAATGCCAAAATAATTGTTTCAGCCAGACAGACTTTAATGCTTTGTACTGTGCAGGGGCAAATTTAATGCAAGCAAAACTGGGAGAGTCTATGGCAGTTAAAACTTTTCCAAAGCTAAAAGGAAACAAAACAATCCCTTACCATTTTATTGTGAACCTTTCAGCTGCAGTCCTCTGAGAGCTTCTCAGATTGAAACCAGAAGTGCAACCTGAAAATTAATATCAATTACTGAAAACAAAATGCCACATCAGTAATGTTAAAAGTCTGTTTTAAAACCCACAAACCCAAGGTAATTCAGAGCTACTGTAGGGCTAAAAATATGAGCTTGACATTCAAGAGTTACCACAAACTGCTTTGCAATCAAAAGCCAACAAGCAAAAAGGGAGCTGCTTCAGTTTGGCCGAGATTGGTGCTGTTGTAGTGGCGATGCTTTGTTCTGTGGTCCTGAACACACCAAGACCTCATGTTTCAGCTCGCGACAGCAGGATTCGTAGAAGGGTTGAGAGTGACGTATGTTACAAAACATACATGGAATATGTGATTTTCATTTAGTTCTGCAATATGCTTCTTTAAATCCTTGTTCTTGGGATTCATCACATTCTGTTATTATATTAACAGAAGTGCTCATTTTGGAATTCAATGTATTTGACAATATGTTGACTGCACTGTCTTGGTGGTTTTTGCTTTATTTTGCTTCCTACTATCAAGTGTGCAAAAAACACATGCTTACTGAGTTTGTTGTTTTAACCAATTCTTGCATCCTGTCGCAGCTCATCTCATTTCAGCACATGTTCACCTGGCAGAGGTGAGGGGTGGGGTACAAGTCTCTTTCCTCTATTCTGGGAGTAAAAATGACAAGACCATTTTGAATGTAGGCACATATCTGCCTCCAACACACATTTCAATCAGAGTGGTTAAAATAGCTCCTAACGCTCACTGCATAAAGAATGGGGTGGATTGAATAAATTAGCAGAATCACAAAAGGAAACCACTCTAGGAAATAGTTTACACTTCATAATCACTGAAATACTCCAGCAAATGTGTCAATCTGTGCTAAATAAATATATTTGTTTATAGACATGTTCTGTATTAGCTTCCACTCTTGCCCAGGACTTTGCCAAACAAAATCCCACTAGAAGTAGGATGTTCGCACCCGAGTAGGAGTTTCTTGGATAAATATTTTTTCTATATTGAGACCAAAACCACTTCTACAAATTTTAGACTTTGATTGAAATAGTATATTTCTTTTGGTTTTTATTTCTTCCCATCTCCGCCACTGGCAACCCCTGGTGCATTACCTTAACTCCTCTTACCTCCCACTGCTCTGGTGAACAAGAGCTCCAGTGGAAACTGAGCACATGGGGCATTAATGAGCCTGAGCAGTAAAAGAACGAGACACACCCAAAGACTCTGCCAATCAAGGGCCACGGGGCCCAAGGAAAGCGTAGGACTGGATGAGTTATTTTCCCAACAAACAAGGTTTATCAAATGTGAAGGAAAAAAGTAGATGCAATAATGTGGACACACCTTTCATAGAACATATGTGAGATAGGAAATTATATGTGTTTGCTTCAATATATAGGTGTTTATCCTGTCATAATATTAAAAAGAGGAATCTTTGCCTGAGTAGCCAGTAGCTGCAGCATCTAATGGAATATATCTATTTTTCTCCCAACTTTTTTCAGTTGCTTACATGAAAATTCCACTCCTGTCTGGAGTCCAGTAGCTGCCTATTTCAACATCCACTTCAGTAATCCTGGTATCTAGCCATAAGAAACAATGGGGCGAAATGGCCTAATGCAAATAATAATTATACGACATGCTATATTTTGAAAGCATTAAACAAACATTCGCCTTGTAATCCATTGAAACACTCTTGGGAAGTAATAGTATTCCTATTTTAAAGACAGGGAAACTGAAACGCCATAAAGGGTGAATGGTCTTTTGGAGGCCACACAGCAAGTAATGCAGTGCAGTTAATATTAAATCCCATCATCTTCTGGCTCTTTCAACCCACCCCCTCCCACCCAGCTCAGCTTTCTGAACCACACTGTTTCTCTTCCAAGCAATTTGCCTTAAAATACTCAACAGAGTCTGTCAGGAATAACAATAATCTAGGACACAGACTCATTTGTCTGGCCCTGGCCAGAGCAGAAAACTCCAAATAAATGTTTGTAAGCTAAATGAAACTTGTTGTATGCAGCCCTATTTAGTGGAGGGTCTAATCGGGCCACTACATACTGTACTAATAATCTTCAGTAATACTCTGTGGGAGGTCTTAATGTTAGTAGGCTACATGTTTTTAGGCTCTGCCCTGATCCTTAAACAAAATCCAACTTTACAGTTTGCGTTCTTTCTCTGCTTCTCTCCCTTAAGGCTTCCAGCCTAACTTTATTTCCAGAACTTCTCTTACTCTGAAAAAATAAATCTATTAAAGTTTGCGGCACTGATGGGAAGAACTTTGCATAAGTATGTTTGTTTTGCAAAAGTGACTGCCAAGTATTGTTTTAGTTTCATTTTTTTAAGCTTCCCTCACCATTGTTTACAGTAGCCTCTGAGAAACTTACAATGATAGTCCACTCCATACCAATTTTCTTCTTTCTCCTTTTGGCAAACGTTTATGGACTATTCCCACACCTCAAGTTTTTACTGGAGCAGATGCCTTCATTCTTTCACCTTCTTTTCTTTCTTCTTCATGATGATATCAGACAAATTCCAGGAAGTGGGAACAGCAATTTGTTAAAGGCTTTTTGATGCAGTGTCATAAAAGGGAAATGAAGAACGGCTAGGAAGCAAAATTATGCTGTGCTTGCCTTAAGAGTCAATACAATATCAGTGGGGTGGCGCAGATCATTTAGATAAACAAATAATGAGAATGTCATTAATTGTTACAGAGAAATGAGTATGAGTATGATGAAGGTATTCTGTGATTGTGCATATCCCTATTAGGTAACATGTCCCCTTGTGTTGACTCTTCCGATATTAATTCCCAATCCTAGTGGTATGTTTGCAATCAGAATATAATAGGTTAGATCCACTTTGAGATGACTCCCCAATCTACACTCACTTGCACTTGGTCTGCTTCCATGTGCATTGAAAGCAAATATGAAATCTAAACAATTTGTGCCCCATCAAGGTGAATGTGGCCCACCAACCATGCGGAGAAAGGCAGAAGCTCTCCGGTGGCTTTTGAGTTCTCCGGTGGGCCATCAGCCAAGGCTCAGCCTGGGGCACAAGTTGTACAGACCTGACGTGGGCTACCAGCTATTGCTACGTTAAGCCCAGCCTCCTTTTACTGCTATGAAAGTGTTTGCTACCTTAGGAATGAAGAGGACCTGCATGGGTAGAATTGTTGGAGGTGGGGTTTGCAAGCCTGCCCCTCCCCACTGTAAGCCAGCGTAGGCTCATGAATAAAGCTTGCATGAACAAGGTGATATTATTTATTTAATAAAATTTTATTTCATATAATTTATATACTGTTTGATAAAACCTCATTGATTAGGAGAGAAGGCAAGAAATAGATCCCAGCAAATGTTGACTTTGACCTCCTCCTCTTCTCACTTGTGTGTTCTTTGTCACACCTGCTCATGTTTAAAGTCCAGAAGTGATCTGTTGTTCAATGGTTGTTGCACACTGCCCAGGTCATTACATTTCTATTAAAGTTGATTGTTGCTGAGTAAATGTGTGGTTCGCAACTTCTGAAGCTGTAACTGACTGAGATGCACAGTAAAACAGAATGGCTTTGAGGCCCTCTTCCAAGCAGGTTCAGCTCCTCTGTTGGCCAGCAAGGCCGATGTTGCACCTTAATATATGCTATTGTTGTACGGTGTATTATGGGTCTGTGGGCCACAATAAAGCTGTGCGTGTGTTTTAAAGGGGGCGTAGGGTAGACTGGATTCTTTATGACCTGAATCCAACTTGTGTTTGTGTGGCTGCCAAAATCTCATCCCCCAAACTGTGGAGAACTTTAATCTGAATCCAAGTTTATTCTCAGGTTCATTTATCTCAATATAGCTGCACAGTAGCTTTAAAGGTTTTATTTGTGTGTTAAAGGTTGTTGCTGTGGTTATAAAACTGTTTAAATTTCAAGGTCAAGAAGGAAAAGACGTTATTTTGCATGAAATTCGTAATGTGAACTCCAATAGCTTGGGCAGCAAAGCTGTGGCATCTTTGGACTTGTGGCTCTTGTGGTCTGTTGGATCTCTTTTAGTCATTTAAGGTCTGGCCTGTGTTTGACTATTTCATCCTCGGCTCTTAATTTTTATGACATTGTCTTGCTATTTACTTCAAAAAATGCTCTTATGTTCAAGCTTATATTATTTGCCATGTAGTGATTAATTAATACACTTACAACAGAATTCTGTAGGGCTTATTCCGACGTAAGTGTGCATAGAATTTCAGTTTTAAAAAGTGAATACTGAAGCTTCACACATGCATTCTCTACCCATCCTTGGAAAATAATAGAAAATGTGCCCTACACATATAATAAGATTTAAAAAGATACAAAAAAATGAATATCAACAACAGCAACAACAAAAAACCCATTGGTTGGCATCCATCTGTCTCAGGAGACAATGGAAGAGTGTTCCTTCAGGGGTTGGAGAGTTACAGTGCCTGTTGTGACTGTAGAGACCAATAACCCCAACAGTCCCTCCTAAATAATATCCCAGCCCAAGATTCTGTTCAGCAGCCTCAGCTTTTGTAGCTGGAGTCAGTCCAGGCAGTGCCATCCCAGGCCAGGTAGAAAAAAACCAACAAGGCAGGCAGCAGGTCTTCCAGGACTCACAGTCAATATTCAACACCCTTTGGCGCTCTCACCCCAAGGAGACTTTCCTAGTGCCCACAATGTCGAGTTTGCACCAGCCAAAACCTTTATTTTATTATCTCAGCTGCTTTGCAATAGCTATTTTGTCATTGGATTATGATTGTGTGCTTTTATATTTTGTTACATTTTTATATTTCAGTAAATGCCCTGAAAACATTTTTGAAGGGTGATATACAAATCCACTAAATAAATAAATACATTTAAAAAAACAAACCCTGAGCATTCCATCCCCTCATCATTAGTGACTCAGGCCAGTTGACTATGCAGAAATGCAGAAATCCCACCTACTTCCAGAGTGGTCGACCCTTGTCTTCCTTGGCTGATGTGTTCAAGAGCGTATGGACAGGTTGTCTTGGAAGAGGCAGATGCCTCTCAGAGAGGGAGGACCCAGCAGCATTTATGCTAAAGAACTCTGTAGAGCTCTGTTTTGTCCCTTGTTATTCAAGATCTATGGAAAGCTGCGCAGGTGTGCCCCTGGGGTAAAGAGTCATCAATATGCCCCATTCATTCTGTTCAGGTGAATCAGTGAATGTTAGTGTGCAGAATCAGTAAAGAATTGAATGGAGGCTCATAAATGGAAGCTAAGTCCTGCTGTTGGTTGGCAGGCTGTTTGACATGGAAGTGGTAGTCAACCAGTATTGGCTGGTGTTGCACTGCCCTTAGAGCTCAATGGCTGTCTTTGGTTGGGACTGCCTCCCAAAAGTGCTTTGAAACTTCACTTGGTCCAAAATGATGTAAACTGGGACTCACAGTGGGGAACATGTTTCACCTTTTCTCAAAGACCTTCATTGCCTTCCAGATTGTTTCTGAGCACAATTCAAAGTGATGGCTTTAACCTGCAAAGCCACCAAAGGTCAGGGACCAAATGAGCCAGTCTGTCAACTAAAACGATCATCTCTGTTTGTGTTGCCTTTAGAGCTAGCTGCTGCAAAAAAGGTGGCCACAAACGTATTTGAGATGGTGATTAAATTGTGTACTTCCTTCCTCTAGCAAATCCAGTCAACTCTTTTGCTAGCTTTAAGGCAGCAGATAGTCTGTCCCATTTCCCCAACCTTTTAACATCAAATGACTTTTTGATCTGCTCATTTGATTTTTATCCAACGTTTTTTTAACCATTGTTGATGCTTTTGTATGTTTTTAATTGGTTTTGTAAGCTGCCTTAGAGGACCTTGTTGAAAGTTGGTGCAGAAATCTTTAGATATACCAGTCTTCAACATACAGCTTATCTATTTTGAGTGTGAACAATATTAAAAATATGAAAACCAAGGTGGATGGATTTGAATCTAGGAGACTAGGATTAGTTCCCATGAAGTCTCTGTCAAGGAGAGTCTCCTGGAGTGAAGAGATTGCATGGATTTATAAAGGACAGAAAAGCTACAATAATAGTCGTTCTGACCCCCATGTATTGGGTAATTAACAAAACAGGATGTCATATTTTTGCACATGTCCTGGAATAGTATCACTAACCACTTGTGAACCACACTGAGCTTTTAATAGAAAAAGTGGTTGCTTAATGCTTCCTCACCAGAAATATTGTGGAAGCATTCTAATGCTTGCTGTTCGATTGCAGCCAGAATGGTCTACAAAACAGGAAGAAAGCCTTGCTCTGCTCTCTGCCTCTTTTCCTTGTTTAAGTTGATGTGATAATTCATTGCAGATTTTCTTTCTTTGACAGAGCGCCTACCGCAGAAATGGGATGACTTTTCTTGCTTGCTAATATGGATGTGGCTACAGCAACAGGAAAGACCATGTTATATTAAGGTGATTCCCCCTCCCCGCATGACACCCTTCGGCGGGGGGGGGGGCGGGGTAAATAAATAAAAGTTCCAGCCAGCATGTGTCTACTGGTGAGTGGGCTGGTTTGTTGTGACTATCAACTGGCTGACTGTCTCTTTTTTCAGCCCCCACCCATTGTTACTCTTCTTTCCTAAATGGAACATTTAGGCAATTAATGGCAGGATGTTTGGGCTATTGTGTAGGTGGATGAGAATGCAGTATCCCTTTTGTTAATTTTAGTTCATCACTATATATCCTTTTACATAGCAGGGCAAAAAGAAGCCAGCATATGGTTTATTTTTTGTCCATTAAACGGCAACTGATCTTTCTTTTCTACTTTCTTTTCTTCTTGCCAGGAAAATGTTTTTAGGGGTGTCAGTTAAAGTATTTGGGGGGGCAGAAACTCCTAGTAATTAAGCATTCAGTGTCCGTTGAAAACTGGAGTACTGTAGCAGTTATGTCCATGAGCTGTGAGCCAGGAAGTCCTTACTGCGACCTTTAAGCTGAGCTAAAAACTCACCAATCTTAGCTTCCATCTGTGATCATTATAATAATACTGGTTTACCTTGTTTGTTTTTTGAAAAACAGTCTTTTCCAAACTGTGAGAGAACTGCTATTGTAGCATGACAAAATTATTATTAAATAAATAAAGCCTCCTGCGAGGCCAAACCACACACCCACTGTGGATGTCCTTAGGCGAAAGTAATTATGGTGCAGCACTGTATCAGGTGTAATTGAAGCATTTGTCATCATTCCTGGGGCGGAAATGCTGCCTAGTTTTCCACCATCAGAGAAGGCAGCCCATTATGTCTCTAAGGTGAGGCTCCTTCAATCAGGACACACACTCAGAGGAGCGAGTCATGCATAGACACAGGGAGTGGACTCCTTGAAAAGCAGGTACTTGCTCTGTCACACTTTGAGAACACATTTTCAGTTGCAAGAGTGAAATGTGCATATAGTTTTAATACAGAATAATAGAGGGGGGGGAACTATGCTTCTATTCTTAGCATCATTGCTAAGAAGAAGATAATGGAAGTTCTTCAGACACTTGAGGGAAAGCTTGCACAACCTAGTAGAATGGTTTTAGTGACTTCGTATTCCAGTGGGGACTGCCTCCTTCTTCTCATCCGGCTATGGGATGGAGATTGCCAGGGAACATGTGGAGCTTCCCATGCACACTCCATGTCAAAGAGCTCAAAACGATGTGCCAGGGACACTTTGGTGTGTGCCATTTCTGCTTAAAAAAATAAATGTTTAGAGGTACTCTCATTTTCCTACTTGTATTGAAATACTGCCCCTCAATGAGGCCAAATTTAGATGCACAAAATGTTTAGAGGTATGCGCACCCCTGCATCCCCCCTGAAAAAAGCAGTGCCTAGGACCATGGCAGGGGTCAAATGGAAGGCTTTTCTATTTGAGGTAAACAAGGCCAAGTCACAGTGACCTTCAAAAATCAATATTAAGATTTAAGGTTTCCTAAGGAATGACATTGCTGAAAGCAATCAATCTTACTAGACTTACTTTGCCTCAAATGTCCCATTTGTGTTTTCAGTATTTTTTTCAGTGAAATGTATTAAGCTCTATGTCTATTGAGCAGCAAGTGTGTTAGAGCCGACTAAATGGAATTCATGAGTTCACTATCTGCTAATTTGTCT
Source organism: Podarcis tiliguerta (assembly GCF_965153285.1). NCBI lineage: Eukaryota > Metazoa > Chordata > Lepidosauria > Squamata > Lacertidae > Podarcis > Podarcis tiliguerta. Next base: position 117,414,870 of record NC_139536.1, on the reverse strand, counting down.
GTACATTCATACAGTAAATCTGTGGTCTTCATGACGACTATAGCAGAACATAGTACAAATTCTGGAGTGAGGTCTGAACGTGAAAATTGTTCTGGTTATCGTTTTGGATAGGAAGCGCATTGAATGTTTCACTTAAACTCTCCAATATCAACCCATTGTCAAGCGCTGCTGCAGCAAACTTAATCAAAGGACTGAGAAAGATTGCAAACAGAGGACATTCACAATCAACTAAAGGAATGATTTATTATATATACCAACCTTATCACTGGACAGTTTTCAAAACTGGGTATTCTTGTGAATTGTTGCAGTTGATACAGTATTCTACTGTACGAACTGGCAGAGTTGTAATTTTAAAAAAATCCATGTCATTTTCCTGGAACTAATCTGCATGTTAAAGAACTAAAAATAATATGTACAATAAAGAAGAAGAAACATTTCTGATGTTCCGTCTATGCTTGCTGAAATGTATGATTAAACTTTTCTTTTTATCATGATTTCTTATTTTTCTTGGCGTCCATAATGATGGAAAATTATATGCTTGCTGTAAACATCCAGACTATTTAAAAGGACACCAGCATTTATTGTATTTGGTTTCGATCTGCAGGCATATAAGCAAATGAAAACATTTTGGGCCAAGAATACTGGAATAAAAATTCCTTCTGTAGCTGTATCTTTCCCAGATTTTACATTTGTTTTTAAAAAAATGCATCAGCAGAAAAAGCACTGGCATGTCTTTCTTACTGGTACACTTACAACCCCAGAGAATGAAAAATCAACATATATTTCTCTTAGAAATATGACAGATCATGTTTTTGTTGGTCTGCTGTATATTTGTCTGTCTTGAACAGTCTGACAGGCAATTATTTATAAAATCTAGGTTTGTTCAAGAAACCCATATAATAACCTTTCTCTTCTCCAAGAAGCAAAAATTATAAGGAAGCCAAGAAGCAAGAATTATAAGGAAAACAAGCTACACTTTGTCTCACTTTCTTGGACCAGCCTGTATATATTCGCATAATGGGTGAATACAGCATTCTTTCAAGTTTTTCCTTTTCCTATACTTCCTGATATTCCTATTCTTTGGATCACATCCCTTTTAGCTTGCATCCTAAGCTTCATTTAGGGTGAAGGTGCCATTCACAGTCATGAGATAAGCTTTGAGGTGATGTTGTTCACCCTACTTTGTAATAATCAGCCACATTCCAGCCTATTTAGGTGCAGTCCAGCCCACTGAGCTCAGCCAATAGAATATGCCAAAGGCTGTGTTGAAATCTGTTCAGAAGGAATAAACAGCAGAACCAAGTCTTCAAGAAGGACGTTGTGTTCAAAAAAAGCAATGCAAAATAATTCACTGAGGATCAAGTATCCTATATTATTGGCTTGTGCTTATATACTTGGTTTGTAGATGACATTGATTCCTTATTGTAGATGCACATAGTAATATGGAGAGGCATTGTGACTCAGTGCAACCTTCTCTCAACTCAGAAGTTAAGCCTGTTGAATTTAATGGGATCTGCACCCAAGTACCATAAATGTGGTTCAGTGATTGAATGTATAATCCCCTACATCAGTGTACTGTCAGAGAATGCACAGAGTGGGACTTGCTTGTTAGGAAGCCTGCAACCTTCAGAATGAGCCTAGAGATAAGGTGGGATGTGAAGAAATGTGAGTATCATTTAAAAGCTTCCAGATGATTTGCTGCAAAAGGCATGAAAGTTGCATGTTTGAAGCCAGTGGGATCCAAACATGCTTAGGTGAAGCTGTTATTCGTTAGTGCGTCAGGACTTCAGGTAACTTAAAACAGTTTTATTAGAAAAGAGATCTTCCCTTTAATGGTGTGACGTGTAGCTTGCTAGTTTTCTTCCTATTGCCTTCATTTCGGTCAGCCAGCCAGTTTATGTTACTTCCTAGGAGGCTCTCGGGCTTACATGGTTTGGAAGCGGTAGAGTGTGCTTTGGGGGTCAAAGCAGGATTGTTGTGGAAAAAATTCTTTTCTGGCATTTTTCAGAATGGGACCAAATTTGCATTAAAACTGCCGTCAGCCATGTGCTGTTCTCATAAAATATTTTACCGTTTCCTGTCTAGCTCATGTGGAATGTTTCATAGTACATAAACACTTCCACAGATAATTTAAGGATAAATAGATAGTGACATTTGTCACAGGTCTAGCCCCAAGTTGAAGACTATTCTATTACAGTTCATTGGCTGAGTGAATCTTCTTTGGTTTTGGTTTTAGTCTAGGGACCAGGTTAGGCTTTTAAAGCGCCAACTGTACATCTGTACAGAGCAGCAGTTCAGTTAGGGAAACTTGGTGGCATGCATTAAATCCTTGACTTTTCGGAGGGCAACAAGCCAACATTATGCAACAAAACCATCCCTGGAGGAATTGAACGTACATTTGGTGGCTTAAGTAAGGCCAGATGGCTTTAAAACCAGTAAAAGGGTAGCTATTCTAATATAACTTTTATGGTCCCTTAAGATAATGACACTCTAAAAAATCCCATATATCATGGAAGGACAAGAATCAGATACTTGAACTTCCATAAATCATTGATGGAAGCAATAGAAACAACCCTTTAAAAGACAGAGTACCATGTATTACGTTGAAATCTTCATATCTTATTCCCAGGAATGATATTAATTACAGGGGAGCATCAGTTGTCTTTTCTCTATAACTGGGAGAAAAGGACAGAGATTTCTCTGTGTTGCTAGCAATAAGAGATATAGGATGACCAAAACTAGAAATATAGAGGAAAAATATAGCTATAAACTATACAGGTATGTTTTGTTTTTGCCATATGTAATATCTTACAATGGTCATGGGGGAAACTATCTTAAATGGTCATGCTGTGGGTGTGCAAACACTGGCTCCAAATATTTTTTCTTAACACTGCCGATTTACAAAACACATCAGACGAAAAACATCATACCCTTTGGTTCAAGAGAGTTACTTGAAGTGGGTCTGTGCTTAATGGAGATCTCTCAAGATGCCCAAGCAGGACCAGTTATAATCTATTGAAAAGAGATAGGCCAACTTTTGAGATGTAACCAAATCAGCCACCTCTTAATGAAAACGTAGTACAAAAATGTTATTAGGAAATATTCCCAAGTCAAGGCCCCAAGCTACCAGGCAAGGCAATCTGGTTCAACACCAGAACTACTGTATTACCCAATAAGAAACTGATGAGAGAGGAAGTGAAGACTTCTCTTCCTGTTCTCATTTTCTCTGTGCTATGTAACTGACTGTGGAAGATGTATCTAAGCAAGCTCCAAGCTTAGAGCATGTGCTTGAAGCTATTTTTTTGTATTTTATACCCAAGAGGTATCTTGCTGCTGCTTGGATAAATGCATGAATTGGACCTTTGGAACATTGTGTAAGTAAAGCATCTTAAACTTACTTAACAGTCTCTGGGCTGTTCATTGTAAGTTGGGTAGAAGAGAGGAGCACTGTTTGCAAGCTGACTAAATGGGATAAAAGAGTCTAACAACTTAATTTCTAACACTATACTGCTGCTTGACTTTTGTATCTTTAAACTCTGCTACCGGGGGCTCTCTCCGGCTGGAGAGTGAATTTAGCCTAGCATTTTGAATCCTGGCACCCAGCCAGTTCTTTTATTATTTACCTCCCACAAGTGGGTCACAGGGATTCAAATTTTCCTCCTCCACATTTCACATTGCCTATGGCCAAGGGGAAGGCTTACTGTAGATATGATGGTCACCTCTCCCTGACATCTCGGTGATATTTTGGAGGTAAAAAAAAAAACCTCCCACAAAACAAAACACAGAGAGAGAGAGAGAGAGAGTGAAGCAGCAGCAGCAGCAGCCATTTTCCCTCTTCTGCCTTTCTTTTCCTGTTTACTGTGGCAGCCTTCTCAGTCTGGCACCGGTCATTGGGAGAAAGGCAGGAGAAAGCAATTTCCATCCAGGAGACTCAATTTGCTAAATTGGATGTTCTCATAGCTTGTCCTAGTGAAATTATTAATTATAATTTGAACTTTCATTTTAAGAAACTGAAGGGACCACTCCTGCAATATTCTAGAATTTGTAATATCATGTAAGTGGCAAAAGGAGAATTTGAATAGTGGGCATTTTTTTAAATTTATTTCTTAAAGCCTGGTAAATCTTCTGTGCTAACTTTCATAGTGAAGAGACCAAACACCTTGGTTTATTACAGAGGCTTATAGCCTTATAATGACATAAGCGTTCTAAGTTTGTAATACCTATGGGTGTCAAAGACTGAGGAAATCCTTTATTTGAACTCTGGAGACCTGCCCACCAACTCAGAACTTTCTGTCTCGCCCCCACCCTGCCACTCAAATGCTGGCAATTGTCTGTATTTAAATTCTGGCCATGCTGTTGTTGCTGATTCTGGCAGGGAGTTTTCCTAGCATTTCCTACAGGAGTGCAAATAATTTTTTGAGAGGAGAACACCTGGGTAGATAACATCTCAAAGCAAATTTCTTCCAGTGACTGGGGATGCCGACAGAATAGAGAACATACTTTATATTCCAGTGGAATCACAGCCAAGACATACAAATATGGTGCAGCTTTGGCAAACTCATCATGAGTTTCCTTTTACGCAGGCAGTATTTTTAATTGTGTCCTAAGCTTATGGACCCAAATAATACATATGCAGTTTGAAAGAAGTTGAGAATTATATGCTGTAGAAATAGATGGTTAGAGGTGAAAAGGTATGAAAGGAGCTTACAAAAAGGTATTTTAAAACACATTCTAATTATTTGAAAAGCAAAGTATCAACTTTAAATAATTTCCTGGTTTGTGCAGGGAGGGCAATAGTTAGTATTTTTATGATACTTGTATATTGAGCAGAGGGAGGGGGAAGTTGTCAAAGCTGGATGCTGAATAAATACCTCACTGCTTGCTGAAATTATATTTGAAACTTCCTTGAATTTTATTATACATGGATTGTGCACTTGGCTGCCATTTGCTTCCTCCAGACTCCCAAAGGTAAGTCTATTGTGCCCTCTGGGGGTTCTCTACTGCTTCAACTTAGAACTCAATTTCATTTATTATTTTTTTGCTTATCATAAAATATTGCTACATTTTTTCTACTTTGGGCTTGATGAACAAAGAAATTTATTGCCTTCTTTACATCAGGAAGTCTAGGTTTTCCTGACATTTTATTACTTTGAATATTAGAAACATTTCAATCCCAGACAATAAATATTACATGATTATTCTTTCCAAGTGGATAGGCTATTCCTCCGCTCTCCTCCATGCCCCTGCTCCAGGTTTTACTATGCAACACAATATTACCAAGCAACATCCAAAAATTATATAGACACTTCAGATTTTTGATATTAAATTGATCTTGAAAAGCCAGAGATGCGTCTCAGAGTTTGCTTGCAACTTATGGACGAAACAGTTTTAAACAGGAGATGACCCAACAAAATGTATGAAGTTTTAAGTTCACTGATTTCAGTGGGATAGCTTGATAAGCGCATGTATGGACAATTTGACTAGACTGTGAGATGTCCCCTTGTTAACTGGGACACTGTGCCCTTTGAGAAGAGCATCACAGCGCCAGGCCTGCTGTGGGCAGCCAAAGCCTTCGCTTGAAGTGGCGGCAAAACAACTGTCAACACTCCCTCATAGCCTCTCAGTCCCTTGCCTGTTTTGTGAACTGTCCACAGGACTTCGCTGAATGGCTGTATATAAATGCCAGCCTGTCCGCCCATCAACTTAGGCTGCAGGCGACATGGGGCTTGTCCACACTTCTGCCTGTCCTGCCACAATCTCGGGGGGGGGGGGCTCTCTTTACAGCTGACTCAGAGCTGTAAAAAGCGGGATTTCCAGAGGGGCAAATGTGACCAGGACCCATGCCTAGAAAGCATGGGGCAAGTGGGGAAACTGACTGGATCCGTGCTTCCTAATAACTGGACAAGGGGAAGTGTGGAGAAGCCCTAAGCCTTGAGCATAGTGGCAGGGATGCCAACAGGAATTCCTGGACCTGATGCCCTGCATATGGATGGAAGTGGAAGAACACCGTCACCCTGCAATCTATTGGTGGAATCTGCTGCATATATGTGTGCATATAATAATTTTGCCTATCCTCCCTCTCTGGGCTGTTACAAAGACAAAAGGAGGAATGGGGAGGTAAGAGACACAGCCTTGAGCTCCTGGGAGGAAAAGATGCAAATATATAACGCCATTCCTGTCAATAAAAATAAACATACGCAAAGCCAGGAGAGCATCCTGCCCGCCCCCAACATTCCACAATCCAGATAATTTACAGCAAAATAACAAAACAAAAAGCTTGCCAACACTGGAGATGTAAAAATGCACACACCACATGTAGCAGTTTATTGTCAAAACCAGTTGGTCATTGCAGGTTTTTTTTCCTAAGCCAAAATGGTTTCCTGCCAAATAGCAATGATACTTCAATAACCCCTGCCTAATTGCTTTAAAAATAGGATTGGAATGGGAGAGAGAGAGAGAGAGAGAGAGAGAGAGAATAATAACATAATCCTGTATTTACTCAAAAGTAAATCCCATTGATTTACAGCACAATTCTAACCATGTCTACTCTAATGTAAGTCCTATTGAATTGCAGCCCAAGACAAATTAAATTTGCATAAACACCAGCACATTTTAATAGCATAAATTGCATGTTGGCTGGTTGACCTGGCAGGCAATGGAGGAGTATTGGAGAGTTACAGCGCCTGCTGTGGCTGCAGAAACTGGTATGGGAGAGACATATTGGATACAGGCTGGGGCAGATGAAAATGTCCAGTTTTGCACTCCTCCTAGTGGTCCTTCCTCCTCTGCTGCTGCTGAAATCCATAGGCTCCCACAAGTCATATGATGTGCAAACACACACAAAGCACTATATGCCGTATCTGGGGAGCAATGAGACAGAAGCAGGAAAAGGTATTCCAAATTCCTAGCTCCGCCTGGCAGTGTCCAAAATGGCAACTTGCCAGTCCTAGCTCTGACTTCACTTGTCGACTAAAATTCTGTAAGGTGGGGACGACTACAAACCAGGCTAGCTCATTTCACAGAAACTGCAAAGAACGGGGAGTTCACTGAAAATCCCTTCCATTTAATGTTTATGTATTACATGATTTAATTGCACTGACCTACATATAACCTGCCCTGGGACCTCATGATGAAGTGTGGGCTGTAGACCTGTAGACCTGCCAACAGACCAATTGCTGAACATACTTTTTCTTCTTTATGATAAGGAGGAAAATTTCCCATCTTGTCTTTGGGCATAGCAGCCATTCTCCAAGAATTCTTTGAGATTATGGCTGGTGGCTCTAAAATAACACCCTCAAACTCCTGCAACCCCACAGAATGTAATTCATCTAGGCCCTGGAGACAAACCCATTCAAAGTAGATAAGTGTTCTCTAATCATTTCCTTTCCTTTCCTGGGCTGCAAGTCCTTTCTTACATCATTTGTTCTATTCCCCTCAGGTTAACCCAATGCCCCTTGCTGAAGAAGACCAGGGGATAATAAATTGGGCAGTTCCGCCTTCTCTTCATCTCCTGCTAACACATCTCAAGTAACCAGATCAATCCCTTCCTTGTTCTACTCCTTGCTCCAAACGTAGCCAAAAATGTGCCTCTTGTTTTTAATATCTTTTGCAAGCCTCAGCTCAGTTTTAGCCTTCCCAACACCATCATTACAGGTCTATCACTTTCACAGAATCATAGAATTGTAAAGTTGGAAGAGCCCACAAGGTTCATCTAGTCCAATCCCCTGCAATGGCAGGAATCAACGTGGAGCTCAAACCCACAACCCTGAGATTAAGAATCTCATGCTCGTCTGATTGAGCTATCCCAGCAGTTGTAAACATTTCCTGGGTTTCAGCTGGTTAGTCATTCTGGCAGGTGGAAAAACCGACAGGCTAAATAAATGAAACAAAAAGTGTATCCTATTTGTGATTAACAAAGATTATAAACGGATAAGAATGCTCTTGTTGTTAAGAATCTTCATTTTACATTATTTTTATACTCTATCCTTTTGTGAACTGCTGGCTCCAAAGGTGAAACTAAATTCCTTAGCGTGGGAAAGGAATGCACTTTTTTCTTAAGGAGACAGACTTACTCAAGGCAGAGACTGTTAAGGTAGAGACTAACAATGTGGCAAAGATACTGTTGAGCACTCCACTGACCGTTGGTATCATGTGGCAATTATTGGATGAACAATTGAAAGAGCTCAGAGCTAAGTTATATAAAATGGTAATCGAAAATAGATCAGAGAAAGATCAGACCAAATAATACACAGGACCTTGGGGGGGGGGTAGGGAATACTGATAAAGATCTGCCTGAACATGAGAGTGCAATGGTAGAGCGGAGGCAGCAGATGATGAAATGGAGAGGACCTCCACACAGGTGCCTGGAGGGGTCAAACAGACAAATGATGGAGTTGTGATGCTGGAGGAATAGAATGAAACCATTGACAGAAACATTAAGAGAAACATATTGAGATGGCAGAGAGAGAGAGCTGAGAGAGAAAGGATCCTGTGTACAAGTTGGAGTGAATTCAGAGGAAAAAGCCACCAAGCCTCTGGTGATTCTTCTGGAAGTCTATTCTTGACATTTAGGAATAATAACAATTTAACAATTTAACCTTTGGACTTTTTTTGTGTGGAAAGGAAAATGAATGAACTTGAGGTGTCTGGGGTTGAAGATTGGGAAAACACCGCCTCACAGATTGAGGAACAGCTGGATATGAACACTTTTAATATTTTGAATAATTTTTATATACATAATTGACAGACAGAGAATCAGAATTCCTCTTTATTTCTTTTCCTTTTCTCTCTCTTTTTTCTCATCTTTATTTCCTGTGTTTTCTTTTCTTCTTCTTCTTCGTCTATCCACTTTTGCCAATTTAAAAAAAAAAAAATTGTTGTCCTCTACTCTAGGTTAATGAGGGTATGCATGGCAAGGTGATGGATGGAAGGTGAAAGACCCTGTGTGAGAGGCAGGGAAGGGAAGACCTCCCAGAGTGGCAGGCTGGGAAGTGAATGGGAAGCTCCCAGGTGAGAACTGGGAAGGTCCACACCCTTTGGTGTGAGACAAGGGTTAAGATTTACCTCTGATAAGAGTGCTTTGTATGTTTTCCCTTCTTCCTCTTCCTCTTTTCTTTCCTTTTGTTGTTTTCTTTGTTTTTGTTTGATTAGTTTGTTTTTTATTGTATTGTAAGCTGTAATCTTTTTAAAAAATGAAGTTTGCAGTTGTGTTTCCAGTTTTCCATAGCATCTCCTTTCCTCAAATGTTCATCTCATCTCCTCTCAAATGTTCTCATCACAACATCCTACCCAACTCTCCATGGCTTCCATTGTTCTCTTCTGTGACTGTGCTGTAACCTGTGTTTAGGAAAGCATCATCCATGTCTTGTGGCTGGCTGGGCAACTTGTTGCCATCACAATATCCATTTTGTTTCGGTCTTCTGTCCTCACCAAGAAACCCAAACAGACAATTCATACACATAGTTAATATCATGTTTAGTTTACCATTATACTCATTTACACAAGGCCATAGGAGCCAGTCGGGGGGGGGGTATTTGACCCCCCCAATAAAATATTTTAGGGGGCCACCTCCCCCAGTTGATGGGCATTGCCATTCAAATGGTATGCATGCGTTTGGTGTGCATTGTGATTGTGTGGGATGGGGCTTACCTGGGCCAATATTTTATTCAAGTTTGTCCCCCTGCAAAAAGCACAATGTTTTCTTCCAGGATAAACAGGTGGCAGCCTCTATAGGACAGAATAGGGCAATTTCATTACTGTTGCTTAGAAAAAGGAAAGCTAAGAGGAAATAGATTGACTAATCGTTTCCTAGAGAATGGAGATTGGCCCTCATCCACTGGAAGAAGGTGGTCACTTGGGCTCAGAGATGGTTTCTAGATGGGTTTTGTGTAAATTGGGAAGGCCTTCCCTTACGCAAAGCACCCATGGATCTTAGATGGAACAAAATAACATTAAGAAAAGATGAAGAGGAAATGTCACTCCTTGACAGGCCCTGCAGTTTCCCTGGGCTGAGCCTGTTGCAAACTTTTGGGTTGCATAAGATCCACTCTTTTAGGAGCCCGAAAGGCAGCTCAATCTCAGGGCAGCTGAAACTGGGTTATGACAGACTGTATTTCAATATTTAGAAATGGAGCTTTTCTCAGAAGCTAGTATGACTGATATAGAAACTCTATCTGGAAGATGAAAGCATGTCTTCTGGAAGAAATAATAACCTGTGCAAAAACTTCTGCTACACTGACCTCAAATGAAGTGTAATATAAAATTATTCATAAGAGCCATTAGGCACCAGACCTGCTGTGGTCTATGAACTAACATACAGCGACAATTGCAGGAGAGATTATGGGCTAGAGGGCATCTTGAAAGATCATCATAATCTAAAATTGTTTGGGGTGAAAAGAATGGAAGTGACATTTAAAATAATTATAAAGTAAAATGTTTTGGTTTTGATGCAGACAAAATTAAGCACTTTTAAAGCCCATGTCTTTGACTGTTTCATAGAAGCCATTGGAACTTAAAGGTGCACTCTTGAACAATTCATACCTGGCAGTAAGAAGAACAGTAAGGTAAAAAGATACTGCTTTTAATGCGGGGGGGGGGATCAATGGCTACAAGACATGCAGAATTATTTGTGTGTTGCAAGAAAGTGAGTAGAACTGGATCTCTAGGACAACCCTGTACCCCCAAACTTACAATACCTATGTGACTTTAAAATGCTCTTTCAAAGTCCATGGGACAGAAGCCACAAGTCCTTTTACAGCCCCATTTCAGAAAGTCAGCTGCTCCACTCATGTGTTCTCCCCTCCCTCCAGTTTCCCATTAATATTTCACAGCAGCCTACGAATGTCAGAAGTATTACCAAACCTATATTTAATATAGCTTTAGCAGCAGCTGCCTCTGTGGAAAATTAAATGCTATAGAAAATCTAATGCGGATGTCCTGTGAGTCACATTTGAGTAGGGTTCTTTAAGTTAAAGAGCTAGCAGAGACATCATTTTCTGAGAAATGGGAAACAGATCTGTAGTAATATATTAGTGGTCCAACTCATTTCAGCTCCTGTCCCCTAGACAAAATGAGCTGATGTCAATAGCTTTACTCAGTTTCAACACCAAACTACTCCCACTCCGCTCAACCCCATCACACAGTAGGCAGGTTAGATTACCGTTTGTGGTGTGGTCACTGCTTGTAAACTCACGGCTGGGCACCTGTGGCTGAGTGCCAAGGTGTCCTCCCACAAAGTACAACTGTGCTCCAGCATCTGCATGGGAATGTGGCCCAGTGGGACCATGGTTAAACACATGGGAATGTGCCTTTAGTCAAAAGCATTTACTACAGAAAATGAAGACTGAAAGAATCCGTGATACTCTCTTGATCACCACAGAACTTTCTATATGCAGAGAATGTGGATTGCATAAATTATTTCAATTTCCATGTTTCAGTCCCAAGGAGTAGAGAAGAAATAAAATCCCAAATAATTCCTCCCCTGCTTCTATGTAAAATGACAGCTCTGCCTTTTTCTGAAAGAGCACAATGTGTGAAGCTGCCCTAGTTTTGGGAATTGTCCTATGAACTGAGCATAGTGTAAGTGAGAGTGGAACAAGTCACTTAGCAATTGGTTGTGATCAGGAAATGGTTAGAGATGGGATTCTTGCTGTATGAGAAAGCAATCCCTAGGCTAGCTACATCTTGAAACATTTTTAATGTAAAGAATGCAAATTTCTGCACACGCCTGTTTGTTCTGTTGCAAATGTTGTTTCTAGCTGTGGCACAAAAGGAAATCCAGGGAGACAGGCTAATAGACATGGAAGGCTGTTAATGAAAAGATTAGGTCCCTGAGCTGTCAAACTTGTCTTTCTTAAGCACATGTTTATGCTTCAAGTCAAACAAACTGATGGGGGTATTTTTTGCACATATACTAACATAGGGCTACAGCCTACACCACAGTCCATGCATGTTGTGTTCGGCAGATACAACCTTTTAGATGGCATGTGTTTAAGCACATGTCCACACAAAACAAGCCAAAGCCAATGTGGATGTGCTGATAGGGGTTCCATGTGCTGACGATGATTTCTGAATGCTCATGCTGCAGGACAGAGAAATCTCAGCTTCACCAGAACACTGTCTCATGTGTTGTATGTTTCATTTCCAGGTCTTTCTAGGGAAGGTGGTGGAGGGGATTGTGGCAGGGCAGCTGCAGGCATTCTTGGAGGACACTGCAATCTGGGTTCTGGCCTGGCCATGGGACTAGCCAGCCTTGGTCACCCTGATGGACGACCTTTAGTGAGAGTGGGGCAAGTGCAGTGCAAGCTGCTTCTGAACCTCTCTGCAGCTTTCAATATCATTGATCATGGTATCCTCCTGGACTGGGGGCTCCATATTACAGTAGCTCTGATCCTATTGAGGTGGTTATGTCCAGATTGCAGCACTGGCAAAATGATGTTCAGTCCCCTTCTGGCAATTAGGATATAGGGTGCTTTGAAAGAAACTATTTTATTAGTGAGAAGTGAGAGCTGGACCATAAGGAAGGCTGATCACCAAAGAATTGATGCTTTTGAATTATGGTGCTGGAGGAGACTCTTGAGAGTCCCATGGACTGCAAGAAGATCAAACCTATCCATTCTTAAGGAAATTAGCCCTGAGTGCTCACTGGAAGGACGGATCCTGAAGCTGAGGCTCCAAGACTTTGGCCACCTCATGAAAAGAGAAGACTCCCTGGAAAAGACCCTGATGCTGGGAAAGATGGAGGGCACAAGAAGAAGGGGACGACAGAGGACAAGATGGTTGGACAGTGTTCTCGAAGCTACAAACATGAGTCTGACCAAACTGCGGGAGGCAGTGGAAGACAGGAGTGCCTGGCGTGCTCTGGTCCAGGGGTCACGAAGAGTCGGACACGACTAAACGACTAAACAACAACAACAATTTTATTTCCAATGCTATTTAGCATCCATTTTAGCTTTTGTTTTTCTATCTATCATCTATCTATCACGATTAATACACAACTTGATTTTAGTAAAACCTTTATATGGTGCCATTGGGAGTGGTCATTAGGCGTTTCGGTATGCTGATGATACTCAGCTCTCTTTCTCCATAACATCTGAAGGGGGAGGGGGGCTGTGCGAGACCTGGGCTGATGCCTGGGCATGGTGGTGGGTGGGATGAGGGAGAATAAACAGTGTGAATCCCAGCAAGATGGAGGAGTTCCCATTGGCATATTTGTGGGATGTGAAACACAAGAGCAGTCAAGTACAACATCCCTAGAGTGGACATAAAAGGGGATGTCTGGACCAGCCAGTCGGAACTTCCTGTTTCTCCTAGGCTGGGACATACTTCCTTTGCATGTGCCTACAGGTGGGCGTGACCTCACCTGCCCAGGTAACAAAACAGCAGGACTGGTCAGCCATCCCTCTCTCTCTGACTGCATTCGTCGAAGAAGCAACATCTGCCTAGCCTAAGATGCTCTCTAGCAGCCAAGAGAGGACAAAGGAGCTGTCTCCTTATGGGATAGTTTCCAGGTGTATATTACTTTTGTAACTTTAGTCTGCCTTCTGGGATCCATTTGTGAACAGAATGTGAGTGAGTAAACTTTTTATACTTTTATAGAAGACTGTGTCGTGTCTATTTTTTTATGAGGGACTAAAGGGGAAATTACCAACGAAATTTATTTTAGAGGCTTTAGCGAGCCTGAGCAAAAGCCTCCGCTGCACAAGTTTAAAAATGGGAATGTTACTCTGCTAAATTGTAGAACTTGTTAACACAAGTTTGAAAGGATATAATCAAACAATATATCCTCTCCTGCATCCCTGAACATTCCCACAATATTGCCGGCATGGAGCTCTTGATCTGGATTTAGCAAGGGCTAAATTCTCCCTCCCTCAGCATCCAGATCTGGATTGGGCCCCCACCCTGGCCATTTCTGCAAAAGTAAACCATACATTAGAGAGAGTAAACCCCGTGATTATCATCTTGGGTAGTTGGGCCCCTGGAGCCAAACCAAATGAAGTTGGACCAACACTGGGATACACCATGAAGGGCGGGGGGAGACTTGCTAAGCAGAGGGCTCACTGAATACAGGAGAGGGAAGCAGACCCAGTTGAAGGTTCAGGAAATCCACTCTAGTCGGGATGTATGGTTGCTGTGGTTCTGTGGCTCCCTGTTCAGTGAATAGGGCCTAGAGAAAGTACCCATGTGCCCTGCTGCATTGAGCATGCTCAGGAAGACTCAGGTCTTAAGGATGAGGCGTATAGGGGATCTTTGGTCTTTAGCACACTGCTGCTTCCAGTTGTGACGTTAAACAACACAGACGGAAAGGTTAGTGAATAGTTGCATACATGCAGCAATTAATTACCACTTGGTAAATGGCAAATAGGGACGCGGGTGGCGCTGTGGGTAAAACCTCAGTGCCTAGGACTTGCTGATCGTATGGTCGGTGGTTTGAATCCCCGCGGCGGGGTGAGCTCCCGTCTTTCGGTCCCAGCTCCTGCCCACCTAGCAGTTTGAAAGCACCCCTAAGTGCAAGTAGATAAATAGGTACCGCTTTATAGCGGGAAGGTAAACGGCGTTTCCGTGTGCTGTGCTGGTGCTGGCTCGCCAGAGCAGCTTCGTCACGCTGGCCACGTGACCCGGAAGTGTCTCCGGACAGCGCTGGCCCCCGGCCTCTAGAGTGAGATGAGCGCACAACCCTAGAGTCGGACACGACTGGCCCGTACGGGCAGGGGTACCTTTACCTTTTAAGTAAGGTGATGGTGCCGGGCATCATTTTGCCATGGTATTTTTCTTGTATGTTTACAGAATTATTGTATGTTTACAGAAGATTAGATTGGCTAGTGGCGCTGCCCCTTCCTTTATCTCATCTGTTCATTTTGGTTCACTTGCTTGAGGCCTTTGGAGCTACTTGCTTCCCAGGCCCCTTACGGATCTCCAATATCCCTGCTGTGTTCTGACACCTGCTGGTATTTGAAGACGGAAAGAACCAGATCTTCTGCAGGATTGAATAAACATACTACCATTGAAATGAATGGAAACAGCTGGGTTATAATAGCAAGTAATTGACAGTGAGACACAAGGAGCATTGGAGTAAGGTTTTCTCTCTCACACTGTAGTGTTTCTATTATTACATAATTTTTTAAGAGGGGGGAAATTATGCTTCTTAGGATAATATGTTACACCTACAAATGTTCTTCAGCCTTCTTGGGCTGCTTAGATTCGTTCCTCACTTATGCAAAAGCTTCTCCCATTCCATAGATCCATTTGCTTAAAAGCAAAGGCAGTGGTATATTTTAGGAGGTGTCTGTGCTCTTGTTGGCTGCTGCACAGCCATATCACAAGGATTTCCCTCTGGTAGGAAACACAGAGACTTTTCTGTATTAGAGTGGAATGCAGTAGCAAATCGCTGTACAGTGGCCCATAAGAATGCCAGCTACCCTTATAAACTTTTTATAGCTGGAGAAAATAAACATGTGGTTTCAGACCTCTACCTAGTCAGTGGTAGGAGAGATTGAGCTTGCTTTCCCTGAAAATACTAGCAAGGCTAATGCACTGATGAGACCGTCAACGAACCAAGTTTGGAAATATTCAGGGACAGTTTGAAGGGTGGGTGTTGTTTTGTTTTTATATTATTCTGAGTATTACTGTATCTCCAGAATCAGAATTCCAAACCTGCTTTAGACACATGAATAAAATGAAGCTTCATTGGCTTCATTATCATCAGATAATGGAGGCATACAAATTGGACAGAAAAATTGGTTTCCAGGTGGAAAAATCAAAATTGGAAACAAAATTGTTAGAACCCAAAACTAAGATTTTGACAAGAATGTATAACTTGCTGTTGAAATGGAACACACAGGATGAAGAAGTGAAATCTGCAATGATTAAGTGGGCACAAGATGTGGGCCATAATATAATGCTAGCTGACTGGGAACGGTTATGGACCACTGGTGTGAAATTTACGGCATCTAATGCCTTAAGAGAGACTATTATGAAAATGATATACAGGTGGTACATGACACCAGTCAAGCTTGCAAAAATTTATCATTTGCCCGACAATAAATGTTGGAAATGTAAAGAGGTTGAAGGTACATTCTTTCACCTTTGGTGGACGTGCCCAAAGATTAAGGCATTCTGGGAGATGATTTATAATGAGCTGAAAAAAGTATTTAAATACACATTCCCGAAGAAACCAGAAGCCTTTCTCTTGGGTATGGTTAGCCAGCAGGTGCATAAGAAGGATAGGACATTTTCTATGTATGCCACAGCAGCAGCAAGAATACTTATTGCACAGTATTGGAAGACGCAAGAGCTACCCACGCTGGAAGAATGGCAGATGAAAGTTACCGACTATATGGAATTGGCAGAAATGACTGGCAGAATCAGAGACCAGGGAGAAGAGACGGTGAAGGAAGATTGGAGGAAGTTTAAAGACTATCTACAGAAACACTATAAGATAATGAATGTTTGATGACATCAGATTGATTGTAAATGGTTTTTAGTAAAAAAGTGAATAGAAAAAGATCCAACATTTTCAGATATAAGGAAATGCAATTACACATTATGCATTAAGATTATTAGAAAATTAAATATGATAGAGGGAAAGAATTTGCAGACAGAATATATGATTTGGAATACAGAGAAGGGAGGTCTGGGGAAGTCGGAGAAACAAGTTAATGCAAAGAATATAAGGAGACAAAAACTGTTTTTAATATTTTTTTTATTTTTTTGTATTTTATGGTTTTATGTTTGTGTGTTGTAGTGTTTTTCTTTTTGTTGTGATGTTGTTTGCTTATTGTTGTTTTGTGTTTATTGTAAAACCCAATAAAATATTATATATATATATTTAAAAAATAGACACATGAATAAAATGACCTCTCAGTTCCTGCTGCCATTGAGAAGATAACCTCTGGTTCTGTTTGCTCATTTGTCATCTTTCTGATAAAGCAAGGAAAAAGCCATCTTCTTTCTTGATTAGTCCTGCAAATCAGTCTGTTCAGCAAAATATTAGATACTTTCTGAATGAGAAAGAAAAAATGTTGCTTCAAAGGTGGCCTCTTCTTCCCAAGAAACTCCATATGATTTGGGTCTGTAGGGTCTGGGATTCTTGTTGACAAAAACTGAACAGTAAATTTTAGACTTCTGTCCATCTATATTTTGAATGTGTTGCATAAAACTGAAGGTCTGCAGTCACAGATTTGGATGGTGAGTACCACTCATTATTTGAGGTTTTTCTCTGAGGAAGCCCTGCGCATCTCTCTTGGTTCATCTAGAATCACAGCTTCCAAAATTCCCTATGTGAGCTGCTCCCCTCACATGCTGCTAAACACATCCTGTATCTAGCGCAGCCTTTCTCAGCCTTAGGTCCCCATAACTGTCACCATCCCTGGCTAGCAGGACCAGTGGCCAGGGACAATAGGAGTTGTAGTCCAACAGCATATGGAGACTCAAGGTTGAGAAAGGCTGTCCTAGACTCAGGCAAGGCTTTCCTTCAGCCCCACTTTCTCACAGGCCATCGACTTATTGCCTATGCCCCCTTTGCTTCACACCTCTCAGGTGGTGTTGAATGGCAGGACGAGGAGAGAGCATGAGGACATTCTTAATGACATCAGTGCCCTGCCAGGGTAGAGTCCAGTGCAAGCAACTACACCTTAACTACACAAAGCACTTATGGATTGTTGACAGATTCTTAAAACCATTATTGGCCCAAACTGGATTGGAGTCATAGAATCATAGAATTGGATGGGAGGGTCATTGGTCCAACCCCCTGCAATGCAGTTAGATGTTTATTCATTTTATTAGATTTCCTACCCACCCCTATGGTTCAAGAGCAGATGACAACAAAATAAAAACACAGCATTAAAATCACCTAAAACAATTTGCAATCAGAAGTCTAGGGTGGGTCCTAAAAAACACCAAGTTGAAGAAATGTTCAGAGTCAGACAAATATACATACATCTTACCAGAGGAAACCTGAGATAAGCAACAATACCAGCAGCCCCTCTACACGTCTCATCAGAAGTTAGTCTTGTTGGATTCAATAGGATTTGCACCCAGGTAAGCAGGTATAAGAGTGGGTCCTAAATTTTACAACTATATATGTGAGGCACCAAGGAAATAAAAGTCCAGTTGAGAATAGTTTATCCCCAGATTCAGATAAGGACTGAATCAGTACAAATTTGAACACTGGCCTTGCTAGGACTGTCTGTGAATTGACTAAATGCTGACTAGGAAACCTGTGTCAAAACAGATAACTGGAACATATCTCTTGGATTCCCTTCTAGAGCTTTAATGTTGACAATGTCTCCTTCTTTTCTACACTGTTCTTTGCAATTGTCTGTTCATAATGAAAGTGAGAGGGATCCTGTTAAACAGCTGAATGAAAGTCTTGGCTAATACGGCTCAGGATGTGGTTGTTCTGTTTAGGTTCATGAAAATCTTGATCGTTCCATTATAAATGTATCAGTGATTTAAACTAAAAGTGAAAGGATCAGTTCCCACACACATACTGCTTTTCCAAAAAGCAAAAGGGGAAACGGCATGCATTTATAAAATTGATTCAACAGGGAGCTGAATTACTTTTTGGATTTAGAGCCTGCAACATATCAGCATAAACATTACATCCGATGTTTAACTTGCATGTTCCTGTGCCAGCAGAAAATGTCTGCCTTCGGTGAGGTCTTCTGGGCTCTAATTTGAGAATTCCAAAAAGCCTGAGCATATATCTGCTTTAGAATGAGGTAACTGACCTGCCAATAAGTGATTTGCAATATGTATTCCCATGTTTTACATTTTCATCATTTCATGTTGCAATCCAATACTAATAATTTGAAATGCAGCTTCTCTGACTAACTGAGAATGAAAGCATAGACGACAGTGTGTTTCAGGCAAGGAAACTGTGTGTGTGTGACAGAATCTTAGGTGCTTCAAACACATTTCCCTTGAGACTTTTAATGCAATTTGCTAGGCAAAGCAATAACCAGAGCCTTGTTTGGACAAGTTTCCTACTGACAGGCCATTAGGATTTGGATATCATGTAATATATATCTGACCTACACCATGTGCTCAGAAGGCACCTGAAAATCTGTGTAGAAAGTGGTACATGATATCAACACACTGGGAATGCAAGGGAAGAAAAATCCCAGGCTCAGTCCATGACATGCCAGTTGGCACATCTTAATAAGCACATTTTTATATGCACTATTTATCACTAACGTGCACATTTTTGCAAGCTATAGCACATTTTGGTGTGTTATTTTCACCACTGTATTCATTTTATGTGCACTTCCTCCTAATGCAGTTGTACCTCAGTTTACGAACTATGAGGTACCATTCTATATGCATTTTAAAAAACAATGATCGGGTGACAAACAGCATAGCAAAATTCAGACAAATGTGCATTTTAAAGAATAGCTGTGTTTCTCTTCACATATTGTTTCAGAAATGATAATTTGATAAAAATGAGAACTGAATGAAATTTCTCCCCCGTTCCTAGTCTAGAGGGACCAGGCTTACCCAGGACACACGATGCAGGCTCAAATGTCGAAAATTAAACCTGTATGGAGGGAGATCGGGGTGTGTGTGTGTGCATGGGGGGTCTGCTATGCAGACTGCAGAATTGACACAGTCCCTGCCTGGTGGAGTCTCCCTGGGAGCCTGGCAATGCGATGTGTAAGTAGCATAAAAGGTCAGTAACATGTTAGGAATATTCAGGTGAGTCCCATCCCCACTTGCTTTCCACCCTCCCACTCCCGGTTTACAAATTGCAACTATAGATGCATAAGGCACCACATTGGCAAGCTGAACTACTGTGACCAATCCAGGGCTCACGTTATCCCTAGGGAGACCACCAATGTATGCCCATGTTGACAGATTGCATAGAGGCTATGGGGCAAGCCTAGGGCTGTCATGGGCCTGGATTTTCCAGGGCATTACTGGGATTTCAAAGGCAGAATTGACATCCGGGGGAAATTCCCAAGAGGTGGCACTTTGTCCTGGATCTTTGCCGTTTTTGTAAAACAACTTTGGGGTTTGTCTAGAAAAAGCTCAACAACTTTCAAGGTGTCCTGGTTAATACAATGATGCACACATTTAGAGTTCCTTCATGTGAGGAAGGGCCCTGACTCAACCATAGTCTCTTCTTGTGTAGAGCTATTTCCTCTGCGGACCAAATGTGCAGGCCATGCGAGGGGACTGTACAAACCTTGCCAATGTCACAGACATTTGGGGCAAAACAGGACCAGAGTTGAGTGTGCTGAGAAGCCATGTAGCCCGCCAGGTCCCTCAGCACAGGCACATACATCTTAAGAAAAGGTCTGTCATGTGAACATAGCTATTTAAGTCTTGCAGACATTGGAAAAGACATTTGGAAAATCTCTCTCTTGAGATTTATGTTTTTACATGAGCCCTATTCATGCAGGAAATTATTAAAACCTTGAATTATATCAGTCAATGTCTATAGCAATTGATCTTTTTGAATCAATTTTTATTAAAAGTTTTCCACATAAAATACAATAAAAACCAAACGAATCTACTGAAAAGAAATAAGAAAAAGGGAAGAATAAGAAAGTGAAGAAAAGAAGAGAAAGTGAATGCAAGGCCCCCTATCACAATTCCACACACAGAGGAGTGAGCCCTCCCAGCTCTCCCCTGGGAGCTTCCCCCAGCCTCCCTCCCTGGGTGACCCTCCCTACCTGCCCCTCACATAGGGCCCTCCATCGTCCACCCATCACCTTCCGGTATGTCTCATCATTCATCCAAAACAGGGAACTTCAAAAGCCAAAGCATAAATAGAGATAGAATTAACAGAGAGGAAACAAGATCATAGAAAGATAAGAAGAGAAACAAAGAAAAGAAAAAGAAGGGCTTCTGATTCTCTGCCAATTATGTATATGACAATCATTCAAAATATTCAAAGTCTTTAGCAGCTGAGAAGAGCTTGCCCTATAGGGATTACAATCCAAATTTTGAAAGTAGAGCAGAGAACAGAGAAGCAAGAAGGAAAAAGAAAGAATTGAAATTCAGCATATTTAATTGTTGTTTTTTTAAAAAAAAATCAGAATGCTCCCCTACATATGACTTGCATTGGCCATCCCAAGTCCTTTAATCTCAGAGCCTGTGTTTATCATTTATAAAACGGGCACAGCAACCTTCTCTGTGGCTCATTTAGCCTTATCCATTCTCCATCTTGTTTGTGTGTTTTGTTTTATTTGCACGATGCTGCAGCTGATGTCTCTACAGACTTTGGCAACGACAGCACAAGCATTGTAGCCTGAGTAGTAAGTCAAGCTACCTTGGAAGCTGAAAACTGTAAAAAGAGTTCTGCCCTTAGGACAACTCTCACCTGGTGTGAGTTTTAAATTGCTTTTGGGCTAAGAAAGCAAATCCTTCAGCATCAATCAAAAAATTGTATTTCTGATTTATTCTGTTTACATAAGGGGTTAAGGAGACTGATTCAGAGTGTCTTTGTGCTCTGATGTGGGTGGAAGTTTACTCAGCCACTGAAATAGACCTGTTAGCCTCTCCTGCTCCCTTCCCCAGTGTGCGTTTTCTCTGTGTTACTAAAACATATGGGCCTCATTCAAGCTGGAGACTAAACCCTTTTGCTAAAACTCTGGTTAAAAATTATGGCCTTGTATAATGAAATCTTTGTTGATGAGAACTTGAAATAGCATCTCAGGCTGAGACGTAGAGGCAGAATGATGATGGAGATCAGTTAATCATTCCACTTCCCCAAATCTGAGTGAGTGAGAGTGAACCTGAATCAAACGAAAAACATCATATTCAGTGAATGAGTGCAAATATAGAAAGGCTGTGGATTTTTTTTTTAATGAAAAGAAAAGAAAACAGTGAAGTGATAGAGCAATAGATCTTGTTTCACAGCAGGCTTGCTCTTTACTTTCTCCCAAAAGGATTTCATTGCAGTTGCTGCAAATTATTATAAGTCTGGTGAATCTGGACTGTAGTCCTCTGTATTTTAAAAGCAGCATATTGGTAGGATTGTATGGGGAAATATGCAGGATGTCAGGAGGGGGGAGAGGAAAAGTCACATTTTGTCAGGATCTTTTATTGAATTGTAGATATGGAAATAATGGCCCATGTAACACTGAACTATTGTGTGCCCCCCCCCCCCTCTTCCATCTCGTGCAGCCATGAGGCGATCAGATTGTGATTGTCATCTAATCCAAACTAGGACAAACTGTGGCTAGCTTAAACTAGGGGTTGACAGCGTGGCCCCATGAGTGCAATGGTCTGCTTGAGGCCTTGCCTTGCTGCTCATGAAAACTGCTCATGAAAGCACTCTTCTGGGGAGGAGCCATCAACCTCTCTTGTCTCTCTGCTCATGTGATGCGCACCCTTCCAGCTCCTGTCTTTGCTGCCTGTCCGTTGCCCAAATCCAGGACGGGCAACTTGTCCTTGCTTCCAAAGCACCCCTGGTCCTGCACCCCCCCACCACCACCACACCTTCACTTTTGCACCCCAAGGCATCCCTGCTTGTGGCGTTTGTTCCTTGTCTCCACCACCTTCGGCCTTTCACCTTTCCTATCCCTTATGTTTGGAATCGCCTTCCAGAACGTGTGATGTCAGATTCAAATCTCTCACATTTCCCAGGAAGTCATACTTTCTTTCCCTGCTTATCTCTCCCTCCTGTTTCCTCCTGTTTCCTCCGCTTTGCATGTACTTTCCCCCTCTGTGAATTTTGGATAGCAAGCTCCTGAGGGCAGAGTGCTGCTATTATATTATATAAAGCACCGTGCATATTGATACTGCTTGTATAAACGATGGTTGAATTGATGTGGTATTTTGAGTGGCCAAACCACAGCTATGACCAAATTCTCTCTCCAGAGGCTGCAATTAGCAACTGGAATTAGCACAGGTGGAAAATGAAATACAGCATGCCATACTAAATGAAGGTTTAGGTGCACATTTGACAGCTCAAAACATTGCTTGGGTTCCGATTCTTGAACTATGGTTAGTGGAAATGATGGTTTGGCTTAATTTGTCTTGGAGTAAGCATATTTTCCTCAGGTCTGTTCAGACATTTGGGTTTGCTGTAAGCAACCCAGTCATCCTGTAGTATGCAGTCTGGCAGATTCAAGAAGCTGATTTTCACAGAGCTCGATAAGTTGAAGCAGCTCAATTGATGTTCATCATGCTAACTATGGAATATGCCCTTGGTTATCTTTACTTCCTGACAGTGGGAATAGCATAAATTAAAATAAGGAGATGAATTGTTTGGGGGGTGTTGCTCTTACCTAGCACAGGAACAGCTGGCAGTGCTTAATGGGAGCTGACAGCTAAATACCCTGCCACAGCAGTACAGTGTCGAACAATGCATACGAAAATAAACAGGCCAAAGGAAAGCTATTTCTGCAGAGGCCACTGGCATGCTTTCTCAACCCTAGGCTGGTTATTTGAGAAGGTAATTGCTGCCAAAGAATCTTTTGTTTTCTTTTTTAATATACCTTATGAGATTTACCTCAAGGCGAAATGGAGTGCTTTTATGGATATGCTGAACTTCAAAACAGGCAAAAATCAATACCAGAAAGCGAAGAGCTGTCTTACGCAGCTTAGCCGATACCTCGTGTTTGTATATCTCCAAAACCTCAGTTTCAGTTGACTGGCAGGGCTGAGAAGAGCAAGGAGGCTGGGTTTTTCAGAGGGCATTTTGGAGATAGGCATTCATATCACACGGACTTGCAACTGAGTTGGAGCCAAGTCTGGCTTGGCTACTTATTTATTCAATTTATGCTGTGCCTTTCGGGCTCAAAAGGGCTTATAACATAATTCCTTATGTATTAAGGATGCAAGGCTTATTTGGGACCATGTCCCAGTGTAATCAGTGGGACTTAAGTCCATATGAATATATATAAAGTGGTACCTCGGTTTAAGAATAGCCCTGTTTACGAACAATTTGGTTTATGAACTCTGCAAAACCGGAAATAGTGTCCCGGTTTGCAAACTTTACCTCGGTCTAAGAATGGAATCCAAACAGTGGAAGCGCACCAGCGGCGGGAGGCCTCATTAGGGAAAACGCACCTCGGTTTAAGAACGGATTCGGTTTAAGAACAGAGTTCCGGAACGGATTAAGTTCATAAACCAAGGTACCACTGTACAGGATTAGATGAAGTTCTTTAGTTAAAAAACACATTAGTCAAGTAACAGAGTAATATCACAAGAAAGCAACAGAGCTTGGTGGACTCATAGCTCTTGCCATTTAAAAAGAAAAGGGGGAAAGTCCTCAAGAGAATTCACCACATTTTAGTGTGATTTTTTCCTAATATTTCAGGGGGTTTGACCACATGACCCTCAGGGTCCCTTCCAGCTCTAGGATTCTACCTTTGCCAAGTAATTTCTCCTAATATTAAGCATTTTTGTACGCTATTTTCACTAGTATATACAGTGGTACCTCGGGTTACAGACGCTTCAGGTTACATATGCTTCAGGTTACAAACTCCGCTAACCCAGAAATAGTACCTCAGGTTAAGAACTTTATTTCAGGATGAGAACAGAAATCGTGCTCCAGCAGCGCAGCAGCAGCGGGAGGCCCCATTAGCTAAAGTGGTGCTTCAGGTTAAGAACAGTTTCAGGTTAAGTACGGACCTCTGGAACGAATTAAGTACTTAATCTGAGGTACCACTGTACCTTTTAATAATGCCACGACTGGACCTAATGGTCAGGGGTCCCTTTACCTTTACCCTAGTATATGCATTTTTGTCCACATTACGTGGCTGGAGAGAATCATAGAATCATAGAGTTGGAAGAGACCACAAGGGCCATCGAGTCCAACCCCCTGCCAAGCAGGAAACACCTGCTTGTTGCAGAGCTGTGTTGCAAAACTCAAAGGATTGCAAATTTTGAATGATGGCTCTGTTTGAGGACCCATTTAAAGGTAGGGTCACCTTTAAATCTCAACTGAATTGATATCTCCCCATTTTTGTTTTGTTTTTATAGAATAATTAAAAGGTACAGTTACTTTGCAAACTAGTCTGCTAAAATGAAGGAGGCTGCAGGTGCAGGAGAGGTGGGGGAGAAAATAGGCCTGGGTCTCTTTGTGGAGGGGAAGGACACTTGAGTCCCTGGTCTGAACTCTGCCTCTGGGTCCAATGGTCCTCCATACCAAAATGTGCTTGCAGGGGCAGCCCATCCCATTTCCCCACAAACACACCCCACACTTCTGCCACCACTGGAATGCCCCTGAGCCATGGCATTCTGCAAGGCGTTGCCACACCTCTTGTCTTCCCCAGGGCAGCAGAGGCAACAGGTGGAGCACTGCCTCTTGTGCTTCTGCCACCTGAAGCAGGTGCTCCACCCACCTCATTGGTGGGCTGGCTCTGTGTGCTTGCCCGGGAGAAGTCTGGGCTATAACACTTCTCCTTGGCATTTAATTTTCTATGTGGATAAGGTTTTTTAATGCAAAGGAATATTCAGGCATGTTGCTGCTTCTTTGTAGTTGTAGTTGTTTTTCATTCCAGCAATAGTGTCATCATTTTGTGATCTGACTTCCCTGAGATTATCTTCTCATGTTGAAAAAGGATGATATTCTCCTTTTCACTCCTGCATAGTTGCACGCCCCCTGTGGCCTTAGTGACGTATTATTTGGTTGGGCAAGTCAGTGGGCACGCAAGCGCCACTTTTCAGCTACCCAAGTTGGGGATGCAACAGCTCTTTTGAAGCCAAGCCTTGCATTCCGGCAAGGACTAAGTAGTGGAGCTGAGGCCCACCAAGGAGGTAGCTGGGAAGAGGGCAGAAATGACTGGTGGTGGCTGCAGAGACATTTCGAACTGTACTTTGTAGGAAAATTGGCTCATTTCGCTATCAAGTCCATGTTTTACCATATTCAGAATTCCCATGGGTCTTGAGAGGACTAGACAGTGGATGTGGGCACACTGCTGGATTGATGGCACATATTGACCTCCATGCAGTTGCACACCCTCCAACATTTCTCTGATGAAAACAGGGACATCCCATTTCATAATGATAATTTTACTGTTAATTAATTAAAAAATTAATTTGAGGTTATCTCATAGGTATGTACACATTTTTTAAAATTGAAGAAAATCTGAGTCGTGAGAGAACGGTTGAGGATTAAAATGATTTGGCATGGAATGACCCTGTTTTTACCCCACACATCTTACTGCGTTGCCCCAGCCACTCTTGAGCACCTTCCAACATATATATAAAAATAATAAAACATTAATCATCTTGAAACTTCCCTATACGTCCCTATACAGGATTGCCTTCAGACGGCTCAGGGGTCGGATAACTCCATACCCTCCAACATTTCTCCAATGAAAATAGGGACATCCTATGGAAAAGCAGGACATTCTGGGATCAAATCAGAAACTGGGACGACTTCTCTAAATCTGGGGTGTCCCTGGAATCTAGGGACAGTTGGAGGGTCTGCTGTTGTGGGAAGGAGGTTTTCAGGCCTGTGGAATGTTTTGCAAGTCAGAGTCATCCTAGGGAAACTTGTTCTCCTCAAAATTGCAGCCTTGTGAGAAATACTTGCAGCACTCCAGGTTGTGTTGTGTCTCTCATATAGAGCTAACCATCATAGTCATTATCCAAAATCTACCAGGCGGTTGCAGTCCTGATCAAGGATGAGTCCACAGTGGAGTCTGGACAATGGCAGGGGCTTGGCGTGTGTGTTCTAAAAATACTTCAAAATAATGATGTAGTTCCCTTGCACTTAAACACAGACATAAATGTGCAAATCAGTTTTAAAACACTGAAGATAAACTCAAACCAGTATTGTAAGTATTGGTTTGCATAATAAATTGAGACTAAAATTTCACTTTTGGGTCCCAAGGAACTATTCCTTGGCCTACATGATTTTATTGTGAGCCATGCCATTGTCTTGCCTTACAAGAATTACAGTGCCAGGGGGTTGGAGACTCAGGGATTTGCCATTACCCAACCACAGTTTAAAAAATAGTTCTGCCAGTGGCCAAGAATGTGTTTCATTCTTGAGTGAAATTGGCCTTTGAAGAGTGATGACACGCAATAAATATTGGCGTCATCCGCTCAACAGGTGCATTGCCTCAACTGGCTGGCTGTGTTTCACAAGGACCATTATCGAGGGTGGAGCTCAGCTTCTTGTTTTCAAGAGTTCCCTGAGCACATGTTTTGTATATAAGTATGCATGCACACACCAGACCTTTCTTGGGCAAATACTTTTTGTTCTATTATATTGCCTCATAAAAGAAGTTGTCAGCATACGGCCACCTACTAACTGACCAAGCAGACAAAGCAGAGGACAAGGGTGCCAATGTTATATTTGAATGTCATTGCAATCGTTTTTTGAGGAAGGGCAACTGTTTTTTTTAAAGGGGTGACTTCCATTATATTTCAGATGGAAGGAAGAAAGTGTTTGTTAAACTTAGTCTGGATTGAAACGAAAAAACAAAGCAAAAATGGCAGGGTCTTTCCGCTTCCACTGTAACACTATAGGAGTTTGTACTCTCTCTTGAGTAGTCTGGTTATTCTCCATGGGGATCTCCATCTATCTGGCTGGCAGGTCGTATTACTGGCCCTTTGCTTGTGTAACTGATCTGCTCACGGGCTTCTACAGTAGAAGGGCTGTTGATAAATTACTGCACATGGCAGTGAGCGTTAAGTTGCAGTGTCATTGCTTTTCATCTTGGGAGTTTTCTCGGGAACTTTCCATGATGAGATGGACAGCTAAAGAGCTTTGGGCAAGATGCAAGAGACATACCTCATTCCAACCAATAAAGCCAGAGAGAAAAAATGGATAAAAACAAGTTCAAGATCAAATGCACTGGTCGGATAAATGTGTCTGCAATTATGCTCTTTGTGAAATTCATCTTACTATAAAGATGCCGGAAAGCAGAACAGCTGACTGATATCAAGGTTTCAAGCAGTAACATGAGGCCCCAATGGCTCTTGTGTCCTTGTGGAGAGAGCCTGACATTATCCCATACCAGCACCTTGGTGGCAGAAGACCAGGTGTTATCTTTTTGTTTGAGCGGTGCTGTGTAGAGGAGAGGTACTCTAAACCTCACCCATGTCTGAAAGAATCAGTCGCATTGCAAATCACAGTCCGATCTCTCCAAACCCACTCATACAATATAAGAAGCAGGACCTGCAGTTCTATACAACGTCAGAGAAGCTTGTCTCCCTCTCTGGTAATACTGGAGCCCAGGGTCGTCCAATGAGACTGAACACTGGAAGACACGGGACAAAGCAAAGGAAGAACTTTGTCACACAGCGCAACAATCAGACCAAGGCAGGTAGGGTCAAGCATAGGTCAGTTTCCAGTGATGCAAGATCAAATACTGCAGAAGGTGAATAGGGATGAAGCAAACAAAGGACAAACTAGGCAGCACCAAGGAGAGCTCCATGTAGAACCTAGGCTAGACAGCAAGACTAACTACGGCTTCCCACCACCTGCTCACCCCGACTGAGCCTTAACTAGGCCGGCGGCTTCTTTGAATCACTAGTCCGTGCTGTTGAAGGAGCCTAGCCTGTTTTAGGAGCCATGAACTCCAGCGGTGCAGAGAAGGATCTACTGTAGCCATTGAGCTGGAGTCCTCTGAATCTGAGGAGGGGCATGTGTCTTCTTCGTGCCAGAGAAATACTGACATTGTAAGCTTCTCTAGTGCAGAGATGACACAGGCTGTATTGAAGGGCACCCCCCCCAGCTGTCCCCATGGCCTCTTTCACTGAGGATGAGGAGTCTGCGTCGTACCACAAGGACATACACTGCCTTCTAGATTCCAACACATAATCTACTCAGACAACCAAAGCTGGCTCAGTCCCAAAGTCACACCAGAAGCCACAATGAAATGGATGTAGATGATGATGATGATGATGATGATGATGATTTTATTTGTACACCGTCCATCTGACTGGGTTGCCCCAGCCACTCTGGACGGCTTCCAACAAATATAAAAAACATAATAAAACATTTAAAAACTTCCCTATACAGGGCTGCATTCAGATATCTTCTAAAAATTGTATAGGTATTAGATAAATAGCTATACAATTTTTAGAAGATATCTGAAGTTTGGCATCTGATGGGAGGCCATTCCACAAGGCAGGTTCCACTGCTGAAAAGGCCCTCTGCCTGGTACCCTGTAGCTTCACTTCTCACAGTTGAGGAAACCACCAGAAGGTGGACCTCAGAGCTGGACCTCCTTTAGGTATACAGGGCCAAGGCCATTTAGGACTTTAAAAGTCAGCAGCAACACTTGGAATTGTGCTGGAAGCCAATGTAGATCCTTTAGGATCAGTGTTATATGGTCCCAGTGGCCTCCCCCTGTCACCAATCTAGCTGTCATATTCTGGATTAGTTGTAGTTTCCGAGTCACTTTCAAAGGTAACCCCACACAGAGCGCATTGCAGTAGTCCAAGTGGGAGATAACCAGAGCATGGACCACTCTGGCCAGACAGTCTGCAGGCAGGGAGGGTCTCAGATGGAGCTGGTAGACAGCCGCCCTGGGCAAAGAATTGACCTGCACCTCCATGGACAGCAGGGAGTCCAAAATGACCCCCAGGCTGCACACCTGGTGCTTCAGGGACACAGAGATAATGTTTCACTAACCTTTCCACACACTTCCAGGTCTTGTGACTGTTTCAATACAAACATTTTTAGAGTCCAGTCCTGCATAGATGGCTGTGTGTGCCGGGGACAGGGGGTGACATTTGACGCTGATATGACTGACAGGAATTTGTGGTGAACCAAAAGGTGGATATCTGCGGTGAGTTAAGCCCTAGTAGGGAAAGTGTATGTATGAATGCAACCTCACACTGCCATTTGCTGCTAATGACACAGTGTAGTTTCTCGTGTGGGGCAAAGCCTGGATGGGAATGTAGTTTTATCTCCCCCTTGAGCCACGCCTGCCTCTTCATTCCCAGCCAAGAAGACAGGCCTTTTCAATCAAGGCTTCTTCTGTGTTTGATTTCTTTGGCTGCTTCTCTAATGAGTGTCTAGTTTTTGAGTTCTGCCTTCTCATCCGCTGCTGCTATTTTGACAGAAGTGTTGTTCAGTCTAGGTCCCTGCTCTCCTTGTGCTTCAAAGCAATCGTAGTACAATTATACACCCACTTCCAAGACTATGGAAAATCCGCTCCCCAAGCCATGACCATATTGTTAAAATAAGGATGTCTGGCAGCAAGTTACTCACTGCTTTGTAAAACAAAACAAAACAAAACAGCACCAAGTATTGGTGGCCTTGTTAGGCCCACAGAGCAAACAGTTTACAGAAGAATCCTATGCATGCTGACTGGGAAATGTGTTCATTGAGACTTATTTCCAGCTAGGCTGGTATAGGAGTGTAGCTTGACTACTGTAAATGTCTTCTGTGGGATACTTCCTGAGCATTCCTGGGTTAGAGCCTAGCTAAGAGTAGAGAATTGTGTAAACTGATGATTTAGGACAGGGATAGGCAACCTAAGGCCCGGGGGGGCAGATGCGGCCCAATTGCCTTCTCAATCCGGCCCACGGACAGTCCGGGAATCAGCGTGGTTTTACATGAGTAGAATGTGTCTTTTTATTTAAAATGCATCTCTGGGTTATTTGTGGGGCCTGCCTGGTGTTTTTATACGAGTAGAATGTATGTTTTTATTTAAAATCCATCTCTGGGTTATTTGTGGGGCATAGGAATTTGTTCATTTTTATTTTTTTCAAAATATAGTCTGGCCCGCCACATGGTCTGAGGGACGGTGGACCAGCCCCCTGCTGAAAAAGGTTGCTGACCCCTGATCTAGGAACATACTCTGAAAAGGTCACCTGCAAGTTATGCTAGGAAATATCAAGAGGAATCAATTGCAATTACAGGGTCACATGTGTGAACTGGTTCTTCTTAGATATCCTTAATCAAATCATCCAGTATTTCCAGCTTCAGTGGCACTCTTGGTCAAACGAAATTGAGTATTCAAAGCTTAAAACAGCGGCATAGATCTATTTTGTGTTAGAGAGGGATTTTTCACTGGTGGCAGATGACAGAGACTGTGACTCCATGAGACAGGTGTAAAACCAAATTAAATAAGGACTTTATTTCAAAACAACAAACAGCAAAGCTTGTGGGTGTTTTTCTTGCAGGCAGGGTTCAAACTGCAGCTTTTCTCCTTTTGTAGCCATGGCCAGCTGCAACCAATTAGCCCAGAGCTCACAAAAATTGTTCTTAAAGGTACAAACATGCTTCTGTGCAGAATGATTCTCAACATTTTGGTGGGTTTTACTGGCAAAAGCCACTTGGCAAAAGATAGGTTTCAAAATGGAGAAGTTTCTTAGAAATGCAAATGATGGAGATTTTGAAAAGAAAAATCCTTGTTGTTAAATGTAATTATGCTTGATTTTAAAAACAAACAAATGAGAAGCCACCACTACCTGCATGCCTCTTGACATTTGCCACATATGAGTGTCATAAAGAGCTGTCATAAGGCATTTTAGCTGTTATAAAGCTAAAATGGGACTCTAAAGCCTAGATACTTAATCCACTAATATCAGCCTCTGCTGGCCTTTATTGAAATTATAATTACATTTCGACTTAAGGAGTAGACAAAGAAGAGAATCTCAGGGGACCCCAAAAGGAAACAGCCAGCCAACTTGAAATATTTATCAGTATAATGGCTGTGTGCATTTCTTTTCAAACTGTCCCTTTGGACTAGTAGAACAATGTGACTACGCTAATTCCTCATGTGTTTTAATACAAACAGTGAGTGCATATTACCCATTCCTAAATTGTGGCCCATGGAGAAAGTAAAGTAAAGTAAATAAGATTGCAACTGTTAAACTGAGAAATATGCAGTAGGCTGTTTCTTTCAGGCTCCAGCTGAAGTTGCAAGAACAAATGATGACTGTGAGTTATGATGCGACTTCCGCACAGGCAGCAGTAAAACAGTCTCGCAGATCGCACACAGCATTCTGTCTTCTCACCTGCTGTTTCCTCGCTCTGTTTTCCTTCCACTGCTGAAATATATTAAACTGGCCACATCAACGAGGACAAATGGCATCAATCAATTTAATTCACCTCTTCTGCTGTGTGACATGATATCATGCTGCGGAAGGGCTCTGAGGTGGGAACAATCATTATTCCTACTCCACTAGTTCCAGAGACACATGGCATTTTTTATCCCGCTGAATACACATCAAGCTCCTGATTGCCTCAAATCAGAATAATTGCCAGTGTTTGTTTAGGTCTCAGTCAGTGAAAAGGTACATGGAAAAGAACTACACTACTGAGTAAACGAATAGAGTGGCAGAAGCTAAGCTGGCCTAGTTTCAGTGTGCACAGTTAAAACTAGTTAAAAATTGTTCATTTACACAAGCTATTTGGCTACATCACCACTCCCTGTGTTAGCAAACTCAGGTGGTGAGTGCCAGCAAGCCTGGAGCTAAAACTAAAAAGCAAGAGGGAGGTTTCAGCCAGCCCAGGGAAACGCCCCCCCCCCCGCACTGGTTTACAAAAGTACAAAAAGCTTTAAAAAACCAAAACCTAAAGGGACACCCACTCCAAACCTAGGACTCAGCTTGTTGTTGTTGTTGTTTAGTCGTTGAGTCGTGTCCGCCTCTTCATGACCCCCTGGACCAGAGCACGCCAGGCACTTCTGTCTTCCACTGCCTCCCACAGTCTGCTCAAACTCATGCTGGTAGCCTCGAGAACACTGTCTAACCATCTCGTCCTCTGTCGTCCCCTTCTCCTTGTGCCCTCCATCTTTCCCAACATCAGGGTCTTTTCCAGGGAGTCTTCTCTTCTCATGAGGTGGCCAAAGTATTGGAGCCTCAGCTTCACGATCTGTCCTTCCAGTGAGCACTCAGGGCTAATTTCCTTAAGAATGGATGCGTTTGATCTTCTTGCAGTCCATGGGACTCTCAAGAGTCTCCTCCAGCACCAGAATTCAAAAGCATCAATTCTTCAGCGATCAGCCTTCTTTATGGTCCAGCTCTCACTTCCATACATCACTACTGGGAAAGCCATGGCTTTAACTATACGGACCTTTGTTGGCAAGGTGATGTCTCTGCTTTTTAAGATGCTGCCTAGGTTTGCCATCGCTTTTCTCCCAAGGAGCAGGCATCTTTTAATTTCGTGACTGCTGTCACCATCTGCAGTGATCATGGAGCCCAAGAAAGTAAAATCTCTCACTGCCTCCATTTCTTCCCCTTCTATTTGCCAGGAAGTGATGGGACCAGTGGCCATGATCTTCGTTTTTTTTATGTTGAGCTTCAGACCATATTTTGCGCTCTCCTCTTTCACCCTCATTAAAAGGTTCTTTAATTCCTCCTCACTTTCTGCCATCAAGGTTGTGTCATCTGCATATCTGAGGTTGTTGATATTTCTTCCCGTGATCTTAATTTCGGCTAGGGATTCATCCAGCCCAGCCTTTCGCATGATGAATTAGGACTCAGCTATATAGCTGCAAATAATACGTTTTAAGTGCATTTAAAGTGCAATATACAATGTGACACTAGATGGCGATGGTGAGCTTTTTGGAAAATTCAATATTTTTAAAAACACTTTTTTAAAAAAGCATTTTCAGAATTGTTTTATATGTGTGTAGATTCCTCCCTACTCCTATGGAGACTGAGCATGCTTCGTAACTATGGCATGTTGGCTCTCAGGTGGAAAAGAAGGACAGAAAATGGACTGGCCTTGAGTATCCATGGCTGTCTGGAACTTATAAGGTGGGAAGGAGACAGCAGCTGCATTTGTTGCCCTGAGCCCAAGGCAAAGCTGAGAGAGATGAAGCAGTTTGAGTTTAAAATGGGCATACATTTTCATTAATTGTAATTAAAGATCTGCGGAGAGTAGATGCTTATTTGTTTATGATCAGTGCAGTCTCCTATACATCTGAGTCCCATGGATATTAAAACAACTCAGATTGCTGAGTGAGTTGCCTCAAGGCTCCCACTCTTCCTTGCCAGCACATTAACAGTGCTGAGGCCGTTCTGTCCAGCCTGCCCTCCTCTCTAACCTGGAGACATGGAATGTGTGAATTGGCCCTTTCCCAACTCCCATATTGAGACATTGATGGATAGGTCCTGGGTGGTCCCCTTCATGTTCTAGAATGTGCCACAAGGGGTTTCCCAGCTTTTATATTAACCCCATTTCCCCTAACCATGCACTGACTCTATCCTGGCGAGCCTTGGGACTTAGCTAGCTACATTAGTAAAAAACAACAACAACAACCAGTGAATTGAATGCATTTTAAACAGGCAACACCAGATGGATCCTGAGAGCAGGAATTGTTTAAAAGCGAGATTTTCCATTGGGATTTTTTTTTCTATTGTTAAAATGATCTGATTTCTGACTTATTTATATCAGTGTTTTCCTGTGTTTAGATCCACCCTTGCTTAAATCACCTCACCCCTACTGAACATTAAAAGAATGCATTAATTAAAATCAGGCCTGCTGGTTCCTGGAGTCTGGTCTGCAGTATCTGTAGATCCTTGACCCATCTCTCTTTCTTTCTGCTTTATTATTTTCTTTATAATGTACATGGCTTTTGTGGTATACCAAGCTGATAATGAGTTAGAATCGGATTTCAGCATAATCCTAGCCAAGTCTACTCAGGAGTAAGTCCTATTGAATTAATTGGGGCTTACTTCCAGGTAAGTGAGGTTAGGATTGCAGCCTTGATTATGTTTAGGGTAGACCAGCTGGGTAACTTAAGTCCCCTTCATCTCATTGGGGTTCTTCTCAGTGTGTCAGGCAGACTGGATGCAACCCGTTGTAAAACAGAACAAGTGTAACCGAAAAGGATTCAAAAGCCGCTGCATCCTATGAATGTTATACACTCTAGGAGTTAACCAGATTTGCCTATCTGTATTTGAGCCTGAAAGGAGCTGCCAATCTGAATTACCTTTTTCAATAATTACTTCTATTTTAATAATTTCTATATTCTGTTAAATATTCTATTCTATATTATGCTGTAAATTTTATTTTATTTTGAAATACAACCTTGAGCATCTACAGAAAGGGAAGCTACAAATACCTCTCCGCTATCCCTGCTGAAGCGCTGCAGTCACCATCTCTGCTATGCTAAGAACAAGAGGGAAAGCGTCATGCAGACACAATGCACTCGTCATCTGCTGCCAAAGGGCGGACCTTGGAAATCCATCCTGCAGAACTTGGCAGGGAGACTGTGGAAGCCTAGATGTCTTTCAGGGCATGCTTATTTCCCTTCTCCTTTCTTTCTTTTTGCAGATATGTAAGAAGCCATTTTGCCTTTCCAACTTGGCTTCTCACCGGCCGAGTGTTGCTGATTTAATAAGGGCTGAGGGGTTGTGAACTTCTTTGCATCCTAGTTGATCTAGCTGACTGGGACTAGCTGCATGGCACTTAAAAATATTATTGGTTTGGGAGAGGGCAATATGCTTTTCCGTATATGGTTAATATTTGGCTACTGTACTACATGACGAAAAAGGAACCTAGATGGGAGGTAGGATAGAACTGAGTCTAGAAAAGGAGAATAGAAAAAGAGAGCCATCTATAAATAGGGTGAATTGTAGTTTCCTAGTTTACACAGAAACAATTTTTAATGCCTCCAGGGACAGTTGAAAGCTACCCATAGAAGTCAGTGAAGAAATCCACTATTTAATTACAGTGAGGACTAGACACAGATGTGTCCCCATCAGTCCCCACCCCGCAAAACCCCTACTGAATGCTATTTTGAGCACCCATTGGGGAGCTTGTATGGAAGGTCCTTGAAAATCTGGCACATAATCCAAATCTGACTTCTAGCCTGACAATGGGACAGAAAAATATTTGGAATCAGGAATCTCAACCTCTGCTTAAAAACCTCCAAGGAAGGAGAGTCCACCACCTCTCAGGGGCGCCTGTTCCACTGTCAAACAGCTTTTGCTGTCAGAAAGTTATTCCTGATGTTTAGTCAGAATCTCTTTTCTTGTAACTTGAAGCTATCAGTTTGAGTCCTACCCTCTGGGTAGGAGAAAGCAAGCTTGCTCCATCTTTCATGGGACAGTCCTTAGAAGATGACCATCGCATCTCCTCTCAAGCTCTTCCTTTCCAAGCTAAACATACCCAAATACCTCAACTGTTCCTCATAAGGCTTGGTTTCCAGACCAAGACGTCACCCTCCTCTGCATACATTCCAGCTTGTCAATATCCTTCTTAAATTATGGCATCCAGGACTAGACACAGTATTCCAGGTGTGGTCCAACCCGACCAAGGCAGAAAAGAGCAGTATAAAACGTTGGCAGCATTAAGATAAATTCAACAGTGTAAACAAGTTTTGATGGATGCAGTAATGGAATAATGAATGGTATAGTTTTTGTAAAATATGCAGGGATTCATAAATGAACCATGGAAAGAGAAGAAGGGAAGTCATTGATATCTTAAGGATGTAAAATGAGTATTTTAAATTGTAAAACAGAAAACTTAATAAAAATTATATACAAAAAAAGACAAAAGAGCAGTACTCTTACTTCCCTTGATCAAGACACTAGTTCTAGGTTTGTACACTCAATACATTTATTTTCTTCAGTTGTTTTGCCAGGAGTACAGCATCAGTCCTGTGTTTACCTCTAAGTAGCTGCAAGAATACTTCTCACTAGTGGCTTGAAAAGCCAGTGTTCCTTCTTTTATTATACTGTAGCAATATTACAGCAACCACCTTCTGTAAATCTGGAACTGTCCCTGGAAAATAGGGTCACTTGGAAGCTCTGGTGCCATGTTTGCAACCCCCAGGTCTAGAGAGGTCATGATGAGAAGAATGAAGAAGGGAATCCAGCAAGGAGCAGCAGAGCTAGCCCCCTTAGGTATGAAAACCAGTGCTCACAAGCCAGGCAAAAACCATCGAGGCCGACTGCTGCCCAGGCAAAATCTAAACCCCTTTGCACAGAAGCTTTTGTAGCCCTGCTTATAGGATGTGAGAGATCAAGGAGTGTCTCTGTCAGTAGTTTAAAGAGTATTTGCTGCAAAGATAGACAAGCACAAATCCAGAGGGTCCTGGTTCTAGCCCCAGCAATTCCTGACAGTAGTTCATGTGAAATAAATTAGGAGCCTTGGTGCAATTCCCGGCATGTATTCTTGCCAAAGACACTCAGGAATGACTGGGCTGGGAGAATGAACTAATTGCAGGGTCCAAAAAGAGAGAAAGAGCCACAACTTTGCTTGATTGGAATAAAAGAGTTGTAATGGCATCATTTCTTCATTCTGATTTTTTGCAGAATTCTTGGCTAGCAAAAGAGGTGTTTCAGGAACATTGAATGGAGCTCTTAACACATTTTTCTACCATTACTTGAATGAAGCTCAAAGCTCATCATTTATTTATTTTTTATCCAGCTTAGCCAAGACAGCTTCAGAGTACTTGACTAAGAAAATGCAAAGCTGAACTGTCTTTTTTCCTCCCTCTGGGACAACCACAATTTGACATTGTGGCTTCCAAAATGACCAGTAAGTGATTTCATGTGCTGGAAATGAAGAGAGAGAAAAGTGGGAGGGTTCTGTGTGGATTTTTGTTTTTTCCCTTCCTCCTCTTTAAATGGATTTCTTATAAATGTGTAAGTATGTTTCTGTTCCAAGCCACATCAAATCATTTCTAAAATCTGAACTTTTTAAAAAAACAAAAAAACCTGGAATGTGTATGATATGCGCAGCAAAGGAAACAAAAGGCCAAAAGGATGTTTTTGCTGGATGGTCAGTTGGTGGAGACAAAGAGGGCGCCTATAACACAACCTAATCCCCCGCCCAGCCCCAGGGCATGAACCAAATCAGCTCATCATTTTGAGGAGCAAAGCTTTCTAAAAGTATCACTGCAGTGAGAAGTAAATTGAACCTCTTCACCATATAACACGAGCTCATGATTCCATAACTATGCAGTTAAGCATTCTGTATTATCTCCTGCTCTATAAATTTTAATGAGGTCCCTTGGAGCCTGGTGGCCATATTCTTGTGGTGTGATTATCCTGAGACTGAAATGGTTTCATGGCTGCTTTGCTTAAAAGCAGTGAGTAATTTAGGATAACATTATGCCATCATTACACATGGCAAAGAGGAGCAATCTAGCCTTCTGCAAGGTAGGAAGAAAAAAATGGCTTAACATTATGTTAATTGTTGGGTAGACTTTTCTGTAATGTTTTATCATGGTTCAGTCAATTTGCCTTCAGCATTGGTGTATGCAGGTGTACGAAGTTTGAAACCATATTATTTGCAGATTCCAATATAGTGTCTTTGGGGATTTTCTTGCTAAGATGTTTGAAATGTTGTGCACGCCAGGGATGTTGTGATCCTGAGCCCTGTGTTTTGGTTTGATGCAAGATATCAAATCACATAGTATTGCAAGGGTTTGGGCTACTGGAATTGGCTCTAAAGCTCTGGGTTACGATTTGCAGCTTGGGGGTTTAGACAGCCAATCACGTTGAGAGTGGGAGTGGTCCAGGTCTTCAGAAATACCGTATTTTTCCATGTATAAGGCAACCCCTACTGTTTTGAACCCCAAATTAAGAAATCGATATTTTAACCATCACACAAAACGACTTTGGTATTTTATTAAATATTCAAAGTACCATCCCTGGCGTAGAACCCCCCCCCCGCCAGCGCCTGGGGCAGTGGGGTTGTGTGTGCCCATGTGCCTCTTTCCCTGTCTTGGGCTGGCAGCAGCTCAGGCTGTCCACTCTTCTGCTCTTTGAGATATGTCTTCCAGCCCATGACTGACGGGCAGATTTAACTAAATAGTCAATGCAAGGACTTTGGCTAGTGCAATGCAGCTCCCTCCCCCTGGGTGGCGGAGAGGGGAGATTGTTCCATTTGGCAAGCTATGGTAACATCTGGGGACGCGGGTGGCACTGTGGGTTAAACCACAGAGCCTAGGGCTTGCTGATCAGAAGGTCAGCAGTTCGAATTCCCGTGACGGGGTGAGCTCCCATTGCTCGGTCCCTGCTCCTGCCAACCTAGCAGTTTGAAAGAATGTCAAAGTGCAAGTAGATAAATAGGTACTGCTCTGACGGGAAGGTAAACGCTGTTTCCGTGCGCTGCTCTGGTTCACCAGAAGCGGCTTAGTCCTGCTGGCCACATGACCCAGAAGCTGTACGCCGGCTCCCTCGGCCTATAGAGCGAGATGAGCGCCGCAACCCCAGAGTTTGTCACGACTGGATCTAATGGTCAGGGGTCCCTTTACCTTTACCTTATGGTAACATCTACAGTAGAGTACATGCTTCATGCAGGGTTGCCTTTGAAAAGTGCTTAGAAATAATAATAGTAATAGTAATAGTATTAATTTATTAAATTTATATAGTACCCTTCATCTGTAGATCTCAGGGCAGTTCACAACATAAAAATACAAGATAAAACAACACAAAATGCACAATAAAAACAAGACCAAAAGAAAGCCAATAACCCTCCTTCCCCTTCCCCAAAACTGGCTCAAAATGCTACAGGTGCACTTGTATAAAGGATACATCTCAAATTCTTATTAAGCATCTTTGGTAACCAGTTTGTTTCCTGGAGAAGTTCAAGATGCTGGTGCTAACTTTTAAGTGCACTGTATAGTTTGGGGCCCAACTATCCTTCTAGGGCTGTGCAACCCTCCACCCACCTTTGCCAGATGGGGGGGTTCCATGGGACCGGCCATCTTATTTTCTGCACCGTGTCCTGGTGACACTGCTACATCGTCACGCACTAATGTTCCAAGAGCTTTAGCCACCCCATTTGCCAAGCATGCAGCTGTTCTACTTGGGGGGGGCATTACGTGCCAGGCACATTCCCCAGCATCTCCGGGGGGGGGGCTGGGAGACCCTGCCTGAAATCCTGGGGAGCTGCTCCCAGTCAGTGTGGATGAGTGGGCTGACTCAGTAGAAGCACACCCTTTCACCCCCCCCATCCTTCCATCCTTGTAGCCCGTGTGCCCTGGTCAATATTTGAGGCTGTGTTTCTTCGCCTGCAGAGGCATGAGAGACAAACCTCTCCTCTTCCCCAGGGGAGGTGTTGTGAGTGGGAATTGCTTCCTGCGCTCGCAGGGGGCGGGTGGCCGGGTCCCTGCGGCACTGGAGTCCTGTGCCCACATCACACACCCTAGCCAGCCAATGGCTTGGGGGGGGGGCTGGCACACGAGCGCTGCCTTGTTGTTCCTGCTTCCTTGGATCACCCGCCCCCCCTCCCTCTAGGTTTTGCTTCTGCACCTGACCTTGCTATGGACCCTGGTTGGTCGCCTTGGGTGTCCAAGGGGCCTGGGAGGAATTTTCTCCACTTAGCAGATTGGCACCAGCCACTTGGTTTTTCACCTACATCGTAGCAAATTGTAACAACTTCGTAAGGTTTGGTGGTTAGGCACTGGAAATGCGTTGTGTGTTGGAGGGGAGGTTGTGGCCATCACCTACCCCTCCCCTTGAAGGGTATTCCATTAAAGGAATCTGGCGGTCGTGGTTCCTGTCCAATACCCAGGTGGTGGCTAGGGCCGTGGCACGACCCTCCCGTGACTCTAGGGGAACGCTTCCAGTTAATTGCATCAACAAGCTCCTCCTACAGGTTGTTAACCCTTGTGTAACTCCCTGCAAAGCGGCAGGAGTCAAGTATAGACTGTTGATGCCAATGCCTAAGCCAATACCACTCACATTCTGTAACCAATAAAGTTGTGGCCTTTTTTAGCCCATCAACCTAAAATGCTTGTGTCCATGTGTCTTATTTCATCACAAGGTGGGGAGCGGGGGCCTCAACTCACAACTCCTTTTCCGTTGTGATGCCGCAGTGTACAGAATATCCTCCTGAAGGAGGCCTGCCTGACCCACCCATTGCTTGCCTTCTGTTGAGCAGAAAACCTGGTATTAAACACACAAACAAAACCATTAAGAGATACCAAGGCTTTCAGAAGTTGCTTGGTTTTGCTTTCTTAATGCTGTTAGCTGTGCTTTTATATATTTTATCTGAGTTTCATTTTCATATGTAACTTCAGGTGTTTTTAGTATATTTTTTAACCTGCCTTTGATGTGTTCCGCAAGTGGACTTTTGGGTTAGTAAATGCAGTAAAGAAATAGCATCTGTTGCAGCCTCTGATTTATCTGTCTATGGGCCAGGCCCACTACACAGAAAAAGATTCATAAGAAGTTGAGAAAAGTGGAAGTGGGACTCGCCCTTTACCCAGGCCAGACTGCCATAAAGAAAATGCTTTCTGTGCCTGGCTGGAGGGAAAGCAACAGCATTTTTCCTTTCTACATTTGGATGAAGGTTGCAGAAATTTCTGCAAAACCAGAATAAGGGAGCCCAAGCTCCTTCGCGCCTGCTATTTTTTAGTCAGTGCATTGGAATGATCAATAAATTGGCCCTGGGTGATCTCAAAGCATGAGGACCTTGGTAAGAGAAGCTCATTTTAGGTAAGACGGAGCAAGTGAGTAAGTCCGGTAGCACTTGAGCCAAACCTTAAAGCAGATTCAAAAGCACAGAGAGAGCCAAGCTTTGGGATTTCGGTACAAGAGTGATGTCATGATTGACTGCAGTTCAAGTAAGTAATCCAGTCATCTGTTCACAATTTTGAATTACGGCTGATGTAAAGCCTGCCTGCAAGCCAGCAATAACCGAGAGCGGGAAGTGCAGGCTCTGAATCATGGCACGGGTGGTGCTGATTAGCATCTTGGCATTTGCCTCAAGGGGCAGAGGTCTCTTGAAATGGCAGCTCACAGGACTCGGATTTATCTATTTCAGCCACAATTTTTCTGTACTCCGAATGCCCTTGAAGCAATGCTGCCTCGTGATGCACAGGCCAGGGAAGAAGTGGGGAGTAAAGGTCTCCATCGGGATCTGTTGCCTGAGGTGCTTGCCTCATCTTGCCCCACGGGTGAGCCAGCCTTGATAACAC
Source organism: Podarcis tiliguerta (assembly GCF_965153285.1). Lineage (NCBI taxonomy): Eukaryota > Metazoa > Chordata > Lepidosauria > Squamata > Lacertidae > Podarcis > Podarcis tiliguerta. The sequence continues at coordinate 117,373,117 of NC_139536.1, read as the reverse complement.
AGCATCCTGCTGGGGAGGGTTCTGCAGCCTGCCACTCCCCCCCCCCACTTGAATGCAATGGGGATGGTGACCGCCAGATCGCAGCCCCCACCTGAAGCTCTGCTGCCAGTCGCCAGAGACGGTGGCAAAATGTAAAGCAAAAGAAGAGAGCAAATGCACCCCTTTCTCACTATCCCTGCCAAAATGAAATGGGAGGCCTTTTGTCTCAGCTGTAGCTCAAAGTTTCCAGAACAAAACATCTCTTTTTTTGAGACAGAAAATCATCACAATACTTGGCCCTGAGTTCAGTGTGGACCCCAAAGAAAGTGAAAATCATGGGTATATTGTATATTCCCAAACATTTCTTCACTTTGAGTATGTTCAGTAGATTTTATTGTGGGCCAATGGCCATCACAATACAGTATGAGCACAAATCACACAACTACAAAATGAAAGACTTTACTTTGAGTATCATTCTGAAGCTGTGCTTCATGATTGTGTTGTGTGTGTTTTTTTATCTTTCACACAAAGGGGAAAGCATGTTAAATGAGGCTAAGTACTGGATGACGAGCACACGCCACTTAGACAAATATACTGTTTGAATACCACTTAAAATATGCTTGACCTCCACAAACCCACAATGGTAACCCATAAACCACAAAGTTGGAATCAGCTACACAGGAGAAAGGCATCTATCAAGTGGATGATGTTTTATTTATTTTATTTATTGGATTATATATACCCCAATTTTCCACCTCAAAATACAGAAACAGCTTGCAATGAATAAACAATTATGTGACAATAATATTAAAGAAGTACAACTTTCATAAAAAATATAAGAGCTGCAGTCCTTGCCCTTCTTATTGTACTGCTGGATGAGCATTTTAGGAATTTTGTACTGCATTTTAAATTTGGCTTTTAATTTATTGTATCTGTTTGTCTTTTATTTTGTTAAGTCACTTTGAGACATTTTGTTTTGTGTAAAGTGACTAAAAAGGTGGGAAATTTGTTCACTGTACCCTGACCTTGTGATGGCGCTGGACCTCAGCAGTGGCGCTGGACCCTGTGGTAGCCGTGGAACCGTGTGGTTAATCCAGCACTGTGCATAGTTGAAATGATCCCTGAATATGGAATACAATCTCCTTTGGTTTTAAAGTTGCCCTATGCTATATCCCTGCTCAGGATTAGAACTACGTAGTTTTTGATAGGTAGCCATATACCATGTAGGCTCAGCCCCTCCTGCTTCCTGTATTGCTGCTCTAACACTTATTTTTCCAGTGCAGCAGACAATTCCATTGTGTCTCTTGCTGTACCAAGAGTGAGAGCTTCCTCTGCTGCTCTGAACTGGCTTTCTTCTTTTCCTTCCTTCCTTTTCCATCCTGCCATTCACCACCAGTTCTAAAGTGGGGGTTTCTCTAATCCTGTCCAGATGAGCAGTGGATTCCAACAGGAATCTATTTTTGTTCCTGGGCTTTCAACTCTATGCTACTGTTGGGCTTGAGTTCATTCAGAGAAATCTCTTTGGCTGCTGTGCGGATTCCTATACCTCAGCAGAACAGAAGCTGCTAAGGTTTTGCTAGATGCTGCTTCTGTGTGAGGCTTCCAGGGCTGAGCGTTTTCAAACAACTGCACTGCTTTCTCAAACAACAGCTGATTTCTTTTATTAATGTTCAGGCCTGTTTTTGAAATCAGAAGCAAACTTTCTATCAGTCTCTATGGAACTATGATTAGCAATGAACGCTGGCTGTGCAGCAGCAGCCTTGCAAATCCGGCCAAGACATGGATGCTCTTGTGCTAGATGTAGTACATGCAAAGGGGGGGGGGGTCTTCCTCCTGCTCCTCACACTCCAGTGGTTTAAATCAGTCAGTGGGTTTGCTTTGGATTATTTTCAAGGTTGGAACTATCATGCAATCTGATTTATTATGATAGATTTAATCATCTTGCAGATGAGAAAACTGAGAGTAGAAGGGCAGCTTTCAGATACAAAAAAAGAACTACCTTTTTGGTGCAACTATTAAAAATAGCTCTGTAAGATTCACTTTCTGCTGCCTGTGAAAGACTCACTTTCTGCTGCTGATCTAGAAAACTATTTCAAAGTTTTCAGAATTTATATCTGCAGATTTTATGATGTGTCAGTTAAAAAGTAATTCCCATTTCCCTTTTATTTCACAGGATTTAAAAATTATATTTTACAGTCAAAGGGCTCTTTTAAAAGTGTGCCAATGTATTATGCACAGGGCCATTCCACACATTGCAAAGGAGCAAACTTGGATTTCCCACTGAGTGAACCTCCATATCGTAGTGCAAACGCGGCTCGTCTGATGTTGGGGTCAGGCCGGTGTCTTTAAATGTGAGCCTCCTCTATTCTTTTGCAAATTGGGAGTGCAACCCAAGAGTTATGTACTAAGCTTGGATCCTAGAACAATCGGCAAGTAGAATCCTAGAATGCAACAACTGATTGGGCTGCAGGAAAAGACCAATCAGGCTCCAGGAGGGAAGCAGAATCAGCCTATTAGGCTGGTAGGATCATAGAATGCAACAACTGATTGGGCTGCAGGAAAAGACCAATCAGGCTCCAGGAGGGAAGCAGAATCAGCCTATTAGGCTGGTAGGATCATAGAATGCAACAACTGATTGGCCTGCAGGAAAAGACCAATCAGGCTCCAGGAGGGAAGCAGAATCAGCCAATCAGATGGAACTCATTGTGTAAATAATGTATATAAAAGCCTGAGGTTTTGGGGGAAATTCAGTCACTGTTTTACAAGCTCAACAAAGAGCATGAAATCACTACAGGACTCCGAGTATATTTCACCAAGGCACCCAATGAGTATGTGGTTAGGGAAGAACTCTCCGATGGAAAGAGCTGGGAAAGTGCTTTCTGGTCACTGACCGTATTAAAGATATTTGATTTGATTTTGAAAGAGCTGGGATGTGTGAAGAGGCCTTTTAACAAGGCTGCATAATTATGGACACATGCAATAGGAAGTAACTCCCACTGAACTCAGAAGAAGTTACTTTTGAATAAGGCACACTGATTTCCACCCAACATTGTAGGTGGCCCATTGCACATGCATGTGTGATGTCATGTGCATCAGGAGGAGGCCGCAAGGCTGGCGAAACCCAGTGCCAGTGTGAGGAGGACCAATGAGGCTGGGCCCCTCCAGATTGGGGGGGGGGGGCTCAGCCCCATCCCAGCTTCATTGGGGGTTGGCACCATAGAGTTGGCACCTATGTTTTCAGTTGACATTCTGAAGGCTTTGAACAAATTTTGGAACTCATCTTGTTGTTTTTTTACTTTTTGTGTTTTAAAATCTGTATGATGAGTGTGAGAAGTACAGCCTAAATTCAGTGCTTTGATTGAATCCTTCGAAATGTTGGCTCTATACTGTAGAAGGATAGATGAAGGAAGAAACAGACTGCAGACTGTAAAGTCTTCCTTCTGAAGGCTCCCTCTCCTTCACCTCTGAGGTAATACTGAAATGGAATAAAGGAGGCTCTTAACCGCTATTGTGGGGTCTGACTCTAAGAACCATCTTAATGATGCAGAAACTCATCAAGGGCGGTGCAGGGAAAAATTTCCTTTCTTTGTGAAATCCTCAGATTACCTAACAATTTCTACTGAGTGGGTAACTTACTCATTCTCTCTCTGGGAGCCATGGTGACCATTTCAGTTGGGTGTTTTCTCATTGCAGCTAAGTGCCTGGAAAATGCAGTGGTCACAGAAACACACGTACTAGTGGTATGTGATTAGTGGAAATAAACTGCCACATTGACCAAATGGGGGGACATTATGTCTCACCAGCAGCAGTTTCTGTTCCTCATGGTCTAATTAGAGAAGCAAGTCTTGGATTTCTCTTTTGGGAAGCAGATTTGTCCTGTCAGAAGCACATGTTCCAGAAAGCAAAATGAGGTCTGTTTGAAATATATTCTAGCTTGACTGTAGCTTGACTGTGAGCTACTGTAAGCAGTCAGTGGACTCCTTTCTTAGTGCCATAAAGGGCCATGTCAATTGGGGGGTGGGTGGGCTGATAGATAGCGGAGCTGCCTTTTTATTCCTTCCTTCCTCACTACAGTTACTTGCAAGCAACATGCCATCAGCCCCAAAATATTTATATACTTGTTACGGGTTATGCTGTGTTCCTCTTTTTTATTTTTCTGCTCTGTCCTGTGGCAGGTATGCTGTGGGGTTCCACAGGGTTCTGTTTCACCTCCCATGCTAATCTCCACCTCCACTGAACTGCTAGGACAGGATATCCAGGGATGCAGCTTGAGATGTCATAAATATGCTGATGGCTCTTGACTAGAGCTACGTCTCTTTTTTGTTGAACCCAGGTGAGACAGTAGCCATTCTAAACCTCTGCTTGAGCTGGGTAATTCTCAACAAACGGAAACTGAGTATAAGAAAGAGGCAACAGGACAGGAGAATGTCATTGATAAGGGGTTTGGACATATTGAACAGAGGAGAGATTGATGTGTGTTCATGGGGATTTGGAGGGAACAGGGTTTGGTTAGGGCATGGGAAGGAAAACTCAGGCCTGGTGGCCGAATGCAAGTCTCTCCATCTGGCCTTCAAAGAATCAAAGAATTGTAGAGGCAGAAGAGACACCAAGAGTCTTCAGTTCCAACCCCTTGCAATGCAGGGATCTTTTGTCCAACGTGGGGCTTGAACGCACAGCCCTTATGCTTCACTGACTGAGCTGTTCTTCAGAAGTCTCCCAGCCCCCCGCCCCCCATAGATCAGATGGTATGTTGGGCTTAAGTTCTTTAGGGCTTGTGAATTAACACAAGAATGTTGACCCTAACCCAGTAGCCAGTTGGCAACCAGTGCAGCTCTCTCAGCAGAGGAGTCACAGGTTGCCGGTAGCTTCCTCCTGTGAGAAGCTTGACTGCTGCACTCTGTGCTGTCTGCAAGGGGAACAGCATAAAAAGGGTGTTACAGCAATCGAGCCTTGATATTACCAATGCATGGACCACTGTGGTCAGGATGTTGTGCTCCAGGAACAGTCCCGTCTGGTGTACCAGCCAGAACTGGTAAAAAGAACTTAGCCACAGAGGTCACTTGGACCTCCAGTGACAGAGATGGATCAATGAGTCTTTTAAAAAAAGAAAAAGATACCACAATGCAGTGCTTTGGGGGGCCATTAATGTATTTAGCTCTGAGATTCTGTCATATTCTGTTGCCTGTGCATTTGACACTTTCTGGCTGTAATTATTTCAACCTACAACATGTCTCTGAAGGACCCTACTATAGCCAATGTCAAGGCACTCTGGAGCTGCACATTCATGCTGGAGTTGGCTTGAACAGCTTTGCTGCAGCCATAGTGAATAGTTGGTTGGTTGATTAAATGCACATCCCCTCCTTCCTACCAAAGGTGGTTACCTAGTGCTGCTGCTGTGTGAAGATTTGAGACCTGCCTAGTAAAGACAGATATCAAGCAAGATTGTTCAGAAGAGGAGGTATTCAGTTACTCTAGGATGTTTCTCCTATAATACCTGCTAAACCACAAATGCATATGCTCAGCAAGTCTTGCCCTGCTGTCTTAGAATAGCCTTATCATTTCATGACTAAAACCATCAGCCAAGGGCACTGACACCCAGTCAATGCTGTGCCCGTGTAGCTGAAGAGAAAAACAAAGAGGAAGGAAAGAGTTGGAGGAGAAATTGCCAGGTAAATTTTCTTCGTTTTTCTTCACAGAGGTTTTGTAAACTTGCCTCTCTCACTTTCTCTCCCCCTTTTTAATGTTAGAGTGAAAGGGTTAACAGAGAGGTCATGTTGGTTTAAAAAATTATGGTTTACCCTTACAAGCTGGGTTGCCTTAGGTCATGGTGATACAATTCCTTCCCCTTGTCCTGTGAACTGGTGGTTCACAAAAATTTTACTAACACAAGGAAGGAAGGGAGGGGCGACTGCCAAGTCCCTGAGCCACGCAGAACAGACTTACCTGTTTTTATACACTGTTTAACTAATTATTTTAAAAAGAAACAGCCAAGTTAGAACAACTGCCTTTTTCTTCAAGAAGGAACTTTCCCCCTCTTCCTCCCCCCCCCTTTAAAAAAAAACTCTCCTCCAGTGCTTGCTTTGGCATTTGGAAAGGGTTCTCGATACCTGACACCTCTTGAAAGTGTAGTTTGGAAACAGAAATTGAGATCAGCTCCAAAAGGGCCCAGCATTGGGACTGCTTTGAAAACACCTGGGTGTCTCTTGTGCCGACAAGAACCAGACCCCCTTCTGTACAAATAATAACCCTTTTCTGCTTCCCCATCCGATGACCACCAGTCTCCTGCACTGCAATCATACAAAGAAAAATATAATAAAATGCTAGCACTGTTCCTTTAAAAGCAGGTGCCTTGCAAGACTGAAGAGCATTTCAGTGGGCAAGGAAAAAAGCCCCCCCCCCCAAAAAAAAGGATTTTAAAAATGACTTCAAGAAAGGGCTTTGCTTTGCAGAATTTACATCTGCAACTAGTTTGCTCAAGCCAAAATGAATTAAGAAGCGTCTCACAATTAGAAAGCTTCCAAGAGCAATCAGTAGTTCTCGATGGAATGGTCTAGCTCTAGGATAACACAGTTTGCATGCTATGAGTCCCTTTCTGCCTTCACGATGTGTTTTCCAAGGCCAAACTATGTGCTGGTTTTCAAGAGCATCATATAAAATAACAAACATGTAGTCTTAGGGAAACAGTTTTCAAATCGCAGTGGAACTCACTTTAATGCATGAAATGGTTTAATGCGTCACCCCCTCACTCCATTATAGCACACTTGAGAAATGTGCAAGAAGTGTGAATGGTTAAATCAACAAAATAGTTCACACATGCAGGGCAAGAAAGAGAATGAGGAATAACAAGGCAGGAAAGTTTCCTAGCTGTAATCTGCAGCCCACTGTAGTGTTCACACTTGGTCAGAATCTGTTTTTTCCTAAAGTTAACAAAATATAGCAGAAAGAGGACCATTAATTTATGCATGCTCTTTTTAAGCTATAGCAGTCCAAAGAGTAACGCCTTAAAGTTAGCTCTCAGAGAGCTGCCTTTGAATCTACTGGAGGCCGAGGCAACAGGTTTCTCTCATGGTGTAGGTAAGAGCAGGGAGAGAGAATAATAAGGAACCTAAAATTTAAAGCGAGTCTTAATTTATTGCTGAACTGTGAAAAGTGAGGTCAGGGCCACCCACACCCACATCTTCCCTGTGCTTCTTGGTTTTGAACGGATATGGCAAAACCGAAAAGTTGGAAGCTTCCCCCTCCCCCTTCAGATTCCTCTGAAGGTCTGGAGGAAAAGCCTGTTTCTAGGAGATTTCCACATCAAACGCTGATGGATGAGATTCTAAACCTGTAGCTGCACTGGCATCTGTTACTTTGGGAAAGAAGTAAATAAACTAGGGGTGGTAAAAGAATCTGCTTCAGCCAAATTCCGACCTGGATTTGGCAGCTCCAAACGTTCAGAATGATTTACAGATCAGAACTTCATCATGCTCCTCCAGAGCTCACAGCGTCGCAGGTGATCTTTAGTTTCCTTAGGGACATGACCTTCTGGCTTGCTTCCCCTTAGACCCCAGAGCCTCCTCTTTTGCTTTCTCCAAAGTCTCAGTCTGGTGTGAAGCTGGTGGCTCTTTGTCCAAAGACTGCATGAGGAGAGGCTGCCTAGATGTGGGGTGATCTCCAATGCAGTTGCCAGTTGGAAAAGAACTAAATTGTTTACGATAAAAAGGTGGGCTTTGTGTCCAGGGGCTTGGAAGGACACTCCACAAAACTCCTCACAGTGCTCCTTCACCTGCTGAGCTTTAAAAAAAATAAACATCAAAAACCTTGTCAAAACTTCAGAAAGAGTGACAGATATATCTGAATGGGCTGATACATTTTGGTGCATGGTAACTGTGATTGAGCTAACATATTATAAAAGAATGCATATAAACCAGCCTAACAAATTGGTATTTTTTGTAATGTTTTAGGGCAAGTCCAGTAATAATGTCCAACCATGTGATTCTTTCAGCCTGTTGTCAAAGCATTACTTTATGCTCTTTATCTTTGGTTTAATAAGTATTTTTTTAATAGTAAATAAAAGAGTGGTAGATAGAGGTGAAGCCTCAGACAGGAGGGAGCAGCAGGCAGGAGCCTCTTCTCTTCCTTTCCCATCAGGCCATGGGCTCCTTGGCAGCTTCTTCAATTTCCCCATGGGCTTGAAAGGACTGGGGGCTCCTTTCCAGGAGGTCCTGAGAGCTCCTTGGAGCTCCTCCTTCCACCCCTTGAGGCAGCCTCTCAGGTCCCTTCTGCGCATCTTTACTCAGAGAGCAGGGCAGGGCCAGTTCCACGGCCTTTAGGTTTTCTAAAGGATAAGTTTTCAAAAGATTTTAAAAACAAATAGTGCCTTGGGCCGTTGCCAGATCTCTCGTTTCCTGACTTTTCTTCTTTCCTGCTCTTTTTTGGCTGTAATGGATTTGGATAGTTAATTATTTATTTGAATGGATTTGTTCTATCCTTTCTCTATTTTGGGCTATGGGAGCTTGATTGGAGCTTTGAGTTTCACAAGGGAGTCATTTTTAGTCGAGGCTGATTGTGATGTTTGTTTTGCAGGTGGGGGCATAGGGGACATTGGCACACTTATTCTGGGCCACAGCATCATTTTCTGGGCAAGACTGGGAAATATGGGGAGTTTGCTGAGGACCAGCTCAGCGCCAGGACTGGTCAGCATGGTTGTCAGAGCTAAGCTGTAGAACCACATCCTACATATTTTCTGGTTCAACCCGTTTCATTGGCTCAAGTATTCCCCTAGTGACAATGACTTGTATTTTAAGAAGAATTTCTTAGTGAACAAGCAAAGCAATATTATAAATGACTTAAGACTGTGCTCCCTAGAATACATATTGTGTTGTCTGAAATGCTCGAGACACATTTGGAAGGATTGTAAGTATCCCAGGTGTACAGATGGCCCCCCATAGATGGGTAAATAAGAATTTGGGGTTTGATGGGGGCATGTCATTCCCCACTGGGGAATACCTCGCCTGGTCTCTCACCTGTTTCAAGAAGATGCTGCTCACCTTTTAGTGGTGTGGCATAACATTTGCATCAGTATTCATAAATAGATTAGGAGATTATGTTACCCGTTGGGAGAAACAAGAACACTTTACAACAGACTGGAAAGGCCAATAGATTTAGACATCAGAGAGAAATTTATTCAGTTGACTTTTAAATGCAAACCTACCAAATTTGCACTTCCTGAACCAATACGTGAAACTGAAATGCAGCTACCTCAAGTTTCTACCTTCCCTGAATTTTCCATGCAGTTCTCTAGCCTAAAAATGTATACCAAAATGTGGGGAAGGTGTGCACCAAAAAATGTATTTATTAATGAAAATAATGTTTAAAGTGCATTATATTAGGAGAAATTGCCTGCAAAAATACGTATCTTAAGAGAAATACACACAAAAAGTGCATACAGCTTTGCATGCTGGTATTAATAATGAAATGGTGTGAACTTAAGATTGGAAGAATGAGAAACTGAAAGAAACCAAAATTGATAGATTCCTCCATCCCTAAACAGAATATAGGCTTTTAAAAATGAATTGCAGGCAAGATATATCTTTCTCCCCTTCAAGCCTGTTCTAATTTTGTATGATACCATACTCCTGGAACTGAAAATCCTATAATTATTACAGTCCTATATCCAATCATGTATTCCATATCTTTGATCTCTGCTCGTATATCAGCTTGTTGAATTCAGGAAGTGGGAGTGACATTTTCTGCTTTATTCTCATCCTGGTAATTTTAGGGGCTTTAGAGGCATATTCTAAGATCTTAGATTTACATAAAGATGTCTGTATCTATTTACAGATTATTGGCACACAATTCATATTATAGCCTGTAATTGTGCTAAATGGAACTCTGGAAGCTACAATATACCTGTGAAAAGTCTGAGGAAATTATGCCTATGTGATAGTAACAAATGTACAGGGTTTTTTTGGACATTATACAACTGATATTTTTGTTACTAATTTCTTTAAAAGGAAATGCAGCTTTCCCCCCATCTCCCAAGAAAAGTTAAAATGTTATTTTACTTTTGCCTTTTACATTTCCCTTTTTAGAACTTTCTGGAATTATAGGAAGGACAAAACTAAAACTGACAAAGTAGAAAGTTATTGATTACAACAGCCATCTCACATTTTTTATCAAAATCTGATGGGAGAAATTTTACCCCAAGCCCAGCTTGGAAACCAGGTTCAGTGTGGGAAGTTCTTGGGATCAGGTATTCTTGTTCCTCATCACTCCTCTGGAAGCAGCCCTTGAACTGAAAAGGGTACCATCAGGCTTTAAAAGGGTGTTTAGAGCAGTTTGTTTTTTATTGTATTATGAAAAGTCTTTAAGAAATCTAAATAAATAAACAAATGGATTATTTAGATACTAGAATGGCATAATCAATTGGAAGTCCTCATTTTCACCTCTGAAAATGGTGTCCTGGATTACTTTTCGTAAATCGGGCAAATGTGCTAAAACAACAATTTTGGAATGTCCTGGTTTTTAGTTTTTGCAATACCCAAATATAAGCCGCTCCCTTAAAATTCGGCAGGCACTCACACCCGTTCTGTTTTACCGTATGTCTGCTTCAGCAGCGATATCGTACAAGCCTATTTTGTAAGGTCGCAAATTTAACTTTTCACGATTGGAATGTGGAAAAAAAGTGAGGCTTATGTTCAGGCCAATATGGTATGTGATGGTTGTGCCCTGTGGTGCGGGGTTTCTGGAGCCGTGTATTTCAAGAGGTCACAGTTATTATCTCATGTTTTGTCCCACCTTTCCCTCAACTGGTGTCATCATCCACCTTTCCAGAAAACATGCAAGGGTTAACATGTAAGCAGCTATTATTGTTCTTGTTGGTTGCGGCTAAATTAGAAACAGCACACCACTGGACACATGACACCCATTTTACATTTGAGGGTTAGTGGAATCAAGTTTGGTATCTGATGCTTCTAGAAAAACTACCATATTTTTCGTCCTATAGGGCGCACCGGCCCATAGGATGCACCTCGTTTTTTGGGGGGGGAAATGGATAAAAAAAATTTATTTCCCCCCCTCAGCTGCGGCTGCCGCCCCAAGCCTTGCGGACACTCGCCTGAAGCACGGGGAGTCCTCCGGAGGGCTCCCCGTGCTCCGGGCGGGAGGCTGCCGCCCCAAGCCTCGCGCGCTCGGCGGGACCTCCCGTCGGGCGCGCAAGGCTTGCGGACATGCGCCCGAAGCACGGGGAGTCCTCCGGAGGGCTCCCCGTGCTCCGGGCGGGAGGCTGCCGCCCCAAGCCTCGCGCGCTCGGCGGGACCTCCCGCCAGGCGCGCAAGGCTTAGCGACACTCGCCCAAAGCACGGGGAGTCCTCCGGAGGGCTCCCCGTGCTTCGGGCGGGAGGCTGCCGCCCCAAAACTCGCGCGCTCGGCGGGACCTCCCGTCGGGCGCGCAAGGCTTGCAGACACGCCCCCGAAGCACGGGGAGTCCTCCGGAGGGTTCCCCGTGCTTCGGGCGGCAGGCTGCTGCCCGCAAGCCTTGTGAGCCTGTGGGAACTCCCACAGGGCTTGCAAGGCTTGTGGATAGCTTCTTGAAGCCTGGAGAGCGAGAGGGGTCGGTGCGCACCGATGCCTCTCGCTCTCCCGGCTTCAGCGAAAGCCTGCATTCGCCCCATAGGACGCACACACATTTCCCCTTCATTTTTGGAGGGGAAAAAGTGCGTCCTATGGGGCGAAAAATACGGTATGTAATCCAGCAGATTAAATTCAGCAGAGTTTGGCTCAGATCAGACACATTTGCAGGCATGGGGTGGCCTCCTTGGACTCTCCTGCAGAGCACCCAGCATCCTCAAGACTCTCGACTATCATTTTGCACTGATGTTATTAGACATTAATCTTCATTTCATCTATTTTATAACTTTTATAAATTAGATATAACTCAGCCTTTCACATTTTCTCCAGGTTTGTGCACTTACTGCTGGCCAGTGTTAGATTTCAGAGGGAAGGTTTTTTCTGTTTTCTTTGTATCTGCTTGTTTGTATCTGCTGTATTTGCATTTGATCATTGCTCATTCTGTATTGAATGCTTTTGCGTGCTATGCCCTGATATGCGCGTGTTTGTTTAAAAAAGAATAAAGCATTTTAAAAACTAAAACGTATCTGACTGGAATGTACAGTACTGCTGCAGAAGCAAGTAGCTGTGACTACAAAGTGAACTGTGTGGATGTGGAGGTCCCTGATCCTCTTTAGAAAGCTTCTCCCAAACAGGGAGTGGGGCTGGGATTTCTCTAGCTGCTCTTCAAAAGTCTGTCCAGCTCCAAGGAAGAAAGAGTTATGTCTGGAATATTTCACTCCAGCTTTCAGAGAGCAGCTTTGTGTATCGCTTGATGTGTGAGCCCTCGATGAATAGCAATAGCAGTTTAAACTGTTTATTCCTTTCTTAGCAATAATGTTTAGGTTGGGGAAAGCCTTCCAAGATATATAGAATTTCTCATGCTGAGTAAGGGCTCCTTCACTTTTTGCTACTGCTGCTGCCGCTTTCCACACTATGGACGCTATTATTATATGTCCGTTTCCATTCATACCTCGATAGTAGAAGGACTCTCAATGTTTTTATAATAATATAAGCCTCTTATTTTTCAGGGTGTATAACTCAGCTGTTAAAAAAAAGCCCTAGGCTGAAAGTTGGCATCTGAATGTCAGCAGGGAAAATTAAGTCTATGTATGTGTTTTCAGAACTTTTTAAAAAATCCATTCAGCTTGTGATGATATAAAAGGGAAGTATGGGGGGGTGAAGTTTGATGTTTTCATATTCTTTTCTTAGGCTTTTAAAAATAAAATAAGAATAATAGAAGAAAGCTTTCTTTTCTAAGCTGAAAACATTTGATATATCTTTAAATAACTTGAATTGTCTTATTTTTCAGTATTACATGTAAAAAGAAGTAAAATAAATAATTTTAGTTAATAAGCTTGCTCCATTTCCCCCACCCTTTACTGTTCCTTCGGACATTTCTTACAGAATCAAAATAAGCCCCAAGTAAACCTCCTGTTCCCTGGATCCCAGGGTGCTCCCGTCCCTAACTGCCCTTCACAGCGCCTGCACCAAAACTTTCCAAAAGGACTCTGTAATAGTAGTAGCAATGGCATTTATACTGCAGTTTGAGGTGTTGAACATGCTTTATACATGTTCTTAGTAACTTTTACATCAGCTCTGAAAGGTAGGTAGGTCATTGTGTTACCATGTTCATAGTTTTATCCAAAGTTTCAAGAGATCCTAGTAACCCACATGAACCTTGGAAATGAAGAACCGCCTGACACTTTCTAGTGATGCACAGACAATCATTCCTGAATTCTGCTGAAATCGAAAATGGCGCACAGACATTCAGAGCAGCCTGGACAGACTCTAACCACACGCAAACCTAGAGGGAGCTCCTAAGCTTCTTCAGAAGATGTGCTATGAAGCCATATCCTTCAGGCAAATAAAAATAGCTTGCATCTGGATCTTGTGTTTTTGAAGCCAGGGGGTGGGGTGGGGGGAGAGAAGACTGTGCTCCCAACAGACCACATTTTGTTTTGATCTGAAGCACAAAAGGAAGGTGGTTGTTGTTGTTGTTGTTGTAATAAGTCATTCTTTTTACAAATGCAGTTCAGCTCTTCATCGGCAATTCAGCCGAGAAGAGAATTAGGGGAATTTCTACTGATGTTTCCAGTGCAAACGGCAGCCCAGCCTGCCTATTTATTTTTAAAACATTGTTGATCCAAATTCATAGTAGATTAATGGAGACATGTATTGACTCCTGCAGAAATGGAAGATGACAGTGTGCTTGTTAGGAACCTGAAGAGATTATGACCCAAGTCTTGTTTTATTTCTATGTTTGTCATTAAAAAATTGACAACATTTTTGTGAGTTTTCAAATTTCATATCCATATAAGTGGGATCAATGTAGGCTATGTGTATACTAGTGGGCTGCTGAAAATAATTTCATTGCGTAAAATAGGAAGAGTTAGGTATGTGTCCATGACCAAGTATGTGATGCCATCAAATAGATTATTGTTATGAGTTGGGGGGCAGGGGAGGCTGTATGCCCGAGATTGTTCTAATTCCTGGATCCAGCAAGGACTAAACTCTAAGCAAGGATTCAAATTGTTGAAATAGTTTTGCCTTATGAAGTTTTGACCTCTAGGCCTTACATAGTTCCCTCCATACCGGAAGCACTGCCTCTCCCCATACAAACCGCCCCATACCCTGTGCTTGTCATCCCGCACCCTTCTCTGTGCCCCCCCCCCCCCAGAGGTTCAGAGGGTGACAATGCAAGATCTGGCCTTTTCTGCGATGGCTTCGCATTTGTGGAATGCTCTCCCCAGAGAGGCTTGCCTGGTGCCTAAGAATATGTAACGGTGACGCCAGCAAAAGCATTCCTCCTTCGGCCATTAAACAATCTGTGGCCTGTTAAATGTGGAGGGACTGTCTTGTGATTTTTTTTTTTTTTGTCATTGTTTTATTGCCTTTGCATTATTATGTAAATTATGTAAATTGTGGAAACGTCAGATCAAGGGCAGTATATAAACTGAATACATAGTAATAATAAATAATAATTTAATTTTAAGACTCCTGTTACATTTTTTCACATAGGTTCAGAACAGGTTACAATATTCTTATCTCATTTTCTCTTCAGAACAATCTTGATTAACAGATCTTGAATTACTGAAAGCTGGTCCATGGATTAGTGAGAATTGTTTTTCAGGAGTTTGAAACATTTGCTTCTCAAATCCAAACAATTTATGAACTCCAACAATTTCCTAGGCTACCATATCACCATATCCTACGGCACCATTCACATGCTTATTGCTCAGAAGGCTGAGTAACTGCAAAATTATCACACAAACCAATGCCATAAAAGATGCCAAGTCTTTTTACTTATGAAGAAAATGTATTTTGCTGGTGTTGAGTGTTGAGTGTGTCCTTTGGTACTGTTTTGAGTAGCAAAAATGCACCTTTGCTTAGGGATATCCTTGAAAATGGAATATCAAAGAGATTTTTTTTTTATCTGCCTGTTTTGTCCTCCCATCGCAACAAGGAATTTTGCTATGAATGCTTTTTGCTTTCCTTCTTTACAACAAAAGGTTTTTCGTTTTGATTTTAACACATGCATATGATATATATATAAATAGATACATAATTTGCTTTCCAGTTTACATATTTATCATAGCTTCATAGCTTTCCTTTTTTCCTGAAGTGTTATTTCTTGACTTTGTTTTTAAGGTGCTACAAAAAGCTAACAAGGGTAATTCTCTGGTAATTCACTAACTCAGTTTGTAATTCTCTGTTGATGGCTTGACATATGCATGACTGTCATGCGCCACAATAAAGAATTACACATTAGTTGACAAAAATATTGAAAAGACTTGTGCAAAATAAGCCAATTGCAGCAAAATGGAAAATATGGAAAAAGGGGAATAAATGACCTAATGGACTGAGGCACATTCATACTTCCCTACCAGTGTTAGTGGCCTTGGGCAATCATTAAGTACCAAACTTCCGAACTTAACAGTTTTTGGTTATTCACTTGAAAACTTAAGATAGTAATGTTTCCTTCCTTTCAAGGGCTGTAGGACTGTTCCAATTTGTTAATGTTAGTTAACTTGAAAAATGAGACGTGTTACTGTTGGAGACCATGAAAAAGGCTAATATATAATATAACAAGGCTGAGGGTTTTTTTTGGGGGGGGGGCATAAATGCCAAATGCAGAATCTTAAATTTCATCATATTGTTAGACTTGTATTCCTGCTGGCAGCTAGGACAAGCTCATTATCATACTATGTGATAAATTTGCACAAATTGCACAGAGTTGAATTTATCCCTGGAAACCACAGGTCGGAGAGCCAGGAACATAGCGCATCACTGCTATGATTCTGCCCGTTCCTTGAGAAAAGGTCTCTGTACTGGGAGAGACAGTCCTCAAAATTTTTACATTAGGATCCTCCCCTGAATCATGATTAGCCACCTCTTAACAAAATTTATTGCTACTGATTCTCGGATTTCCCCCCCTTTCCTTTCCTTTTTTTAAAAAAGGTGCTTCTATGATTATTGTCTGTTTAAAGCGGACTCTTTCCTGCAACAGGACATCTTTTCAAATTGGAAATATTAGGTATAAATATAAAATAATAACTATAAGTAAATGTGAAGAATGAAGACAGAAGCCCTGTACAGGCTATGTGGAATTTAAGTGCACACGGAAGTCCAGAATTGTAACTGCTGTCCCAGCTCTGGTGTGTAGCCTCTGTCCCTGCAATCTCCATCCTCCCAAACAGGCAATGTGGCTTTGGCAGAGCAGGACTGGCACCAAGGGCCTCTTGCAACCCAAGGTGCTTGGCCAGTCTGAGAGCAGAGATAATGGTGCAAGAGTCCCACAGAGAGACCCTCCCAGATGAGAAACACCTTCAAAATCAAACTGTCCTAAAAGGCTCTGTAAATGAAGGATGCCAATTGACTTGGAGAACATTGCTTGATAGCTGGGCTTAGCCTTAGCCACAATCCAGAACCCATTTCAAGAGATTGAAGACTCAGCGTCACATGCTGCATTTTGGTCTGGGTCTAACTGTACTCATA
This sequence comes from Podarcis tiliguerta, assembly GCF_965153285.1. Lineage (NCBI taxonomy): Eukaryota > Metazoa > Chordata > Lepidosauria > Squamata > Lacertidae > Podarcis > Podarcis tiliguerta. The sequence continues at coordinate 117,356,548 of NC_139536.1, read as the reverse complement.
ATGCCTCTATTTTTGTCAATATAAGCAAGTAAAATAGCTCTTTAAAAACCCTCATACCTTAAAGTGCTTTTTACCCAGCAACACTGAAATATGCAGAGTACTGTGTATATATATATATATATATATATATATATATATATATATATATATGAAAGCATAGCAAGGTGAAAAGGAGAATAGCTTTTATTGCGAAGACGGCATGCCACAGGGATATCAAGTTCTCCTCAAAGTAGCCAGATTCTTTGCAGCATGCTGCAAGCTCTAAAGCTCTGTTGCCACCTTGTGGACTAGGCCGATGAGGCTGTATTTATGCATGTGCGTGTGTTTGTGCATACGTCTAGTTTCATCTGCCTCATTAGCACATTTCAATGAACTGTGTTAATCTTTTCTAAGAATCTGAAGTAAGAAACAGCTATTCCATGTGGCAGCAGAGCCCCATAAGCTTCTGTGTGGGGTTCTATGTATCTCAAAAGCATACGTACTCAAATGTTATTTAGTTGATAACTGGTCATCTTAGCTGTGGGAGCCATCAATACTTTTTGACTCCAGGAGATAAGTCCAGTGAGGCAGGGAGAGGATAGGGCTTGGCAGCCTCTAAGGTGGAAGGCAGCCCGTGTCTTATTGGCCTCAGAGCATCCTACCTGGGCACAGATGGCTGGTCTCCGGGAGCTGTGTGAACGCTCCTGATCCGTCAGCATGCAGGCACCTTCACTGGGCTTCCTCCCCTTCCTCCAGCACCTACTAGTGCACCCATGTTATGCTCAGGTATCCCACCCCACCCCACCTTCCGGGCAATGTCTCCTGAAGACAGTTGCCTTGGCTGCCAGTTTGGAAAAAAACTAAGCCTACACCTGTTCAGAGTCCCTGGGGTGCTTCCGGAAAGCCACACTTTTGTGTGAAACTCTCAGACATTTATCTATTATTTCAAATTTATAACCCACACTTTCTCTCCAAAGGTGACTCACAAAAATATACAAAAACATTTTAATATGATGTAAAATATTCATAAAATTGTCAGCTAAAGGCCTGCGTGAATGGATGGATAGCTAAAAAGTATTTATATCCTTCCTGAATGCAGGTCAAGGTGAGGACTGTCTGGCTTTCCATAGCCAGGGTGCTGCCACTGAGATTGCCCTGCTTTTCTATCCCCAACTGATCACAACCAGCCTTTCTAAAATATGTTATCTCTGTGCATCTCCAGTTCCCAGAGCCACACGTCTGGGGTTTCTTCGCTGGAGCAAGGTGGGATATTGCTCATTGGCGCTTGGTTTCTAGGAAGAAAATGGTCATGGCTCACGCTTTGTTGCAAGTTTCTTGTGCTGCCCTCATTTCTGGAATGTGAGGGCTTTTTGTGGTAATTCAGTTTGGAGTCACGAAACGCCAACAAGAAAGCAAAACAGGGCAATGCTCGATTTTAAAGGAATGAATAAGGGACTACATAATTTACTTGGCATTTGAAACATGAATTTCAGTTCAGTACTACAACATGGATAGCTCTTGATTTTAAACATGTGTAAATGAGACTGGAATTAAAACTCATAATGCAGTCTTAGCAGGGGAATATAATTATGTAGACATTTTTTTTAAAATCATCACAGTTTCTAATCTCTTTGCCAAGTTGCTCTGACCTATAGGCAGGAACAGATCAATTTTATGTGTTGCTATTGCAAAAGCAAGGGACGCGGGTGGCGCTGTGGGTAAAACCTCAGCGCCTAGGACTTGCCGATCGCATGGTCGGCGGTTCGAATCCCCGCGGCGGGGTGCGCTCCCGTCTTTCGGTCCCAGCGCCTGCCAACCTAGCAGTTCAAAAGCACTCTCGGGTGCAAGTAGATAAATAGGGACCGCTTACTAGCGGGAAGGTAAACAGTGTTTCCGTGTGCGGCTCTGGCTCGCCAGAGCAGCGATGTCACGCTGGCCACGTGACCCGGAAGTGTCTTCGGACAGCGCTGGCCCCCGGCCTCTTGAGTGAGATGGGCGCACAACCCTAGAGTCTGGCAAGACTGGCCCGTACGGGCAGGGGTACCTTTACCTTTTATTGCAAAAGCAAAGAAAAGCAAAAAAGGAAAAGGAAAAGGAAAAGGAAAAGGAAAAGGAAAAGGAAAAGGAAAAGGAAAGGAAAGGAAAGGAAAGGAAAGGAAAGAAAAGAAAAGACATCTCCTTGTCTTCACAGCCTCTACAATAGTTTATTATACTTCTCCAAATTCTTAGCACCTTATCTTTTCTTTTCTTTAAATTTCTAAAATGAAATCCTAAAAACAAAAATTGCAAGGAAAATGCCAATCATCATAAGAAACAAGGGAGAACTGTTCTGAATGGTGATGCTTTCTTATTGTGCAAGTGTATCTGTGTAATGCATGTGCACAGTGACTTGATGGGAGAGTTTGTGTGTCCACTGTCCCCATGTGTACACAAAATGTCTGCCATCCACTGGCAATCGGGGTAGAAAAATCTGCATTTAATTGCTGATGTTGGGAAAATAATCAGAAGCATAAATGGACATCCGAAAAGCACATTCCTGACTTGTCTGGCTGTTGAACATTGTTCTATTAAAAAGTTTATCAAAAACATTAAACGATAAGTAAAAACAAATCACTACAGTATCTTTTTTTACTTACAGTAGTTTTAAATTTGAGGGTGTTTCCTACCTTTGCCAAGAAAAAGGTTTGATGAGGACCGTTGGGCCTTTTTGACAAGAGAGCTTTGTTTTTAATTATTTCTACTGCAGAAAATCCTTTTGGTGTTTGGATTCCCCCCCCCCCCGAACTCCATGCAGATAAAATTCACTGCATCTCAGCATTTTCCTCTGCCTCCCCCCTAGCTCCCCCCCCCCATCAGAAGTGTTATTTATTGTCCCTTTGCTACCTTTTATGCAGTTAAATGACTGGCCACATTTCATTTCAAACAGAACCCAACGGAATTCCATTTTATATTTTTTATTTCAAAAGCATGGAAGATCATCACAGGACTTTCAGCACCAGCAATGGGGAATTGTTTTTGCTCCCTTCCTCTTCCCTTCGCTATTTTGTATGTTGCCCTGTAAACATCCCCTCAGTCCCACCAGGGGGAAAAGGTAGTTTGCTCGTTTGAAATGGGCTTGCTGTTGCCTTTTAAGTACCTTCAGAAACCAGGAGCTGGAGCCAAAGGAGGTCTAGAGCAGAATGTTTCCTTTCTGTGGGACCAAACACAGGAGAAGTTGCCAGTAGGTGGTCACAGTTCAGAGGCTTCAAAATGCAGATTAAGCCCAGCTGAGCCTTGCCAAACCTTTTTCAACCCCGTCGAAGTCCAAAATAAATTCACACCTCCTCATTTCTGTCCTATTAATCAATCAATTCAAGAAACTACAGTCTGTGGTGGGTATCAGTCAGAGGCTAGTCTGTTCCTTTGGGCTGATGAACAGAATGAATGTTTTCATATATTTTAAAATTAATTTTATTTCCTGCATCTATACTTTTAATTCCACCCACCCACCCAAGAATGCGACTGTGACTACCTGTTGTCAGGGAGGACATAAATTCAAAAAGTTAAAATAACGGCATATTCCACTATTTATTTACTTTTAAATCAAAATAGCAATCTAAAAAAAAAGAGGAGGGAACTGTGAAGCCTGCTTGGTATAAATGTACAATAAGAAGATTTATTTTTTTCATTTGGTTCTGTGAAGCTTCTAAGATTTCAAAATGGTTTAGGAACACAAATTTAATTGTTTATACCACCTATTTGTGATGGATCAATAAAGTCATAAGATGAAACGACCTTAAAAATTATGTCAGTTTGATAGTCCTGATTTTTGGTTTTTGAAATGTTCCTACTCACCTAGTCAGCAAGCTGAGCTTATGAGGTGACGGATCACATTTGGCCCCTTGATGTTGTATATATCCATCATAACTAGTACCCACTGGGAGCATTATCTTCCAGAAATTGGTGCTGTTGGCATCCATCCGTCTTGGGAGACAATGGAGGGGTGCGCCTTTGGGGGGTGAAGTCAAACTGTTGGAAGAGCCTGCTGTGGAGAGACATGTTTTGTTGCAGCTGGGGGAAATGAAGGCGTCCGGTTGCGTTGCTGCAGATGCACCGTGGCGCTTCTTCTCTCTGTGCTCCTCCCAGTGGCCGTTCCTCCTCTGGTCACTGCTGTGGATGTGAGACCTGACTGTCTGTGTCCAGGCACTGCACTCCTCGGCAAGGGGCTCCCACACTGCAGGGTTGACGTTGCCAGCCCTCATGCCACATTATCTCCTGCTCTTGTGATCATAGTCCCCCCTCCTTTCACTAGGCATGAGGCAAAGGTTTAAATAATAGAATCATAGAGTTGGAAGGGACCACGATGGTCATCTAGTCCAGGGTTTCCCAACCTTGGGTCTCTAGCTGTCTTTGGACTACAATTCCCATCATCCCTGACCACTGGTCTTGCTAGCTAGGGATGATGCAGCTGTCCAAAAACAGCTGGTGACCCAAGGTTGGGAAACATTGATCTAGTCCAACCCCCTGCAATGCAGAAATCTTTTGCCCAACCTGGGGCTCAATCCCACAACCCTGAGAGTAAGATTCTCATGAGCCATTTTACTAATGGGAGAATTCAGAGGGAAGAATAAAACATCACTGGCCTGAAAGTAGGGCATTTATATCACCTCCCTGGCCCTTACTGGACTTTCTAGGAATGGAGGAGCCTGGCGAAAATGTCAGTGTGATTCCTTCCCCCAACATCCTCACTAGCTGTTTGATAAGCAGCACAGCTTTTTAAAAAGTGTTTAAAAATATTCTGGGTGGAATGTACAATCTTTATGCCCTGGATTGAAACTAAGAAAATATACAGCCATGGAAGCTGGATGCAATGAATACTGCTCTGTCCATAAAGCCAACATCAGCATTCAGATACCAAGGAGATAGGTGTTTTATAAATACTTGAGGGAAGGAGACAGACAAGCTGTTTATACAAGCAACAGCCGTTTGTTCTGACTCAAAGTTTTAGGCTAAATAGCAATTATAGATGAGTCCCTAGAAGCTCCACACACACCCCAGCTGAAATATGCTTGACCGACTAAGTGGTCAAAAGGTTTGGGGAATGTGTGCACTTGACTACTAGTGGGCTCATCCCACCCAACCCTAAAAGGGACTTTCCCCTTGGACATTAGTTTTGTTTAATGTATTATTATTCATATCTCACTTTTCTGTAGAAAATAACTAACTTACTGGGCAAAATAAAAATAGAAATGCAAAATAATTCGTAAAACTTGTTAAAACAATCCGCACAGCCCCTCTGCTATATGTACCCTAAATGGCCTCGGCCCCATATGCCTGAAGGAGCGTCTCCACCTCCATCATCCACCCCAGACACTGAGGTCCAGCTCTGAGGGCCTTTGGGCAATTCCCTCACTGCAAGTTACAGGGAACCAGGCACAGGGACTTCTTGGTGGTGGTGCCCACCCTGTGGAACGCCCTCCTGTCAGATGTCAAGGAGACAAAAAACTATACAACTTTCAGAGGACATTTGAAGGCAATTTGCACAAACAAGTCATCACTTGATATTGCAGGTGTGCAACCCCTCAGGTTGCATTTTAAAAAACTGAGGCATTTGTTTATTTATGTAATATGTATATTGCCCTTCATCATAAGATCTCAGAATAAAAACAGGATAAAAGCAAGTAAATAAATAAAACAAAACGGGGGGGGGGGAACCCTTCCCACAGAAACATTGAAAATGCTGTAGAGTATTAATTGGCCCAAGGCCTGGTTGAAGAGGAGTGTTTTCACCTGGCCCCTAAAAATATATAATGAAGGCGCTAGGCAAATCCATGAAGGATCGGCATATCAGTAGGTTCTTGCCATATCTATGCCTGGAGCCTCCACTTCCTGAGGCAGCAGCCATCTGATTATTAGATGCCCAGGCAAACAGGAGGAGATGGCAGCCTCCACCGTGCCGTGCTTGTGGTATTGTTGGAAACTAGGTGGATCCAACAAAGCAATTTTATGTTTTTACACTTTTGATAGCAACAAAGGGAATAGGAAACTTGTGATCCTCTAACTGCAGTCAGCCCAAGCCAGGGTGGCCAATGGGGAAGGCTGCAGAGAGGGGCCGGCCCCCAATATCTCCCATCCCTGGCGTATGGCATCTTTCCCTTGAAACGTAGCTCATGTTTACGCCAACTAAACATAGTGTAGCACTGAATGGCTACACAAACTGAACTGGATGAACAATTAATCTTTGGAAGAATTCCATTTGATTTTGATATGTTTCTGTAACGGAACGTGGCCGAGCAGCCCCAGAGTTTACGCTTCCTTTTCCATAAAGTCATTATGCCTCATTTCTCACCCTCACTCTTCATAATGAAATATGGTGTCTCAGGCAGTTCCCTCAAAATGGTTACACCATACTCTCAAGGTCAAAAAGGACTGGAAAGCTAGAGATTAGGAGCAGCATTGCACATAGCCTCTTGTTCCGGACTTTCCATTATTACCAAGCTCTTCCAAGAGACTGGTCTATTCAGATAAAAGGATTTGCTGTAAATGGTTAATGAATAGCCACCTAGTGCTGTGATGAATTGTTTAATAATGCTTGCATACTGATTGGTTTTACTACAATCATCCTTAATTATCCTTCATTCTAACCACAAAAGCCTTAATGGATTGACCTAATAACTTCATTGTTCAGTTGTTGTTATTTTTACCCACAGAGTTCACCTACTGAAAACAGGAAATGCCCTAGAAGGAAGACAACTAAACACAAGCCTCTTTGAGCTTCCATACATCCTCCATGATAAAAGGTAGTCCTGACACCACCAAGACAGTGCACAGAAAGGAGCATATCAGATCTAAAATACAAAAGGAAGTGAACAAGGGAAGAGATGAAGAGAACCTGAACTTGAGAACAGAGGGTGGGGAACTGAGTCAGAGTTGGAGCCTGGGCAGCTGCTGGAGTTGTGACCTGCCCAAACCAAAGGTCAAGTCCCAAGGCTCAAGTAGGAGCACTGAGGATGGACAACCCTGTCAGTTTCAGTTTCTCATTTTTCTAACCTTATGTTCAGTTCTCTGTATTTCCACAGCAGTTTGCAATGTTTTTAATTATGAAAATTGCCAGCATTTTAGTACGAATTTCTCCCAAATTTTGTTTTTGAAAGCCATTTCCCAAATTTGCAGTTTTTGAAAGCCATTTCTGCTGAGGTATTTTTGTATGTTGTTTTTCACAAATATATGCATGTTTATGCACACTTTCTCCTAGTCTATGCATTTTTGTGCAGGTTAGTTGCATTGCATTATGACTTCAGAAAAGAGCAAATTTCAGATAAGAATTGTGTTTTGTCTTTATTGTGGTTCAAGAAGTGTGAATTGGGAAGTGGCAAAGCAAAGAGCATCAAGCACCGCCCTCAAGGATACTTGTGGCCTGGAGACCACCAGGCAAGTTCTTCAGATGCAGGGAGTGTGGGGAATCCCCTTTCCCTATTTGAGCTGACCCCAATTAATCTTTCTGTAGTTGTATATTATAAAGGTTGAAACAATATGCCTTCCATGGTGTCTGCCTCTTTCTTGTTGCCACAGGAATTTCTTTCTCATATGTTTTTAGTCTGGTTTCTGGAGGCCTGATAGAGGCTAATAATTACTTGTCCTCATTTAACCTCTGCATAGCTTCTTTTGTGGTAAAACCAAAAATGTCTTGAAATGTTTGTGAAGAACTCAGCAAGAAAAAAATATATAACTGTGAATGGCTATTTGCATTACTGCTTGTGAGCTGCTCACTGATGTTGCCCAGGAACATCACAGCCCAATGCCCTTTTAGAACATGCCATTACATCACCATTTTATGTGAGGTTTACCTTGTCCCAAACGAAGAGGGCCAATGTGTTTCTGGTCAAATTTGGAATACTAGGCAGATGACAATGAGAGCTGAAGGGCTTCTGTCTTTCCTTCTACTAAATGAATCTCTAGCAATAAGATTCTATAATAGTGTGATTCTGTGACATGAGAATTTGACACACATGGAGCCGTAACACTGTTAAAAGCATGTTTCTTCATGGCATTCTTTAGCATAGGAGCCATTTTTGCTTGTTAATTACATATTGCTTCCATACAGACAACAACTGTGGCCTAACATATAACAGACAAAGCCCTAAACAACTTTTGGATGTCATTTCCTTGAAAGAACACCTCCGCATGTATAGATCCCTTTAGATCACTAGTCTTTGGAGGAGATCCGGTTGCCCATATCACAGCCTTCAGAACTTCATCTAGCAGTAACAGGGAGACGGACCTTCTCCACAGTGAGCCCACTTCTGGAATGAACTCCCCTGTGCTGTACGACCGGCACCAGCAGCTGTGTGGTTTTGGTGCCCATTGGGAACACATCTCCTTGCCCTGAAGTCCCAACATATCATTAGAGGGAGCAAATCAAAAGGGCAATTTGTCATAATGAGAAAGGTGGAGTGAAATGAGGGTCAAGGCCTGCACGTCAATATTATTGTCAATATTATTGCCTTCACCAGCAAAAAGGCTGAAGTGGGGGGGGGGGAGTGTTCCTTCCAGTGTCATTGCTCTATTGGGGCTTGAGGTTTCACTAAAAATAGGTTGGTGTAACTCTCATGCTTGCCCTGAAGTACAATGGGAAATGTATTTCTGTGAGGGCAGAACTACATGTTATGCCTCTCACGTGGATGCAGTGAAAAAGCAACGTTCTGTGTCAAGGTCTGCGCTGTAACATTTAAGAATACTCACCCCTGGATTGTGACATCACCGTATTGTGTGTTTACTGCTCCTGCCACTGACAAGAAGTGTGGGCAGGAAAATGCACACAGTTATGATATCACAGCACAGGTAGTGTTCCGTGCTGTTCTGCCCTGATGTTGCTGGAGATTTCAGAAACCATTGCCACCACGGCCTACCATAGTCTTGAACTGTTTTTACAGAAAACAGCAAACAAGCCTCCAAGTTTCCTTGAGAGTTTTATTATAAAGTCATTTTGTAGTATTGATGAGCCTTTTGGATATAGGAACCAGCCTGAGAAGAGGGATTCTCTAGAATGCAATTTCTAGGAGCAAGTGAATTTTTAACACACCAAACTCTCTGCCTCTCTCTTTTGCAGTGTCTTGCTTTATATCAGAACAATCAGCCCTATAATCTCTAGAAAGAAATCATTTTAAAGAAAGATTGAGAGCAAGCTTTTGAACTTGGCTAGTTACTCTCAAAGCTCCAGGTCTCAGAAAGAGAAGATGGAATCTATATCAGTTCAGTAGAGAAGACTTAATAGTTTATTTGAAAGAAAAGAGGTGCCAAGGGACTGGCCTGGAGTAAATGCAATCCATGCCACAAGACTAGGGCTGAGATGATGTCAAGGACTAGCAGATTTGCAGTAAAATTTGCTTTTGACAGTAGGCAAGGTCTTGGAGTCATTAGTAAGGGATGAGATCACAAAACATCTGGAAAAATATGAGCTGATATAAAGTAGCAAGCAAGCTTTCTGGAAAGAAAACTCTTGTTTGACAAATCTGATGGAAATTTCTGAGGACATAAAAAAAAATCAACAAAAGAATGACATGTTGAGAGTAATCTCCTTGGGTTTCACAAATGTATTCAGCAATCTAGAAGACACGTTAACCAATACATGCTATTGCATATGCGTGCCTGGAAAGCGCAGAGGAAAGACACCTCCTTTGAATGAATCAGGGGCATATAGTGTGATTAATCGCAGGCTGAAGAGTACTAGGTAATGGGTCACATAGAAAGGAGATTATTTAGCCCCACTAGTGTTTGGCAATGCTTTTCATATTGGATGCATTGACACTTCCCATCACAGTCTAAAACGATTTTACAGAATAAATAATTTTGAAATTGAATACAATATTCAAGATTTTAAATATGAATTGGATTATTTATTTAGATACTCGCTAAACCCAAGTGAAAAGCCTTCACTTTTTGCACATACTCCCAGTTAGCACTTCAAGTACAATCCCCCGCCCCCCAGCAATAAGGGGGAAAGAGAACATTCTGGAGCAAGAGGAAGCTGGGCTTCACATGCTGTAATAATCCCAGTCAGAAAACAGAAATATTCTATATTTCTAAGGAAGCTAGTAAGTGCTTAAAGTAAGCATTCCTGCTATTGAGACTGTAGCGAGACTTACTTCAGAGTAAGTCCCATTTAATGCAGTGGGACTTACTTCTGATTAAACACACAATTTTGGGCTTTTCATACACTTCTACATTTGTTTTAATAAGTAACTATCTCAGAGGTGTATTGCTCTTTGTTACAACAACTCAAATGTAGAAATAAGACCATCAGCCATTTGCTATATGTCAGGGTGTTTATAACTGATGATCTGGCATTGGGGCAAGAATGCAGTGTGTCTATACTATTAGTTACTGTTAATATGGAAAACCCTTAACAGCTTGGGAACAGTTTACCTACAAGGTGGTCTTACCCCAAATGTGCCCACCTGACTGCTTCAATCAGCAGAATTGGCACGATGGCAAGTGCCCCGTGATACGTGCACCGCGTCTGTCGGAACTCGGTCATTTAGTGTGGCAGCACCTGCACTTAGGAACGCCCTGCCTATTGAGGTGCCTTCACTGGACTCTTTCTTGCACCTCCTAAAACACTCTTGTTTGGGCAAGTCTACCCAGATGCTTAGAAAGTTTAGGCAATTTTAACCTGTTTTAGCATTTTAACTTTTGTATGTTTTTAAGTAGGGTTGTAAATTTTTATTAATGTTACTGTTCTATCTTTTATAAACTGCTTTGGGTTTTTTTAGAATCAAGCGGTATATAAATTTTATGAAATAAATAAATAAAAGAGTTGCTTATGATCTATCTTCACAGAGGAATGCTTTATATTAGATCTACCATTTAAAGCATCCCAAGATTGCCTTCAAATGTTATGTTTTCCTGTTTGCGTTTTAAACATGCATGTAGGGAAGCAGCCGAAAGATGCACATCTTATGTAATGATAAATATATCTGCCATAGCTGAGACGTGCATCTTTTAATGTCAGCGGGATCTTCAAGAGCTTCTGCATATGTGTGGTCTGAGCCTTGAAAAGGGGTGAGGAGACACATCTTTCAGTCACGACCTGACTTCATTTTCAAATGTGGACAAGGAAATGGGAAGCTGGCTCTGGGGTTGAGATTGCCAAAGCAAAACCAAGGCAGGACTGAATGCAACTATGTTGTTACAATATAGAGACACATTCTCTCAACGTTTTTAGAGAGCAGAGCACTGTGTCAGGAAAGTGGAGGCCATGAAACAGTCCTTCTTAATGCCTGATAGCAACTTCTTGGTTGCCACGTAGTGAACTTTGTGGGTGAGTTCAGTGGATCATATTTTCACTGGGCAGGAAGATTCAAGGATGCCTTGGAATTCAAAGCAGCTTACCTTTCATAGCTGTCAACCTTCCCTTTTTTGCGGGAAATTCCCTTATTCCAGCGCCGTTTCCCGCTGCTATCCCGGATTGTTAGATATCCCGTAGACTGTCCCCGGGACAGGTGAGGCTGAAGATCCCTTATTTTCAAATCTGAAAGTTGACAGGTATGTTACCTTTTGAGTGTAGGTATTGCACTGGAGAGTCAGTCAGTTTTGAGGCAGGCCACTAAGGAACTTGGACAAACATAAAAGTGATAAAAACATATAGAAGAAAGGTAACTTCTCCACAGCAACCAGAGTACAGTTCAACGCAAAGTTAAGCACTCTTAAGAACTGCTGGTTTCAATGGGAGTGTCAGGCTACGAATCTTACCTGGGAATATGTTACATTGAAACCAGTAGGATTTACTTCTGAGTAAATATTGCCCTGTAAAGCACATACTGAAATAAATGACGTTTAAAAGTACTTCGCTTTGGCTGAAGTGTGCCCACTGTTTTTATTGTTATGTAACTTTTACAATGGCTAGATTTGATTTTCTTCATGGAAAATTTCTCCCTAGCTAAGAATTGGGGTGGAATCTACACACATGTTTAAAACGTTGTGAAAATGCTTTTTTAAAAATCATTTTGACAAATTCATTGAATTTGCGAATGTGAGCTATATCACCATCTAGTGTCACAATTGTATATTACAGTTTACAACACATTCAAAATGTTTTATTTGCAGCTGTATAGCTGAGTCCCAGTTTTCAGACCTTCAGACAATTGATTTTTTTTCAGGAAAAGTTATAAAATGCTTCATACAGGACAATTTATATAATGAAAGCGCTAGCTGCAGCATTTCCAGATGTGCAGTCAGCAGGGGTGCCAATAAACTGTTGCAAAGGACCCAGTGTGCCACCAGGGGCCCAGACTGAGCATGCTCTAGATGCTGCAGAATAGAAGTTAGGAAGCAAAATGTGCAGGCACCAGCACAAGCAATTGCTATGTGAGATGTGAGCCTGCTTCCATCCCTCACTGAAACTGGAGCTAGAGAGCAAATTTAGAGTTCTACAAGTCCAAGGTGAAGAGACTTCCTGATTCACTTTGAAGCCGTTTCTGGGACTTCCCTGGTGCATGAGTCATTCTAAAGAATTCTCTCTATGGAGGACTGCCAAGTTCATTTTAAAGCTCCCTACCCCCACAATCTTCCCTGGTAGAAAAAGGATGGTTCCCCAGAGAAATCCTGAGTCAGGTGTAACTGTGCCCGGGCAGTAGTATTTACATCTAACACTAAAAGGTAACAGCAAAATTAATCCTCTGTCAAACTTTGGTTTAATTTCCTGCACTAACTGTTACCATTTTATGAGTATGTAATTGTCAGGGAACTGCCACCAGTGTCCGAGGGAGAGAGCAAGCTCCAAAGGGATCCCAGAGAGCGTCCCGGGAGTGGGAGAGGCAGCCCGTCTTCTGGGGAAGAGAACCAACGTAGCTCCGTGGAGAAGGGGGGCAGATGGGGGAATCGGCGAGGCGGTCCCATGATTCCTTGCCGGGGACCAGCGGGGAGAGGAAGGGTCCTCCGCTGCCTACGCCCTCCTTGCGCAGAAGGCTTCCGCGCAGGGCGAGTAGGAAGAGACTTGGCGTCAAAGAGCTTCTTTGCTGGAAGAAGTTTAAGAAACGCCCACTGACGGATTCTGCCAGTGATTGAGACAGTCATGGGCGAGTGGCTGCCCGGACAGGAAAGGTTCACTCAGGTAACCCAGCCAGAGGTTGGGACAAGCTTACACATGAGCAACCCCTAGAATCATTACAGTAATATTAAAACAAATTAATGCCAATACAGTCCATCACCTGCTGAGAGTCTGAGGGTCCTGCTCCCGCCTCTTCCCACCAGGCCGAGGGCAGGGCCTGAAAGACTACGAAAGGACAGCTGCTGCCCAGCAGAGCGCTCTGTTTGCATTCTTTTAAACTGCTTTTAAATTGTGTTTTTTACACGTATTTTAATGTTGTAAACTGCCCTGGGACCTTATGGTGAAGGGTAGGTAAATAATAAAAACAACAACAACCTATCTATTAGGAGCTATTCACACTAAAACACTGATGAATTTCAAACGAGATTGACTCTATACCCCAAATTGAGAAATTAAGCCATATCACACGGCATAAGTTTTTGAATTCATATACTGATTACACCTATACATCAGTTGCCGCCCCCCCCCCCAAAAAAAAACCCACACCAATGGTTCAATTGCACATTAATCTCCAAGAGGGTGGGAGGTAATCTTTCCTTTGTTTCCTTGGTTTTAAATGGAGCTAAGCTGGAACATCTTCGTTTTCTTTTGCATATTTAATATGTTTCCTGACAGCATTAGTTTTAAAAACATGCTTTGTAACAGAAATTGACTTGGTAGGCACTTCCACATGTCAGCTTTCCTAGCAATCATACCAAAAGAAGTGCCTCATTGAAGTGGTGCCTGTGATCACTGGGGCTTGCAGCTTCTGCCACAAGGCCTCTTTCTCTACTAGTACAGATCCAGTGAGCAAATCTGGGCTGGCAGCAATCAGCACATGGATTTCCACAGACATCTTGGGCTGTCAGGCACCAGCATCCCTGTCACCTGCAGAAGCACCTCAATGGCTGAAGAAAGCAGTTTTGATTTCAGGAGGCCCAACAATAATTTCTATGGAACGAAAGCAGCAAAATCTAAAGCTGGAAAAAATGTACCTTCTAAATCCTGAGAACAGCCCATTCTTCTCAATTTCGCACTTTCAGCTTAAGAACTCTAGATATTTAGTCAATGTGCCTGTTTTCACAGCTGTTTTTGTTTTCCCTAATGTACTAGAATTAAAATCTTGATTGGTGTTATAGTCTCTCTCCCTTTTAAGAATTCAGAAAAGACTTTCACTCTTTAATTAGGACAATGCATTTCATCATTTTCTTGATGGAAAAACACATGGCACCCACTTCCTGGATGTTCAAGATGGGAGGGGAGCAGCGCTATTTCAACTGCAGTACACACTTCTCCCCAGTCTTCTGATGGGAGAAATTCCCACCAACTCCCTTGCATATGAAAAGAAGGCGACCAGGTTTCATCAACGGTGTCTCTCTTTATAACACCTTTTGCAACCCTTCTAAGCTCAGGTAGTCGCTCTGAAATCCAAATATTGTTGAACCATGCCTCAAGGAGTAGATCAGCCTGGGATTTCCAAAAATACTGTATCAGCAATAGTTTTCCTCTTTCCAATGTACAGTGGTACCTTGGTTTACGAACTTAATCTGCTCCAGAAGTCCTCTCTTATACCAAAGTGCACTTAAACCAAGGCTTTCCCATAGAAAGTAATAGAAAACAGATTAAACCATTCCAGACGATGAAAAGCAACCCCTAAAACAGCGATTTCACATGAATTTTACTATCTAACGAGGCCATTGATCTATAAAATGAAAGCAATAATCAATGTACTGTACTATAAAATAAATAAAAGTATTGTAGATGATAAAAATTAAAATTAAAAAATTTTCTTACTAATGATGGTCATTTCTTTGGATGTTTCTGCAGTCACACTGTCAATCAATCAATCAGTATTTGTACTGAGGTCCACACAGATTCCATGCACCCCTCTCCCCACGCTGCTGTGGGAAATGCTCCCTAGAGCTTGTAGGCGAGAGGCTGATTCTTCCACTCTAAGTCGCTCACTACCATCCGGATTTCCAGGAGCTGACAGCTCCTTAGTCTCCCAAAGTAGAAAATGGCTTTTTCAGAGCATCAGAGTTAAACCCCCATTCATTCTTATCTCCGGAGTGAATTCAGTAGCCAAGACTGATGTCTTGGCTATCATCAATCAATCATCATGTAATGATCTCCATCAGCAACCTGCCAACAGAAGATGTTCTGTCCACCATGTTCCTCCTCCAGAAGCTCCAATAATCAAACTTTTTTCCCAAAACATATTTTCGTTCCTCTATTGCCTATATTGGGGCAAGTTATCTTATTATAGTGCATTCAAAACTGTGAGCTTCATCCACACATGAGTGCTTTCAATTTTATTCCTCCAAAATCTATCTCAAAAGCAGTGGGTGGTATTTGATGGAATATAATCACACCGTGTAATATTGTCCCCTCCCGTCTGTTAATACTTAGCCACCCACCATAAGTTCTGAAAAATTGAGTTCCATTGCAGCCATGTATGCAGGTCTTTGTTTAGCTGTACTCAGCCTGGGCCAGCAGGGCCAATAGATACAGGGGGAGCTGTAGTTCAGCAACATCTGCAAGGCACAAGGTTGGGAGCTGCAGATCTAGTCCAACACTGTTGCTAGCATCATCTAGCCAAACGACTGGAAGCTCGGAAGGAGAGTATGATGTTGTTTTGCCCTCCTTCTCCCCCCAATTTGTTATTCAAATGTACTCGCTCTTGAGCTGGTTTTACAATAGGCGTTGAAGGAGAAATCATCATGCTTCATTCACTCACAATTTCCTGGGACTGCAATTCATTTGAAATTCTCCCATGTTTTCCCAGTGTTTCCATCCAACTTCTTAACAACAGTAAACCCTCTCTTTTTTAAACATTTGATGGGTTGTATCGGGCAGTCATGCTTAAATAAGCACTTAGCATTAAACAAATGTACATAAGGATAATTTGGAAATCCACCCTCCCAAATGGCTGCTCAGGTGAATGAGAGCATATGCACTGTAATAATAATAATAATAATAATAATAATAATAATAACAATAATAATAATAATAATTTATTTATACCCCGCCCTCCCCAAGCTCAGGGCGGCTAGCAACCAATAATAAAAACAAGTTGATGTAGCCATGCCATACCTAGTGGATGTGGATGGAACACAGCAAGGCAAATATCCATTAAAAGTGCAATGTCCCCAACAGTATGTAAAGCCAATGCCAATTCCACTTCTAGCTTACAGCAGAAGAGCAATGATTTATTAACAGTGGGGATTGCTTGTTTGGAAGCAGCCTTGGTCCACAGAGCTGCATGTGGGTGCCCTTCTCAAGACTGGGAATCAAAGGGTGGGGTGTTATACAACTGAACTGAACTAAATTTGGCTAGTAGCTGTTTATAGACCTATTCTTCATGAACTTGCCTAACCCTTACAGCCCTGACCTTTTCTTCACTTTTTCCTCCAGTTATAATGGTGGGAAGAGAATCCTGGTGAGATGTAGATGCTCACTGCTGGGATTAGCGCCCTGTACTCATGGAATGTGGTGGTTGTTGTCAACACCATAATTTGTTTGGTTATTTGCAGACTGTGTGGATTAGAAAGCCAGGCGATACTTAGAATGAAGATGATATAAAAGGCAAAGTGAATGATTGAAACAAGATGGAAAGCATGGCATCACATTTAAGCACCATTGTAAGATTAGAAACAACAGCAAACAGAAACCTGTTTTGCCAGAATCATTTTTTCAACAAACATGTAGCATGGCATTTGGAACATGCTGTGTTGAGGAGATTGAAGATTGATTATGGTTTCATATCTAGCATTCCTGAGTAAACTGAGAACTACAGACATCACTGACTGCTTAGGGTGGGGGATGTCTGGCTATTTTTCATTCAAGTCCTGGACAAAAGCATTGCCTTAGAGAGACCTGAGCAGCCTATAGGAAGCTCCACAGGGTCGTTTTCAAGGCTTGTGGGAGCTGTGGAAATCCTGAGCTGGTCTCCCAGGGGAATTCCAAGCCTTGAGAGTCAGGAGCATGAGCAGTTTGTCAGCTGGTTCTCAAGAATCCCTCCCTGGGAGTGTCCCTTTTGTGTCACCCCTCCTCCATCCATGTGACTGCACAGTGCCAGGGATGCAGGTATAGTTGGAGGTAAACACAATCTGAAGATCGCTATCACAGGCAATATTGCCATAATCAGCTCCTATTTCTGATACCTGACACCTTCAAGAAATGATTTTACTACATTGGAAGACAACAAGAAAAAACTCCTAGCAGGGCTTGAGTTTGAAAAGAATTCATATTCTGCAAATAATTTGATGTTATACTATACTACACTGAAATGTTTAAATGTTTCTTTGGCTGTCCTTGAAATGTCCCACCACATTTGCCATCCTCTCCTGCCACACACTCTGAGAACCACTAAGTTATAGGGATGGAAAACCAAAATTCTAGTAATACTTGGTTGGCAATGAGGCTGGCAGAACTCGGTGGAAGAACTCACTTCTGCATGAATGAATTTACAACTTGGCATTTTGTACACTTTTTGCTTTCCCAAAATGCCCAGAATCATTATGCACAACAGAATCCTTGCACAAGCTTTGGATAAATAGAGCCCTGCTGTAGAATACTCTTAAGGATTAGTGCAGAATTGTGCCATTTCCTGAAATTCTGGGTCTTTGTTTTAAACTCCAGTAAATCTGTGTCGCCTATTTTTCTTGAACTTCATGAAAACAAAGCCCCTGAGCTCTTGGCTGATATACAGCAGATGATTCAGCTCCACCATTGATAGTATTTTTACCTGAACAAAGCCTGCTTCAGAAGGGGGAATGTGGAACAGCTGCTTCTGCCTACATGAGCTTCATCCTTTCAGTTGCCTCACTGGGCAGACCTGTGCATCTGACCCCAACATCTGGCTCCCTATATTCTCAGCAGCTCAGCCCATATTCTCTACTGCTCAGCTTGCAATTTCATTTAAATCATTCCTTAAAAATGCTTCCCAAGAGCCCCAGCTTAAATGGGGTAGTGGTGATTTCTTATAGGAAAATCTCTCCTATACTGCGCCCTAACATGGCATTTGCCTGCCAAACGGCTCTTTCTCCCAGGCTGTCATGAAACGTGCCCCTTCCTTTGTGCCAAGAAAACTTCCGTGGTGGGGCTTGATCCACAATGCAGCAAAGCGACATGGAGGATGTGTTCAAGACACTACGATACCCTGCTCCCCAAAGTTGCTTTGCAAAATACCTACACTTATAGCTCTGAACAATAGTGATGTAATACCCTATTTATAGTCCATGGTGGGTGAGTGTGGCCCAGTTGGGTCAAAGTCCAGGGCTTCAGTTGGAATACAGAGTTCTCAGATCCAAGCTCACCTCCGTTCCCCTCGGGATGCCACTGGAACACCGGCAAGGGCGGGGGATGGGCGAATGACTTGCTTTACCCTTTGAACTGCCTGATGACCCCCCTCCCACATGTTGTATGCTCCAGAACTCACTTTTGCCTTCCAATGCCAATGTAACCAGGGGGAAATTCTTTTCCCATCAATAATTCAATAAATAACCAGGAATGTTGTTCATGAAGCATTTCCAAGAGAAACCTTGCTTGAACCTCTACCAACTTCTCCCCTCGCCATACATCCAGTCCTCAGCCATAAGACCTTCTCAGTTCCATCCTGCTAAAGCGCAGTTCTGCTTCTGATGCTAATAACTCAATGCTCCCATAGTAAAGAAAAGCCAACAGACAAAAGTGCTGTCCTCAGCGTCAGGCAACCCTATTGTCCTCTTAAATTAGGTTGGCGGGAGTGAGGTTCAAATATGTTTGAGCCTAGCATTTCTCCGTTTCAAAATAAAAGTTTCACTAAGCAAGAATGCAATCCAGCCCACTAAGCGCCACAGGGAAGATCTCTGAATTATTTCAAGAAAAGGGTAGGTGCACATAAAAAAAGGTAAAGGTAATGGACCCCTGACAGTTAAGCCCAGTCGCGAACGACTCTGGGGTTGCAGCGCTCATTTTGCTTTACTGGCCAAGGGTGACAACGTTTGCCCGCAGAAAGGTTTATATAGCTATAAAACTTCAAAACAAGCTTATGCTCAAATGATATCATCCCTCAGGCAAAAAATATTATTGATGCTTGGACTCTAAAGGAACAAATCTACCTCTTGAATTGGATTGATCAGAGATCAATTAGCTGTTTGTGTGTTGTGCAGCGAAGTAAGCAACCTTATTTTGCACCAATAATCAGCAAATATCAGTGTTCTTGCACACAAACTGGAGTCATAGCACCACCTGTTGACAAATACAAAATGTTCCCTTAAGATGTAGCACCCATGTCAAAAGGGCTTGTGCTCCCTACCAGCTGCAGAGTCCAAGCTTGTTATTCGTTTTTCTACATAAATGAGTACTAGCCATTCCCACATGGGCTCATCCAGACCTCCTCTCATCCCAGGCCTAGGAAGTGGTTTTCCCCTTGCCCTGCTCCTTTCCCAGGGAAAACCAGCTCTTCAGTGCTGAGCAACCTGCAATCACACTTTGCTCCAATCCAGTGCTAAAGAGCGGTTTTCCTCAGGGGAAAGCAGTGGAACAAGAGGAAGTGTGGGTAAAATGTACATTAGCTTCTCTACCCACTTTGCCTTTGGTCCTGCTCCCCAGCTGTGTCTGAACATTTCCTCAAGGAAGACCAACACACCAGGGCCATCATGGATCTGGACCTCAGAAAGTCAAGCAGCTTCTCTTAGGTGTGACTCAGGGTGTGTTCCCACTGGTGCCTCAGAGTGCAGTTCAGTCCTCATCTCCCCCACCCAACTCATTTAGAGTGACTTTATTTTATTGGTATTGTTACTGTCTTTTTTAAAATGTAGTGTTTCTTGTAAGCCACCTTGGAAGGATTTGTATCCTGAAAGTTGGGAGGTAAATAATTGTAATAAGTACAGGCAACTCCTCATTTACACAGGGTTACATTCCAAACCCACATGCGTGTCAGTGAAATTGCATAAAATCAGGAGTTGCCTTTACAGTGGTACCTTGGTTGTCAAATGGCTTACTTGTCGAACAAATCGGCTCCTGAACACCGCAAACCCAGAAGTCAGTTTTTCAGTTTGCAAATGTTTTTTGGAAGCCAAACGTCCAACACAGCTTCCGCGGCTTCTGATTGAGTGCAGGAAGCTCCTGCAGCCAATCAGAAGCTGCACCTTGGTTTTTGAACTGTTCCGGGAGATTAAGTTCGACAACCAAGATCCCACCGCATTTCCTTTCAGGACAAAGCTCTGCAGCCCATCCAGCTTGCAAGAGCCGGAGGAGCAGCGGGTGAGCAGTCTCAACAAGCCTTTGGCTCACGAGGAGACCCTCCCCAGAGCCCAAAGAGGATGTCTGGAGAGGGTCTCCTTGTGAGCCGGAGGTGTAGTGGGGCTTTGCTGAGGCCCTTCAGGTCTCTCCCCCCTCTTCCAGGTTTCTGGAGCCACATGTATGCACGGTTACACATGAATTGAATATGCCTCTGAATATTACCTCCATTATCAGAGGCCACGAATCCCAGCTGCCATGGGGTGTTAAGGGAGGGGCAGTACCTCTGGTGGGGGACACGTCCTGCTCCTTCTGGGGTAGTTTGTTCACCTTTGGTCCCCACCCTGCACTCAGCTCTCACCTGTGGCTCCTAGAAGCTGCCAGCACGGGACAGCAGCCACACCCCAAGGAACAGCTTCAACTAGCCGTCTAAACCAGGCAAGGGCAGCTGATGGGTCTCAAACCTTGGGTGAGTTGGGAATTTTCCTTGCATGCGGAGACAGGCTATGGTGGATGGAGCGGAGGAGACCAAGAGTGTCTGTTGGTGGTAGGCACAACCTGTAAAGAGAACTGCAAATGTGCCCAGTGTAACCATAGCAGAGACAAATACAAAGGCTTTAAAAAATATCTAGACAAGACAACTGCAGGAGTAGATGAACTTATTTCCCCTCGTCTAGTTCTAAATTACATAAAAGCTACTTAAATCTGACCCAGCATTTTGAGAGTAAAATGTTAGAATAAACATTTGATTTTGGGCAAGAGATGTGGGACATAATATAATGATGGAGGATTGGGAGAGGCTATGGAAGAAAGGATACACAGAGGAATTATACCAGAAAGATATGGATGTCTCGTACACCCCAGGTAGTGTGGTTGCTGACCTTGAGCCAGACATCCTGGAGAGTGAAGTCAAATGGGCCTTAGAAAGCATTGCAAATAACAAGGCCAGTGGAAGTGATGGTATTCCAGCTGAACTATTTAAAATTTTAAAAGATGATGCTGTTAAGGTGCCAGCATGGGACAGCAGCCACACCCCAAGGAACAGCTTCAACTAGCCGTCTAAACCAACCGTCAATATGCCAGCAAGTTTGGAAAACTCAGCAGTGGCCAGAGGATTGGAGAAGATCAGTCTACATCCCAATCCCAAAGAAGGGCAGTGCTAAAGAATGCTCCAACTACCGCACAATTGCACTCATTTCACACGCTAGCAAGGTTATGCTTAAAATTCTACAAGGAAGGCTCAAGCAGTATATGGACTGAGAACTCCCAGAAGTGCAAGCTGGATTTAGAAGAGGCAGAGGAACCAGAGACCAAATTGCAAACATGCGCTGGATTATGGAGAAAGCTAGAGAGTTCCAGAAAGACGTCTACTTCTGCTTCATTGACTATGCAAAAGCCTTTGACTGTGTCGACCACAGCAAACTATGGCAAGTTCTTAAAGAAATGGGAGTGCCTGATCACCTCATCTGTCTCCTGAGAAATCTCTACGTGGGACAAGAAGCTACAGTTAGAACTGGATATGGAACAACTGATTGGTTCAAAATTGGGAAAGGAGTACGACAAGGCTGTATATTGTCTCCCTGCTTATTTAACTTATATGCAGAATTTATCATGCGAAAGGCTGGGCTGGATGAATTGCTAGCCGGAATTAAGATCGC
Organism: Podarcis tiliguerta; assembly: GCF_965153285.1. NCBI lineage: Eukaryota > Metazoa > Chordata > Lepidosauria > Squamata > Lacertidae > Podarcis > Podarcis tiliguerta. The sequence continues at coordinate 117,334,621 of NC_139536.1, read as the reverse complement.
CGGAAGAAATATCAACAACCTCAGATATGCAGATGACACAACCTTGATGGCAGAAAGTGAGGAGGAATTAAAGAACCTTTTATTGAGGGTGAAAGAGGAGAGCGCAAAATATGGTCTGAAGCTCAACATCAAAAAAACGAAGATCATGGCCACTGGTCCCATCACCTCCTGGCAAATAGAAGGGGAAGAAATGGAGGCAGTGAGAGATTTTACTTTCTTGGGCTCCATGATCACTGCAGATGGTGACAGCAGCCACGAAATTAAGAGACGCCTGCTTCTTGGGAGGAAAGCAATGACAAACCTAGACAGCATCTTAAAAAGTAGAGACATCACCTTGCCAACAAAAGTCCGTATAGTAAAAGCTATGGTTTTCCCAGTAGTGATGTATGGAAGTGAGAGCTGGACCATAAAGAAGGCTGATCGCCGAAGAATTGATGCTTTTGAACTATGGTGCTGGAGGAGACTCTTGAGAGTCCCATGGACTGCAAGAAGATCAAACCTATCCATTCTTAAGGAAATCAGCCCTGAGTGCTCACTGGAAGGACAGATCCTGAAGCTGAGGCTCCAATACTTTGGCCACCTCATGAGAAGAGAAGACTCCCTGGAAAAGACCCTGATGTTGGGAAAGATGGAGGGCACAAGGAGAAGGGGACGACAGAGGACGAGATGGTTGGATAGTGTCTTCGAAACTACAAACATGAGTCTGACCAAACTGCGGGAGGCAGTGGAAGACAGAAGTGCTTGGCGTTCTCTGGTCCACTCTGGTCACGAAGAGTCGGACACGACTAAACGACTAAACAACAACAACAAAATGGAAGAAAGGGGTTAAGTTCACTGCATGTACGATGTTAAAGGAAAATATTATGAAGATGATGTATAGATGGTACTTGACCCCTGTAAAATTAGCAAAGATTTATCACAATAGTGATAACCTCTGTTGGAATGTAAAGAAAAAGAAGGTACTTTTTTCCATATGTGGTGGACTTGTCCCAAGGTGAAAGACTTCTGGGAGAAGATTTATAATGAACTGATTTTTTTTTCATTTTTTTGAAATATACATTTATTAAGAAACCAGAGGCCTTTCTTCTTGGAATAACAGGTTTGGAATTGCCCAAGAAAGATACTAAATTATTTTTGTATGCCACAACAGCTGCCCAAATATTACTTGCTAAAAAGTGGAAAACACAAGAACTACCAACAGTGGAAGATTGGCAGATGCAGATGATGGACTTTTCGGAGCTAGCCGACCTGACTGGAAGAATCCGCGACCAGAAAGAAGAGGAGTTTCAAGAGGACTGGAGGAAATGTAAGGACTATTTGAATAAATATTGTAATATAAAAAAATAGAAATTACCGTATTTTTCGCCCTATTGGACGCACCGGCCCATAGGACGCACCTAGTTTTCAGGGGGGGAAATCAAGGAAAAAAATATGATTTCCCCCCCGCAGCTCTGGGAGCAGCGGACAGGCTGCACGCAGCCTGTGCGCTACTCCAAGACCTTCTCCCTGCTTTTGCGGGAGGTGGCGGAATTCCCCCACCTCCCGTAAAAGCTCACAGGAGCCGTGCGCAACTCCTACGGGCTTTTCGACCAGGAGGGAAAAGGGACGGACTCGGCCAGTCAGTCCCTTCTCCCTCCTCGGGGAAAAGCCCCCAAGAGGGGCGCTCTTCAAAGGGTGTGCGGCTCCTGCGGGCTCCTAGAAAAGCCCGCAGAAGCCGCGGAGCCCCTTTAAAGAGCGCGGGGCTTTTGCCTGCTTTTGCGGGAGGTGGGGGAATTCCCCCATCTCCTGCAAAAGCCCACAGGAGGGAGAAGGGACGGACTCGGCCAGTCAGTCCCTTCTCCCTCCTCAGGGAAAAGCCCCCAAGAGCGGCGCGCTCTTTAAAGGCTGCGGGGCTCCTACGGGCTTTTCTACGAGGTGGGTGAATTCCCCCACCTCCTAGAAAAGCCAGCAGAAGCCGCGGAGCCCCTTTAAAGAGTGCACAGCTTTTGCCTGCTTTTGTGGGAGGTGGGGGAATTCCCCCATCTCCCGCAAAAGCCCACAGGATGGTTTGAGAGTAGCGGGATGGCGTCGCGCGCCTTCCTGCTGCCCCCCCATCCTCTGGGGCTGGCGAGGGGGGAAGCGCTGCTTTCCCCCCCCCCGCCAGCCTCCAACCCGGGTCAGAGAGTAGCAGGAAGGCGTCGCGCGCCTTCCTGCTGCCCCCCATCCTTTGGGGCTGGCGAGGGGGGAAGCGCTGCTTTCCCCCCCGCCAGCCTCAATGCCGGGATGGAGAGTAGCAGGAAGGCGTTGCGCGCCTTCCTGCTGTCTCCCATCCTCTGGGGCTGGCGAGGGGGGAAGCGCTGCTTTCCCCCCCGCCAGCCTCAATGCCGGGATCCTTTGGGGCTGGCGAGGGGGGAAGCGCTGCTTTCCCCCCCGCCAGCCTCAATGCCGGGATGGAGAGTAGCAGGAAGGCGTCGCGCGCCTTCCTGCTGCCCCCCATCCTCTGGGGCTGGCGAGGGGGGAAGCGCTGCTTTCCCCCACGGCCAGCCTCAAAGAGCAGACTCTCCTGGCTTCAGCGGAAGCAACGCAAAGCCTCCGGAGCGCAGGCTTCGGAGGCTTCGCGTTGCTATCGCTGAAGCCAAGGAGCCTGCATAAGACGCACATACATTTCCCCTTCATTTTTGGAGGGGGAAATGTGCGTCTTATAGGGCGAAAAATACGGTACTTGAAAGAAACAAATAGGCCAAGGATTAAACTAAGTTATAATTAAATAAATGGGATTTAGAATATTAAGAAAAGTGAATAAGATGGGCTATAATTGGAAATTGTTTTAGTTTAATAATGATATTGGAAAGCTGTTACTTTCAACTACAAGGAAACTCAGAAGGGAGGGACTAGAGGAAGTCAACCAAGATGTTTAAAAGGTTGGATTTGTAAAGAATTAAGTTTGTTGTTATTGATTATCTGTTTATTGTTCCTTTTTTCTTCTTTCGTTCATTGATGTATTTTTCTTTTTTTCTGTTTTTGTGTGTTATTCTGCTTTGTGGTTTTTGTTATAATTGTGGAAAATCTAATAAATTTTTAGATAAGGATAAACATTTGATTTAATAAGGTCTTACTTCTGCTTTCTCTCTTATATTAAATAATTCTTGAACGTTCCACAGGACAAAGGTGTTTTTCTTTTTTTTTATATGATTTTTTTTATTTTAAACAATCAGTAAACAGACAATACAAACAAACAAATACACAAAAGAAAATAAACCCAACACATACAAACATTATAAAATGCGATATACAAGAAAAAAGAAAAGAAAAAGTTAAAAACAATCATTGTGTCTTTACATTATTTAACATTAACCTGGGTCTGCGACTTCCCCAAACCTTCCCACTCTATATTCTAGATCTCATGATCTGACAGTAAATTCTTTCCCTCTGTCATATCTTCGGTTCAAATTGACTTGATATCTTAACATAGTTACATTTTATGTCTTAAAACATTGGTCTTTCTTGATCATTAAAATTTTTATGCTAATATTCTTTTAAATTCAATCTGATATCCTCACACGTTCTTTATCTTATAAATAGTTTCTTATGTTTCTGTAAATAGTCTTTGAACTTCCTCCAATCTTCCTCCACCGTCTCTTCTCCCTGGTCTCTGATTCTGCCCGTCATTCTGCCAGGTGTTTTTCATGTCACATGTGAAAATACGCTTCCTAACCAATGTGAAACTTTTCACACCTGTCCAAATTATAACATGGGTTCAGTTTCTTCTGCCACTGAAATCCCAGGGAAATGGTTCAGAGCTATAATGAGCCACAAGAAAGTACCAGTACAAAACCATGAAATAGGTGGGTTGTTGTCCCTCCCCCTTTTTTTCTGTGACAGTAGCGTAAGAATTTCAAGGATGAATGAGTTCTCCCAGCTACCAGGGCTCTGGAATAGCATCCTCACCAAGCTTCCTAGGGTGCCAATCTGGAAGGTCTGAAGGGGGATGCTGATAGGTGGATTTGTCCAATGCCCTGTGAATCACCAGATGGGCGAGGAAATGAGACAAGGAACAGCCAGAGCAAAACGTCCTGACCCTGTTGCAGTGGCCAGCTGCATCTCCTCCACGGTGCATCTCAGAGGCATGGATTATGGAAAGGCTATTATTACCTAAACTTGGGTGGACGGGTGTGGAGGGAGGAGGCTCTGCTGCCAGCTCTTCAAGCTGAGAGAGCCAGCTGAAATGACAATAAAACAGACAACTGGGCAGCCTTGTTGCGTGTCCTCCATTTCCATTCCTGACAATGCTAAGCAAGCATGTGCTCTCTCCAGGCTCTTTTGCTGTTAAATAGGAGGGTCTGTTTGCAAGGCAGCTTTCAGCCAGTTTGTGACACGCACAGTGCAGAGAGAGGGAAGAGGCCAGCCCACCCCTCGCTTTGAATGCAGCGCAGGAGCAATAGAGGAAGCACATGCCGTTAAATCACTGCTGTCTGGCCAAGAACAAATGATCACACCTTTATTGCAATAGCAGATCAGGGAAATTTCCAAGTAACAAACTGTTATCTTTATTATTCTGCGGGAATTAGGAAAGAGTTGAAGGATGACCATGCTGCCCAAATGTGCACAAAGTCAAGATGAATAGTCCCTGAAGGCTGGACAAGTTATTGTGGCAACTGACACAGGAAATCCTCCCCCTCCCCATGGCAGTAAAAACACAACAACAATAAATTAAATAACTAGCAATTTACATCCCTTTCATGACCCCCAGGGTCAGTGGCCTGCTTCATGGCAGGGTCTGTCCTGCTAGAGATACTGAACACACACGGGGGGGGGGGGGCATAAATAGGACTGCAGAAGCAGCCTGGTGCTTATGACCAAGCAAGCATGCAAGCCCAGCACCCTGTCGGAACAGACTGGATATGCAAACTGCATGCATGCTGCATGCTCAGTGCGCACAGTCTGAAACCCCACCCTCCACAAAAGCAGGGGCTCTGTGCTGACAAAAAAACAAGTATATCTGTGTGTCTGTGTGTATATCAGTTGTAATAATTGTTCTTGATTTTTAAAAATTTTTAAATTATTTTTAGTTGTTTTAAATTGTTGGGTTACTTGTTTTTATTATACTGTAGAAGAAATACTAAGTGTGGGGTTTTTAAAAATTTGATTGTTTCATCACTGATGTGCTTACTACCCTAGACTCCGCTGGGAGGAAGGGCAGAATATAACTTTAGCAACTAGAAACCACAAAAACGCTGGGTGAGCATTGGCCAGGACTCGCACCTGGAACCTGCTCCCCCAACCCTGCATGTCCATAGAATGACAGAATCATAGAGCTGGAAGGGACCCCAAAGGTCATCTAGCCACCTCATGAAGGCTGTTCAGAAACAAGTAAATAAGTAAATGATGGTGATCTGTCTCTCACGAATTTAACAGAGGCCAGCCTCAGTCTACTAAGTTCTCAGCCCTTGGAAAACAGGTGAGACTTTGTTAAATATGCCATCTTCTTCAAGGGCAGTGGAAACGACTTGAACAATATAATTATCTCTGCCTTAAGAAGAATTACTGGCCTGAGCTAGGCTGTTTGAGACAGGTATGGCCGGTCAGGATTTGAATGTAGTCTTCATATCCTAACAACTGTTTCTCCCCTGAACATCTACAGTATTTGAATGTTCCCAGTGAGCATTTCCAGTATACGCAATATTGTACTCTGCTGAAGGGTTGTTGTTTTAAGAAAAAGGAAGGTAGAAAGAAAGAAAGAAAAAGAAAGAAAGAAAGAAAGAAAGAAAGAAAGAAAGAAAGAAAGAAAGAAGTAATGCCACTGCAAAAGAAAAACAAATACACAATAAAGTGCATTGCTTGGATCAGCTCCTAGTCCAAACCACCTTTCACATCTCATTAAAGCAACGTGGAGCCCTTTGGAACGGAGGTGCCTGCCTGGTGTCTGTTTTCAAAGAAAACTGCTCAGAGTTTTCTTATGGATGAAAAAAATTAGAGTGTTTTATAAAAACCAGAAAGACAAGAATTCCTCACTGCCGAGCAATTGTTTTATTTTAAATATGATATTAAAGAATCTATTTCTCCCTCTTTCCTTGCATCACTGGGGATACGTTTCAATGTACATCTTGAACTGGATTTTATAGCATTCTGATTTCCAGTGGCATTTGGTTTTGATAAAGGCATATATATATATATATATATATATATATACACACACACACACACATATGCCTTGAAGCAGTTCATTCCTTTGGCAGGCATACAGAGGCTGGCAATTGTGAATCCCTCCTTCATTGTTGCCAGGAGCAAAGGAACGTTTGAACTCTCTTTCAGCTGTAGCAGTTTTGGAAGTTTGGAATTGGAGTAGTGAAAAGAGGTGGGGAAAAGAAGGGGGGGGGACCCTAAATCTGTTCTCCTCTCTACTGTAAATTACAACCCTGCTTTTTTAATTTCCGTTCTCAGCACAATGTTATTCATTCACTTCCAAAGTAAACAGGGGGCTTAGAGACGGAACAGCTTGGGAGAACAAACTGTCCTCTTTTCACAGTCTTTACCTGTCAAGAGCCTGATTAAACACATATATCTTGATGATGGCAAATATCAAAAGGTATGGTGGCGAACCACGAGCTTTCGTGTCTCGAGGGACGCATGACACAGTCTCGATCCTTCAGCCAGATCTTAGGAGAACTGAGGAATTTTTGTTTGAATCAGACCCCAACTGAGACTAAAAATATGAAATTCTTTCCTCCGCTAAAAGGGTATGGACTTTATACACACTGACTAAAAACCCTAGATTAGAAGCTTGGTACTACTGACTTCCTAGTGCAATAAAAAATGTGAAGCCTGTAGTTTCAGTTTGTAACTGTTTTCTTTCCTAAAAGGTGTTCCAAATCTTGTATTGTAAAATTGCAATTTGATGAGTTGGATGTAAAACTCTTGCTTCCTGTCTTTCCCTTTAGGTTACGTTTGTCCCCAGTGAAATTTATCTGCTCTGATATACTTGCATTAGTAAAGGATTTTTTAAAAAAAGAAAAAAGAAAACCACAACCCTCCGTGCTCCTATTAAAAAGTTTAAACACATGCAGATTCTGGCCTCTGACTTGTGTTCATTGATCTTTTCAAACTTTACACATCCAAGCTCATTTTTGCAGGCTCATGTGTGGACTCTGTGCTGTAGAACTTGAGCACACAAGGGTTTTCTTCAGAAGGCGCAATCCATGTACATATGCCAGGGGTCCAACTATCAAGCGATCTTGTCCCTGCTTTGAGAACCTCTACAGGTTGTCTGCGTGGGGCTAAATTATTTCTCCTCTTTTCTCACTTTCTCTTAAGTAGCACGGGTACTTTAAGGGAGTTAGGGAGGACACAATCATGAGTATTTAATACCCATTATGGGACTAGGCAAGATTGAACACTGGCTTATAAAAATAATATACATTCAGGAGAGCTGAAGAGCAAGCCTGAATTAAGATTCTATGAGTTATATTATATTTCTAAACTTAAAATAGATAGCCTTTATATTTTTAGACCAAGGTACTACAGAACACTTTGATCTATTATCCGAATGGGCTATCTGGACAGATCTAAATACTTGTCTCCTTCTCAGACACACACACACCTCAAAACAGGTCTATTTAAATTTCAAACAATACCTTTTGCAGATTTCATCCTACCATCAGGGTAATATCCAGTATGCAACATTTGCCTCCTGGTTGGATTTCATAGCCTGGTAGCCAGTGAGTCATCTGCCTCACTTCACCTGACCTTGACCTGCCCTGTGCCTTCACTGCCACTTCCTTCAACATCCCAGCTGACTTTCCTTCTTGGGTGGATGTGATTCTAGCACCCAAAGACAAACCCTCAGGGTATCTTATAGTCTTGTCCTCACTTTATCTAGTTAAAAAACCATGGATGCAATTACCAATATTGCATTTTTCACATGTGGAAAAGGGGGGAAAGTCTTTTCACTACAAACAATCTGGATTTTAGAATGCATTTTGGTTCCTGGAAGGATTCCTGAAAGTTTTCTTGGGATATTCTTCTTTCTGGCAAACAGAAGGGGGTTGGGGGGGGGACTTTGTTGGTAAATATCAAGATTAGCCTGAGACTTATTTCCCCCAAAGCCATGGAATCAACAGAGTATTTCTTTCAATTTAGAATAGTGTAGGGAGCAAAAGTTTCCCTTTCCAGTTGGAAAAGGTTTGTGATGTGAACTCCTTTATTTATTTTGAGGACATAAAAAGAGAAAGTGGCTATTTTATGGTTTTCCCCATTTGTTAGCTTGACAGAAAACTGCAGACATGTTGAAGTCAGCTGATGTTTTATTTGTTACAAAAAAGAAACCAGGATCCTGGATGTCTTCTCAGACTTTGCTGTTTTATATAAATGGAGCTCTTCCCCCTTCTAAGGCTGGAATACACAATAATGATTGGTTTGCTGGGGGGAGGGGAGCGGAACCGGGACAGCCAGATACTCCTTTTTAGCCAGTCCCATCAGTCAGGAACTAAAAGGGCAAAGCTCAAGTCAGTTTGACATGCAGCAAATTTTAAATGAATGTGAGGAAATACTTGTGTTTGAAGCATATAATCAACCTGAGGAGTTCCTTCCCACAGGAAGTAATTGAAGTAAAGAACACAGGGAGTTCAGGGAGATATTTTCAAAAGCTTATACGGTTATGGGGACAGCTACCATTATGTGTTGCATCACATGCCACCAGGAAGGTGGGTCAAAAGTTACATGGGAAATGGTAAGGGCCACATCATACCATGAGGCTCCAATGCATCCGTGGAGCTCTGTGGGGAGAAGGAGGGCCCTATTGTCTTCAAGAATGTGGCCAGCTCACCACCTAACCTGCAACCCACCAAGCTGAAGACAGTCTAACTGCCATGTATTATGGCTTGCTGAGTACTTAAGCATTTCTCTTTTGGTTGACGGTTTGGCCTGCAGAAAAACAGGACGCCTGTGTTCAGCTTGGTAATCACATTTTTTGCAGTGCATTATCTGCGCAGTGTTTCCCTTGGTACCAAATAAAATGGCACAGCCCAAGCTTTCATTGATTTTCATCGAGTATTAGCTTTCCAGTCTTCACACACATTGGAGCATGTTCATAATAACTGCCTGGTTCTAAGCAGTTATTGTTATTTATTAAATTCCTGTACTGCCCTTCATCTGAGGCTCACAGGGTGGTTTTCAACATAAAAAGACAAAAATACGTACCATAGCAACAAACAAAACAATAAGCCCATCACCACATACAGAGTTTGAAAGGCAGCTTAATCTGCCAAAGGCCTGGCAGAAGAGGAATATGAATTGTAGAGATGTCAGCTGGACTTTTATATACCTGTTGTCTTTGTCCATGGAGTTTTCTTGGCAGGGATACTGGAGTGGCTTGCCGATTTCTGCTCCAGAAGGCTGATCGCCGAAGAATTGACGCTTTTGAATTATGGTGCTGGAGGAGACTCTTGAGAGTCCCATGGACTGCAAGAAGATCAAACGCATCCATTCTTAAGGAAATCAGCCCTGAGTGCTCACTGGAAGGACAGATCGTGAAGCTGAGGCTCCAATACTTTGGCCACCTCATGAGAAGAGAAGACTCACTGGAAAAGACCCTGATGTTGGGAAAGATGGAGGGCACAAGGAGAAGGGGACGACAGAGGACGAGATGGTTAGACAGTGTTCTCGAAGCTACAAACATGAATCTGACCAAACTGCGGGTGGCAGTGGAAGACAGAAGTGCCTGGCGTGCTCTGTGTCCATGGGGTCACGAAGAGTCGGACACGACTGAACGACTAATCAACAACAACAGCTGGACTAGTTGAGGTTCTAAAGGAAATGAAGCCAAGCCACCTTGTCTCTACAATAGATTTGTGCACAATATTAAATATTTAGAATTCTAAATTATAGTTATACTTAAATAAAAATAAAAGCTTGCAATGCTATTATTTAATTTTGAAACTACAAACTTCCAGAGTTCCCTCAAATCCATCAAGGAAGAAGACAGCACCCAAGAGAAAAACAACCGTTTTCTATGGATGCATAAAGGTGTGTGACATATCTTTCAGAATTCCCAGAATAATTCTTTTCCTCTCATGGAAAGGGTCTCGCTGTCTCAGTCACAACCCCATTTGATGCAGCCAATTTCAAGGTGGCTAAAATGCCGTTCAGGTGCGCACATGTTTTGTTTCCATCGAGGTGCTAGAAGTCTTGAATCACTGTGGGTAGGCAGTTCTGCTGTGGATAAAGGCCGAAACTCCATGCAGATGAGATCGAGGTGCTGCTGCTTAAGAGTTCTGCCAATGGAGACAGAGTCTGCATTTTGGCTGATTCCTGAAGAATGAGGTTTGCAGTTTGGGGGCTCCTCCTGGACTATAGATCCATTACTGTATCTGTGAATGCTCAGGTGACATTTGATGACCACAAATGCCTTTTGTCCTAAAACTGTCAGGTCCTGTTCTCTGGCCAATCTCTAGTAAAGATCAGACTGGTACATATCATGGGCAGGACCTTTTCTATAGCACTTTCCCAATTTATTGAGCCCCCTAGACAGGTCTGCCAAGCCCCTTGTTCCTCCTGCTGTTATTGCACTTATCTATCTATCTATCTATCTATCTATCTATTATAGATATGTATAACCCAAAGGTACCAGAGTGAGGAACACAGACTCTTAAATTCTGCATTATATTTGACCATTCAAACGATGTAAGAGCCACTTCCAGAAATATCTGGTGGAACGCTCTGTCACAAGAGACTAGGGCCCTGCGGGACTTGACATCTTTCCGCAGGGCCTGCAAGACAGAGCTGTTCCACCAGGCCTTTGGTCAGGGCGCAGCCTGACTCCCTCCTTTGGCAATCTTTACAGAACTTTAGTTTATGGTTGCCATCAATTTTGATTTTAATTAATTTTTATAATGTTTTTAGAATTTGCACTATTTTAGCGTTCTTAGCCGCCCTGAGCCCAGCTTCGGCTGGGGAGGGTGGGATATAAATAATTTTATTATTATTATTATTATTATTATTATTATTATTATTATTATTATTATTATCTGGTCCTGACCATAAAGGTAAAGGATAAAGGGACCCCTGACCATTAGGTCCAGTCGTGGCCGACTCTGGGGTTGCACAAATGGGAGGAAAGGGGGAAATCCATGCCAGGGGTCTCTTCATGCAGATTTCACCAACCTCCCTGTTGCTGACTGAGATCAGACACGGCCTCACCCTTTTGAATCTCAGGTGCTTGACAAAGACCTTGAAATACACATTTTAAGGAAGATTTCTGTTTTTCTGAGGAATTTTAATTGATTTTATCCACTGAACGCTTTTTTGTAATCTTTATGCACACTGCTTTTAAGAGTTATGAATCACTGAAGTTAAGCAATGCCTAAAATGATGAAAAATCATCCTACCAAAGTGTGATCTCTTCCAAAGCTGAAGCAGGAGTCACAGCCAGGCACATTCTTTCCTCTTCTTTCGCCACCTCTAGTCCAGAGTCCCCTTTTGCTCTATTTCCTTTCCTATCTGCATTTCTTTGGAATCTGCAGGCTGTTACACCTGAGGCTGCCTTTCAGTTACAAGCTTGTCTGGGCCTGTCAGCATTCTCTGCAAGGCCACCAGCTTCCAGCAGGGACTTGGTGGTCTCCAGGAAGTGGCCAGTAGTCCATCAGAACTTTGCTTTGTCCACCTCTGTTATATATTGCTAATTTAACCAAGCACTTGAAGAAAACATCTTCTTTCTCCAAAATGCAAGCACAGAGATGAATTTCTGAATGTTGCCCTTCATCACATGACATTGATGCCCAGGTTCCCCCTTCAGAATCTCAGCTTTAACTTTCAGCTAAAGGTCAGCAACAGGAGGGCTCTGGGTCAGTTCTGACACACACACACACACACACACACACACACACACCAGAGGTACCACCCAGCCATTCTGAATTCAATACATTTCCCTGTAGGCTCTTTTTCTACTCTCCACTGCCAGGCAAAGGTGTACTCAAATTGCTTTGCTAGACAGTTGACAACCTTGGGGAAACTTGGGCAGAGATAGATCCCAACTCTACTGAGGATCTTTAGGCTAAGAGGCTACTCGATGAGGAATGGGCTTTTGCTCCTCAGATCCATTTTTCCAAGGTCAGCTCGTCAAAGAAGTAAACTGGGACATCTTCTCGATCTTAGATTTAAATCCAAGGTACAAAAGAGGCTTTCTAATGTTGGCCTCTCCTTTGAGGCAAGCGTCACCAAGCCCCTGCAAGCTTGTTTCCAGGCCTGAGTCTGGTGAACTTCACCACCATCTCTGTCACTGAACTTTAAAAACCAGGCTGCTGGAGAGATGAGAGATGGAACAAACTGTGGTTTCAAGCTGCCTGCTTAAAATGAGAATGGGACTCAGCAAGCAGCAGTGAAAGGGATCCTCCACTTCCCCTTCTGTGTCCAATCTGTGAATACATAGATTATCGTGTAATCTGCAGTGATGTCTATCTGGCACTAAAAATGTACACAGACTTTAAAAAAAAATAGTGGAAACCATCATTCTGTGCTTTTTTTATTTGCTGACGTGCAGCATCAGTATACTAGCTTAAACCTTCCCCGTTAGTAGTCCAATATTAGAGCAAATGTGGTATTTTCCATATTTTTAATGTAAGATGCAACTCAGGGACATGGGTAGCGCTGTGGTCTAAACCACTGAGCCCCTTGGGCTTGCTGATCAGAAGGTCAGCGGTTCGAATCCCCGCGATGGGGTGAGCTCCCGTTGCTTGGTCCCTGCTCCTGCCAACCTAGCAGTTCAAAAGCACGTCAAAGTGCAAGTAGATAAATAGGTACCGCTCCGGCAGGAAGGTAAACGGCGTTTCCGTGTGCTGCTCTGGATTTGCCAGAAGCGGCTTAGTCATGCTGGCCACATAACCTGGAAAAACTGTCTGCAGACAAATGCTGGCTCCCTTGGCCTATAGAGAGAGATGAGCACGCAACCCCAGAGTAGTTTGCAATTGGACTTAACTGTCAGGGGTCCCATTACCTTTTAAGATTCAACTCAGTTGGAAGTACATATGTTTGGTCCAGATTCCATTCCAGCTGCAATGTCATCATGGCTCTGGAGAAATAGAGAAAGGGAGCTTCCGCCATACTCGCTTGTATCCTACGTGGCCATGAGTTGGCACCAAGATATAAAAATGTGGACTGTTTGGTATTTCCATAGAAAATTAATAAATCATGACATTCAAATGATCAAGGGAGGACTAGAGATACCATATGTTGTCAAGAATGGTGATTTGTCTTTATTTGGCATGAAGCGTAACATATTCCTAACTGAAGCTACTAAACCTTAACAATAAGCATAGCTAAGAAATTAGTGTAGACTAATTATTCCATATGCTTTGCTCAGCCTCAGCTGTGGCAAAGTACAATTAAAGGCGTCTCCTGAGAAAAGCTGGGCTGCTTCTGTGAAACTGCTCCTCTGAGGGCCATGCAACCTTTCTGATCAGATAGCTACATCCAAATCAAATCAATGGCTTGGTATAGGCCCAGTTGCTGGTAGTCGTAGCAAGAAAATGGACAAGTCTTTTTTTGGTAGGAAAACTACAAAGTCTCAGCTAGCTGACCACTAAGGTACATATGGACACAGGAAAGGCTACTGGTGTTCAGTACAATTCATGTGACCAAAGGGCACAGACTGATCTATTGAGATTCCCCTTATATAGAGCCACCTACCCACTGGACCTTCACTGATGCTACTGCAGTGTCGTCTTCAAACTTATATACCCAGCCTTCGCTGATGGTCAGTTCCAGAATCTGATCTATTTAATTCCTGCCCATTTCAATTATTAGTCTATTATATTTTTAATCTTGTGCACTCTTTAGATCTCCTAATATGTCCATACGTAAATATATGAATACTGCTAGAGTCCCATGGACTGCAAGAAGATCAAATGCATCCATTCTTAAGGAAATCAGCCCTGAGTGCTCACTGGAAGGACAGATCGTGAAGCTGAGGCTCCAATACTTTGGCCACCTCATGAGAAGAGAAGACTCACTGGAAAAGACCCTGATGTTGGGAAAGATGGAGGGCACAAGGAGAAGAGGACGACAGAGGACGAGATGGTTAGACAGTGTTCTCGAAGCTACAAACATGAATCTGACCAAACTGCGGGTGGCAGTGGAAGACAGGAGTGCCTGGCGTGCTCTGGTCCATGGGGTCACGAAGAGTCGGACACGACTGAACGACTAAACAACAACAGGGCTTTAGCCAGGAGTCATTGTGTCACCCATTTGCCATTTTACTGTCCCTTCACTCAGGTTGGAGAGAGCCAGTTCTTTCACATATAGTTGATGCCATTCAGATCTGATGATTTGGCAGTTGGTATTTTGTCAATTAGGTCTAGAACTTAGTTTCTTGTTGCCTCTGTTTGCCTCAGTTCTTCAGACTCCCTTCATGTGAAAGTGATTTCAGGCACAGAGATCAGCATATATTTCCGCATGAAGACAGATTCAAAAAATTCCTCCATTAGTCCACCTTTTACTCCCTTTTCATCCAACAGTCCAGCTGCCTCCATCACATTTAAAGATTTTTTTTAGTTGTAAGTCTTTATGGTTTTAGCAGCAGCTCTTCAAATTCATTTCTCGCATGCCTTATTGTCCACTAGCATTTATTTTGCCCACATTTGTGTTCCTTTTTATTCTCATTTGGACAAGACTTCCATTTTCTGAAGGAATCCTTCTTGCCTCTAGCAGCTTTTTCCGCTCCGATCGTTTAATCTCACAAGCACTTCCTTGGCCCCGATGGTTCCTTCCTGATCTGTCCTAAATGTTAAGGCTGTGAACTGGATTTGGCCAAAACATGAATCCTGAAAACCGAATCAGGCCGATTCAGGTGGCACCTGGTTATTGCCAAATTGGGTTCAGACAGCCTCTGGAAGAAGCGGCGCAGCACAGCGCTGTTTGCAAGAGGGCTTTTAAGCAGCCCCTCACTGTGCTTGGTCTGTGCACACCTGTTCCCAGCAGGGGGACACAAGCAGGTCACAAGCCACATTTGCAGGGCCCAGAACATTCTGGAATAATCGAATGGTTATTATGGGAGCCATTAAGTTTTAAACCACACCTGACAAAGGGTTCTTGGCATGAACTGTTTAAAAAGCAATTCACCTTTGCTGGATCGTGCCCACATGCTACTTGAAATGAGACATCTTTTGCAGTCCTTCTGCTGGAGCCAGCATTCTGGAAAGTTTCATTTCTAACAAAAACACAGATAATATTACTGCCTCTTTGGTTTTTGAGGCAATTATGCTTAAATATACTTGTGCTTGACTTTAATTTTCCCTCTGAATCTTCAGCTATCATCTTCAATCAACAAAATCATTCCAGAATGCTGTTGATAGCAACTGTAACTATGTGAGGGCATATATATATATATATATATATATATGCTTTCGTAGATTTTCACGGGTACAGGAATGCAGGTTTTGGTGTCCTCGGGTGTCTTCCCGTGTAAAAGTTGGGGTGTCTAGGCGACGTTTCGACGAGGTCTCACTCGTCATCTTCAGGCTGGTGCTTTCGGCTTCTTGTTACTGGAACAGAGCTCTGTTCCAGTAACAAGAAGCCGAAAGCACCAGCCTGAAGATGACGAGTGAGACCTCGTCGAAACGTCGCCTAGACACCCCAACTTTTACACGGGAAGACACCCGAGGACACCAAAACCTGCATATATATATATATATATATATATATATGGAGGATATGATTCTAACCCTGGAAATGAGGTTAGATTGAGTTCCTCATCAAGTTGCATAAACAACACAAGGAAACATCAGAACTGTGCTGTTTAAAGACAAACAAAAAACCTTCGTGTTGTGTAGACCGAGTCCTAGGCATATTTATTTCTGAGTAAATCTAGTTCTGTTTCATTAGATGCATTCTTGAGTAAGTATGCTCGACAATCCCTTCACCGTGTTATCTGGCCTTATTCCATTATGCTCGTAAACGGTTATGGTCCAGTGCGCCATGACTCTCAACTGTGGCCGTGTCTTATGCTTCCTTTCAGTGCATCTCCTCCCATTCTTTCTCTCATGTCCCCTTATACCTGTCCTCTTGAACACCTATGAGGAGGCTGGGCCATTGGGGCAAATGGGGTGCTGCCCCACCCCCCTTGCTGTGCCCTCAGCCAGCCTCTGTCCGCCTGCTTTCCTGCTTACAACCAATGGGAGGAGGCACTGCTTGCCAGCTTCCTCTTTCCAGGTCTCAATGTTTCCTTTGTAGACCTGAGCACAGAGGAGGGTGAAGACAAAAACTAGAACTAGATGGCTCTGCCTGTCCGTGGATCTGGCACTACCTACTATTGGGCTCCCTGCCTCCCCCACCAGTCCCAAGCGGCTCCAGCCCCCACTACTTTCTCTGCTTTCTAATCTCTCCTGAAAATCCACCTTTCCGTCAAAGATTTTAGCTTAACTCACTACCCCTTGAAATGAAGTCCCACCAATTATTACTGTTTCTCAGCTATTTGCCTCTTGCCTCGCCTGTGACATCCCTTGCATATTTTGATTGTAAACTCCACAGGGCAGGGATTTTTTGAAAAATGTTTTGTCGCTGTGTAAGCAGTGCCATGTGCAAGCAATCAAAGTTAGCAGCAGCTGATCCTTTCCTACATTCCTTAAAATCAGAAGTGGTTACGCTTCACATGAAAATGCTTCAAATCAGGACTCAACATCTTCTTATCTGAGATACTCTCTGAGCCAGAGCTTCATAGCATGAAGTTGAAATCTCTGGAGTTCTTTGGTGTGCCTTATGCACGCCTTGAGGGTTTAGCATTGTGATCTCCTGTGTCCTTTTTAAAGTCCGAAAGTGATCACATTTTCCCCCTACCAAAAATGAGGTTTCATCAGGGAAAGTGTAATTTTCCATATTGATGAGATAATTATAAATGAGTACTTCACTCGCCCCTTTGCCAATATTCTAATTTTACTGTTGTTCAAATGAAGGATAAATGAGTATTTGAGAGTTTCAGGCAGAATGTTTCATATAAACGGCGTTTTTCCTGAGGGGTATGCAATGGTATACAACACCAGCACGGGTTTTTCTGAAAGAAAAGCACTGCACATAAGCAACCCATTCTTTCTGGCCCCCTGCACTCTCTGGAATTCCTTCCATTATGGCCTTTTATATGTTATGAGAGAAACATTCGCTGCAGAGCAGTAATTAGAATGGCTGGGGGGGGGGAGTGTCTATGCACAGTAGCCTCACATACGCAGCCACCAGTTTTCCTACTTCTGTGCAACATGCATATATTGGGGGTGGGATTTCACTTGCAGATACTTCATCATGGGATAATATCATGGATCACAACCACCTGGTTCGACCCACTCTGCAAAAGCTTTCATGAAGCTTATATTACTAGGAGTGCCAGCTAATCAGGCCTAGTTGTTGGGCCTCTTGAGACTTCTCCTCCTGAGTATCTGGACCGGCACCTGAAAACTCAAGGTGTGGTTCACTTCTCCTCTTCAGCTTCTTTGCTAGATATTGATTATTTTCCACTTAACTTTTGGCATGCAGGTTTCACGGCTGGTAGTCTTATCAGTTAAACCCACAACCTTATGCAAACTTTTGGAATTGATGGGAATTAACTCACCCTAAATGCTGTGCCTGGTGCACATAGCTTTGGTATAATTTATTATGTTTATTAAATTTAAATATATTAAATTTATATAATTTATTATATTATATTGCTCACAAGTGTGTTTTGTCATTGCATCACCTTGTAAGTAATAAGCAGCTATTGCTTGCCACTACACCCATGGTGTAATTGTCAGGGGTCCCTTTACCTTTCTTTACACCCATGGTTAGCACTCGCTTTAGCCTCCTGGTACTGAAACATCTTGACCACCCTGGTGAAATGCCTTCAACAAGAGATGGAAGGGGAAGAATGGTCATCTCAGGATACAGTGGAACCTTGGCTCTCGAACTTAATCTGTTCTGGAAGTCCATTCGACTCCTGAAACAATTCAAAAACCACGGCGCGGCTTCTGGTTAGCTGCAGGAGCTTCCTGCACTCAAGCGGAAGCCGCGTTGGACGTTCAGCTTCCGAAAAATGTGTGAAAACCGGAACATTTACTTTCGGTTTTTCAGCATTTGGGAGCTGATTTGTTCGTCAACTAAGCCATTCAAGAACGAAGGTATATTGGTGCCATTCAATACTATCAACTAGGCAATCTTTCTGAATTTCCTTACTGGTATTGTGGTGGCTCCAATCGCCTGCAGATGGTGATAGTGGGAACATTTTTCAATGGAAAGAGTTCAACCCACCTTCTTCGATTTTGTTTCTCTGGGGTAAACCCCCTTTCTTGTATTGTACCTGTATTCTGTGTCCTCAGCTTCAGGTACATGATTCCATCAGAGAAACAATGTTTTATTTAAAAAATTTAATACACAAAAAGCAACAATAAAGAAGAAAGAGATCAAAGCAAGAAAGAAAAAGAAAGGTCAGGGAGAGTACAGGGAGAGAGAAGGGAGTGGTACTATTCTAAAAACAGCATTATAACTCCAAACATTTGTCCTTCATAAGCATATGATTCAAGAATGTTTCCCCAAAGGAATCTATGAGAAGAGGACGGCTGCCAATCATGTTCCTTCACTTTAATGTATTCAGTAAACAGTTGCCAAGCCTTAGAAAAATTGTCTTGCACTTTCAAATTGCATAGGATCCAGGTGTAGCTTGTTAATTTTCCATTAGAATAATGGCCAAGATCTGGACGTACCAGCAGCCTCGCAAGTCACCTGAAACTGACTTCCTTGTTTTGCCACTGTGAGTCTGGCTGCTCTGTACGGACTGCTGCGTAGGTCCGTACTGGAAACCTCCATTTCTGAGCCAATAGATAAGGATAAAAGGGGGTCCATAGGTAAAGACTGGGATGGAAACTGGCCTATTCCATAGAATATTTTCTTCCAGAAAGACTGACAAACAGGGTAAGACCATAACCACTGCCCCACATCCCCTCCAGCAAACAGGACTCATGGTTTTAGCAATCCTCCTCAGGGTATGTGAGGTTTGGGGAACAGGTACCACCTGTGGAAAACCTGGTCTGCATTCTCTGCCAGTGCAGATTGATGTGGTGAGAAACTGGGTGTTGTTCCACAGGGAAGCCACTGCCTTGGGTTTCCCCATGGGCAAGAATGATTTCTCTTATTGGTAATCAGCGCCCGGTGTTTTACTGTCTGCTGTGTGACTTGTGCCTGATCAGGGGACTTCTTGTAAATGAGGAAAAGCTTTGTTTTTTCGACTGAAAAGTAAATCATCCTCCCAACCCGCAGTTCACCAGCCACTACTGACTGGCAGGGGAAGTTCTGTTTGGGGCTCTGGAGACAGCTCAGTGCCGGATCTGTTGCTGTTTAAGTTATTCAGAAAGTGGTGTTTAGGTGAGACGCACAATACCAAATGCTGAAAGACATGCAAAATAGAAAAAACAAAGAATTTAAACAAGCTTCTGCAAAAGGCTTTAAGTCGACAAGCGCATTTTCCAAGCAGTCGTCACTCCTTGCTGTTGTGACCACTGTTGTCTTGGATGACAGTTCCATCCCCTAACAAGACTTTGAATTACACTGCCAAAAGAAAGATACAAACCAGACCAGCAGAGTGGGAAAGAACCAACAACCACTGAAAAGGGAGCACGGTTTTTAGTTCAAAGAATAAAGCTTGTAAAATGATTTTGAGAATTAGAATCATTTGAGGCTGCTAAGAATGGGAAGATGTGTGCATGTTGCTAGTAGACTGTGTTGAAAATACACAGAGGAAGCAAAAAGAAGGAATCCAAGAATGGTACTGTACAAACTGCAAGTGGTGTGAGGGTTGGTGGAAAAGTTCGTTTAAAAAGAATTGCCTCAATCAAACGCAGTTAATGCCTGGGTAAACAGAGCTCTGGATGGGATTGATACAGCCTGTTACGTTCCATGATCCATGGCTGTTGTCCACTTTATTTCAACCAGAGACGGGAGACAATGTCAGCCTGTTCCAGAGATTTATGCTCAGCAGGATTTTGTATTTAGTTACATTTAAAATGCCAAGTTTCTTTAAACTGCAATCATTTACTTTCAAAATACATGTTTCATGACATTACTTTATGTAAATAAATGTGTGTTTAATTATTGAAAATGAGGATTAGAAATGCCTTTTTGCATGATTTTGAAGTTCCTTTTGGAGTTCATCCCCCCAGTGAAAAGGTGCTACGACCTCCCCAAACTCTGCACTAACTATTTCCTTACATTCAGACATGAAAAGCTGCAGCAGCTGCTAAGTAGAGCAGGGAAACTTGATCTACATGCAACGTCAAGAGTATTGCCAGAAAAGGTGTGTGTGTACACAGGGTGGCCCACCCATGAGACAAGGTGAGGCAACAGCCTCGGGCCCCAGGATGCACAGGGGCAGCAGAGCCCAATGTTGAGCTTTATTCCTC
This sequence comes from Podarcis tiliguerta, assembly GCF_965153285.1. Lineage (NCBI taxonomy): Eukaryota > Metazoa > Chordata > Lepidosauria > Squamata > Lacertidae > Podarcis > Podarcis tiliguerta. The sequence continues at coordinate 117,314,240 of NC_139536.1, read as the reverse complement.
CCTTGTACCTGATGTAGATCTTCACCCAGCCTTTCTTCCTGAGAGGGGGTGCCATTTTGTGGTTCACCTCAGATGCCAAAATGTATTGGGCTGGAGAGGAGCTGGGATGGGGCATCTATTGTCCTATGTCCTATGCTCTCCTCTTTTGCTGAGGCAGCATTCAATGGGAGCTCCTGAGCATTGCTATCCCTAGCGTAAGTTCAGAGTACCTTGAGTTCTCAATGTTTTGCTGCCATTGTTTCAGAATGGCTTGACTGAAGGGAGAAATTGAGGAGGGTGGCAGAATGGTTTTGTGTGATTGCAAACACTAGATCTGCCAAGATGAGAACTTTTCCAAAGCCCCAACTCCACTAAACAAAGGCTTAAGACTTGTGCCCTCCTGTTATGTACTGAGTTGAAGAGGATCCAAAATGCAGCAGTCTGATTGGTCCTGGAACAATAGGATTCAGAATGCAGCAGTCTGATTGGTCCTAGAACAATGCAGCAGTATGATTGGTCCGCAGGAGCCACCCAATCCAGCTCCAGGTGGAAGTGAATCCACAATCTGATTGGCCTAGAGAAGAATCTGGGAATTAACCCATTGTGTAAATAATGTATATAAAGCAGATATTTTGGGAAAACTTTCATTCCTCGCTACTATGAGCTGAATAAAGAGCATGAAATCCACACTCGACTCCAAGTATATTTCACCTCCATTGGACTACGTTATTCAAATGTGTTGTGTGAATGGAGGTCCCTACTGATAGATTGCACTGAGTTTCTTTGGTGAAGAGGGACGCGGGTGGCGTTGTGGGTTAAACCACAGAGCCTAGGACTTGCCGATCAGAAGGTTGGTGGGTCGAATCCCCAGAAGCGGCTTAGTCATGCTGGCCACATGACCCGGAAGCTGTACGCCGGCTCCCTCAGCCAGTAAAGCGAGATTAGCACCACAATCCCAGAGTCGGTCACAACTGGACCTAATGGTCAGGGGTCCCTTTACCTTTTATCTTTGCTGGAAAGGTAGGATAGTTTTCTCAATTTCCCAATCTAAAATTCAGTTCTCCGCATGCTTCAGCATTTTGCAGTTAAAATATATATATATATCCACTGATGCGCATATAATAATGGAAGAAGAGCCTTGCTGCGTCAGGCCAGGGGCCCCATCCAGTCCAGCCTCCTGTTCTCACAGTGACCAGCCTGGTGCCCCTGGGGAGCCCACAAGCAGGACCTGAGCACAGCAGCAAGACTGCCACTTTTATTCCCAGCAGCTGGCTTTCAGAAGCACACCACCTCCCACACTGGAAGGGATCAGACAGTTTCCATAGGCAGCTGCCCCTGACAGCCTCCGCCTGGTCCTCTTTAAAATCCATCAAGGTTCATGGCCATCACTACTTTGTGTAGGAATGAATTCCCTATGTGTACCCGCCCATCTGACTGGGTTGCCCCAGTCACTCTGGGCAGCTCCCAATAAAAAATAGTAAAAACGCAATACAGCATCAAACATTAAAAACTTCCCTATAGAAGACATATGAAGGGTCTTCTAAAAGTCATATACAGTAGTTGTTTATCTCCTTGACATCTGATGGGATGGGCATCACTATTGAACCCTCTGCCTGGTTGCACATCTTGCAATGAGGGAACTGCCAGAAGGCCCTCGGAGCTGGACCTCAATGTGTGGGCTGGATGATGGGGTGGAGACGTTCCTTCAGGTATTAGTCTGAAGGCAGCCCTGTTTAGGGAAGTTTTTAATGTGTGACATTTTAATGCATTTTTAATCTTTGTTGGAAGCTGCCCAGAGTGGTTGGGGAAACCCAGCCAGATGGGCAGGATACCAATAAATAATAATAGTAATAATAATAATAATAATTAATAATAATCAAAGCTGCATGAAAAATTTTGTTTATTCAGATAAATTTGTACAAAAATGCTAAAAATGTTTCATTAGGATTTTTTTTAAGATCACAGATTGCTGCAGAAATGTGGAGAACTGAATTGAAAAAATGAGAAACTGAGAGAACAGAGAGAAGTTGACAGATCCTTGCATCGCCAGCCGTCCCAAACATTCTGCAAGTGAGGCCTTAAATGAAGAACTTGCATTTTCTTCCCTGTAATGTATATAATGTGACTTGATTGGGGAAGTAGTATTAAAAGTGCAACGTACCCCAAAATTGTAGGCATTCAAGAGTAAACATTCCATTATCATAAGTGGCTGCTGACATTACTGCATGGGCAAAGACAAATAAGCAGTTGGCCTGAGAAAATACCAATGGAAAGGAAAGTGTGTCCTTCTCTGGCTTCTGTCAGCTCCACCCCAGCTGAAAAAGCAACTGTAGCTGCATATAGGAGAAGAAAAAATCAGTAAACAAGACAAAACATACCTAATTGGAAACAGGTCCCAGATAGTGCTATGGGATGGAAGGTAACTCCAAGATTGGGACAGTTTGAGAGATTTCGAAAACAGTAAAACGCAGGGTGAAATCCCAGGGGAATTGAATGAAAACATCAGTTGGCTTACAAAAGTAAATAGTGAAGGAAGCGAGAAAGAGGCAAAGGAAAAACAGATGCAAACCCAGACAGTGCATCAGTCGGGTGAAGAAAAGGAAGCCCGGGGGGGGGGAGTATTTTTTATGTATGTAAAATAGAAAGAAAAATCTCCATTTTGGCCAAAAGGGGAAACTCTGCGTGGCCTCCATTAGAATTCCACAAGATCTTACAGGATTCGTAGTTGGTATTTAATAACCTAACACCTGCCAATATCCCATATACTACAGAGCTACTTTAAATCTTTTTTGTCTTGCTTTTCTTGCTGTCATCTTGAACAGTAATTTAGCTTTGACAAGGAAAGCTGGGTTTCCTCAGACAGGCTTCTATGCAGGAAGCTTTGTAAAGCAAAACCCCTTTTCTCTATTATAACAAACGGCTGATAGCACAGTAATTGAAAACAGGTACAGAATATTTCTGTAGTCCACCGTTGCACCAATGGCTTCCATTTCTTTCCCTGCTGGAGAGAAGCACGTAAAATCCAGGTGGCTCAGATTGGTAAACAGAACCAATCCATGTCTGAAGGAGCGGAGTTGGTTACTGCTGACCCTATTGAGACAATTGGGCTGGGAGGTGGGGATGAGTGTATTAGCTCTGGCCCTGTCACCATACCACGCTCTGCAGCACGAGGCAGAATCCCAGTTTCCCAGGGTCTGAGTAGCATGGGGAGCCTTTGTGGGAAGACCAGGATCTCTGCTGCAGAAGTTGTCCTTCCAACTCATAGAAGATGGCGGGGATGCTGGCAGACCAAGACAGCCTACTCTCCCTTGCTCTCTCCTCTCATTCATTGATTTAACTCCAAAGAAAAATACTTGATAGGGAGTATACTTTTAGTTATTAAAGTGGCATCAATAGGCAGGCGTCCCAAAATGTGGGTGCTGCAACACTTAAAGATTGATTTCTTACAAATAAAGTGAAACCCATACAGCCTGGTGTTGTGCAAACTTAACTATGCAGAACAGATTTCAGGTTGCATCAAATACAATACTGGTTTGGTGCCATGGAAGAGGCTGGAATTCCATTGCAGCCATTTGCACAGGTAATTAGAGGCTGATATGGGAATAATCAGTCTCCCAACTCCCCCAGGGTTGGGGGTGGCAGTCTCATCTGCAGTTCGCCCAACACCTGGCCCCAAATCCGGAAGGAATCAGGGGGCACTGGATGGAAAGCACCGTGCATTTCTTGGCAACTCTCCAAAGTCGCCTCTGTGAGCGACAAACTTCCATTTCTTAAGATGAAAAATTGGATTAAGTCATAGACATATTATGAGTGAGGGAGGAGAAATTACTTTGCTAATTAATTCAGCCACTGAGCAGCCCGCTGCTTTCAAGATCCTCCAGAAGCCCCTTTGTGCAGCCTCCAGACAGGTCCCTATTATCGGGACCAAGATGAGCTTTTCTTGCTCCAGTTGCTGAAATGGCCAAAGTCCGGCGGTCTGTTCAAAGTGAGAGGGCTTCTCCCCATTAGAGACTGCAGAACTGGGGGCAAAGACCTTGAGCAGCCGGGGGCAGGTCTGAGGGATCCAGTCCCTACTCTTGTTTTCTCCAATACTCGCCTCAGGTGCTGGGGAGACTTGGAAGATCTGTGGCACAACTGCAACAAGAGGAGGACATGGAGACAGGTGAGTCTCTTGCAAGACTATTCCAAGAGTCTTCTCCTTGATTTCCCTGCTTCTACTCTTATCAAGGTCCTACTACAGGGGTGGGACAAAGGGCTGCCATTGGCCTTTTCGTTAAAAAAAAAGTTCTACAATTATGGGGTTTTGCTAAAAAACAAACAAACAACTTTTGACTTTTTGAAATATGGCAACCCTAGTGGGACACCCCAGGCCTTGGGTGCCAATCCTGGCCTGCGGCCCCCAGAATGTGCCTCACAAGGGAAGGTGGCCCTGTAGCTGACAACCGTCCCCCAGCCCTGTCCTATCAGCTGCCTCTGCCACCTCCTTCCTCCATAAATGCCTTCTTGCTTCTTTCAGTCAACTGCATCCTCATTGAACACCACAAAACTGGAGGGCCACTGCACCAGATGGATCTTGGGTTGGATCCAGCAGTCTGGCTCTTCTGATCTTTTCACTAACTGCCGCCCCCCACTGCAGATCCTGTACTCTGAGCTGCCACCCTAGCCTATTGCTGCCCTTCTCTATCCAAAAAAGAGGGACACTTGCTCACCTGGTGCCACAAGCTGCTCCTAGCCTTGGAGCGGGACCACTCTGTTGCTCCTTCTCAATTACTTGAGCATAGGAGAGATGAGGAGGGCAGAGAAAACCAGTCAGAAGCCTGTAACCAAAATTTGTGGGGTGTGCTTGTGTGTGTGAGGAGGGGTGTCTAACGAAGAGGGGGAATCACTGCAGAATAGAGAGAACAGAAATTTGTTTAGCCTAATAGATCATAGCAGGCCCATCCTGACCAATTCCTTCCATATCTCTGCAGTTAAGTGAACTGAAGGGCATCCCAAGAGCTGGAAAGAAGCAGTCCAGAGCACAAAGGCCTTGGAGAGAAAGGAGGTGCCAGCTGATACAGGTTTGTCAGCTACGGCCATGCCAGGACCCAAAGAGCCTGGCCACCCTCAGTCCTGCCCCGGCTGCTTCAAGGCTGGATTACTGCCACGTGCTGGATGTGTTGGGCTGCAGTTGGAGCAGAATGCTTCAGCACAGAACGCTGACAGGTGCCCATGCTTCCATCAGCCAAGTTGGTACTGCTACAGGTGCCCTTTAATACCTGTCCTGCATTTGTAAGAACTCCATTGTCAATTTCAGCGGCACCTGCACTTTGGATCTCCCTGACTATTGAGATCAGCCCAGCAGCTTCACTGGACTCTTGCTGGCACCGGCTTAAAACATTCTGGTTCAGACAAGCCTACCAAGATGCTTAGAAAGTTGAAGCAATTTCAATCTATCTTAGTATTTTAAATTCTGTATGTTTTAAAGTATAGTTTTTAAAATTGCTTTATCCCCCAAGAGCTTATTATCCAAGAGCTTTGGATAATTCATTAACATTGATGGGGACTTCTTCACATAATTTTTAATTGGTATGTGAAATTGGCAGTCACAAGACGCGGTGAGCACTACAGGCTTGCAGGTTTAGAAAGGGGGTCACATCTATTCACAGAGGAGAAGAGTATCTATGGTTATAATCAGAAATAGCTATATGGAACACTGAAGCCACCAGTGAGAGGAGAAGCCCCAGGAGTCGGCTATGACTTGTGGGATTCCTAGAGACATCTGGTTGGCCACTGGACTAGACAGGCCTCTGGTGTGAAACCACTTCTTCCAACAACATTTCTAAAGAGAGATCATCCCCACAACCTTTAAATGCAGAAGAAGACTCCCAAGTCTAGGGGTGTCCATAGCACAGGATTAGACCATCTGCTTTACCTGCTGATGTTCAGTCCTGGTGGCATCTCCAGGTGGGGCTGGGGGACCCCGCCCCCATCTGAACCCTAGAGAGCTGCTGCTGCTGCTGCTGCTGCTGAGGTAGACAGGTCAACACACTGACTCTGTCCAAGGCAGCTTCCTATGAATTTTCCTCTTAGGTTATTTAGCTGAAGACAAGCAAACTTACTTTCCCACAAGGCCTAAACAACCTCACAGGGTTGTTGTGGGACTAAAATGGGGAGAGCTTTGTACACCTTGGAGGAATAGTGGGATATAATTGAAAACTAAATAAAAACAAGTAGTGGAGTGAACAGGCAAAAGCTGCAGCGCTGACCCCATTTACCTAGCAGCAAGCCTTATCGTATTCAAAAGGATTAACTTCTGAGTAGGCCTGGCTAGGATTGTGCTGTGAGCTAGCATACCCTCCAACATTTCTCCAATGAAAATAGGGACGTCCCATTCCATAATGATAATTTTACTGTTTATACTTCACACATCTTACTGGGTTGCCCCAGCCACTCTGGGCAGCTTCCAACATATATAAAAACATAATAAAAAAATAAAACATTAAAAAAAACTTCCCTATACAGAATTGCCTTCAGACAGCTCGGAGGTTGGATAACTCCATGAAAATAGGGACATCCTAAGGAAAAGTGGGACATTCTGGGATCAAATCAGAAACTGGGACAGCTTCTCTAAATCAGGTATGTCCCTGGAAAATAGGGACCCTTGGAGGGTCTGAGCTACATAGCTGGGGGGTCCCCCATTCCAGTCTCTGCCCTGGCGTCATTCGGTGTCTTTAGCCAAGACCCATCTCAGCCTCAGAAGTCCCCACAGCTGCAATGTGGAAACGTATAGCTCTGGCCTACTTTACAGGGTTGTTGTAACCACACAGGGATACTGAGCATCTGAAAGCACCGGACAAATGATGAGCCTTCCATTTTATTGCGAGGAACAGCTGCAGCACATCAGGAGGCGTTCCTCAGCTTCCTTCAAAGCAGGAGGAGACTGCCAGCACCTCCTGTTCGCCAAGAAAAGAACAAACACTGTCTATAAAGAAGCCTATAAAGAAGCTGGTTCATACGCTCAACTTGATTTATCTTCACTAGAGTTCTTTGCACTTGATGATTCACACAGTCAAATGTATAAAGACACCTTGGCCACAAACCAATGAAGATTAAATGCACCTCACTCCGTGATTTTAATTTGCTCAAATCCTCTTTATTTCTTGCCTTCAATCGGACTAAGCATGCGTAATTAAAATAAAACACCTCACAATTATGTTTTTGGTGATCATCCAAGATGTTTTGCGTGTACTGATAAAAATGTGTGAATGAGACCATCATTATTAGAAACATGTGTCATCTGAAACTCATCCCTTCCTGTTGGGATTCAGGCCTCATCATGGGACTGAAAATGCCTTAGCCACGCTGGTTGATGATCTCTGGCAGGCTAGGGACAAAGGTGAGAGCTGTTTCCTAGTTCTGCCGGTTTATGACACCATCAACCATGACATCCTTCTGTACCGTCTTGAGGGGCTGGGAGCTGGGGGCACTGTAATACAGTGGTTCCGCTCCTTCCTCCTGGGCCATGCTCAGAGTGGTGTTGGGGGATGAGTGTTCGGACCCCTGGACTCTGACTTGTGGGGTGCCTCAGGGTTCTGTCCTCTCCCCCATGCTTTTTAATATCTGTATGAAGCTGCTAGGAGAGATCATCAGGGGGGTTGGTCTGGGTGTTCATCAGTATGCGGATGATACACGGCTCTATCTCTCTTTTAAATCAGAAACAGTGAAGGCGGTGAAGGTCCTGTGTGAGTGTCTGGAGATGGTTGGAGGATGGATGGTGGCTAAAAGATTGAGGTTGAATCCTGACAAGACAGAAGTACTGTTTTGGGGAAACAGGGTGTGGGTGGGTGTGGGGGACTCCTTGGAATGGGGCAAGTGTACCCCTGAAGGAGCAGGTGTAAAGCCTGAGAGTCATTTTGGACTCGCAGCTGTCCATGGAGACGCAGGTCAATTCTGGAGTCCAGGGCAGCTGTCTACCAGCTCCATCTGGTACGCAGGATGAGACCCTCCCTGGCTGCAGACTGTCTGGCTAGAGTGGTGCATGCTCTAGGTATCTCCCGCTTGGACTACTGCAATGCACTCTAAGTGGGGCTACCTTTGAAGGTGACCCAGAAACTACAATTAATCCAGAATGCGGCAGCCAGACTGGTGAATGGGAGTGGCCACCGAGATCATATAACACCAGTCCTTAAAGACCTACATTGGCTCCCAGTATGTTTCTGAGCACAATTCAAAGTGTTGGTGCTGACCTTTAAAGCCCTAAATGGCCTCAGCCCAGTATACCTGAAGGAGCGTCTCCACCCCCATTGTTCTGCCCAGACACTGAGGTCCAGCACTGAGAAGCGAAGTTACAGGGAACCAGGCAGAGGGCCTTCTTGGTAGTGGCTCCCACCCTCCCATCAGATGTCAAAGAAACAAACAACTATCTGACGTTTAGAAGATATCTGAAGGCAGCCCTGTTTAGGGAAGTTTTTTAATGACTGATGTTTTAATGCATTTTTAATCTCCTGTTGGAAGCCTCCCAGAGTGGCTGGGGAAAGTAATAAATAATTTATTATTATTATTACTATTATTATTATTATTATTATTATTACCATCATCATCTTCATCATTGTGGTTACCTGCAACTCCCTTCTGTGGCTTTCCCCCAAAGTTAGAAAACTACAGCAATAGAAGATGAAATCAACCGCTGCTCATTCTATAAGCACATTCATTGCTTTTTTTCAATGTTTTCAGACCTAACTGTCTAAAATACCACACCATTTTGACATCTTAAAGCAGTAAATCTGAAAACATCGGCTCTATTCTGTCTCCATGGTCAGAGGCAGTATGCTGCTAAATATTAGCTGCTGGAAACTTGGGAAGGGAGGGGGCTGTTGTGCTCTGCTCCTGCCCCTGCCATAGGCACTGCCGTCGATGGGCCTCTGTGGGCGATTGTTGAAGGAGAAAAGGTGTTAGGGTCAAGGCTAAAAAGGTGGCTGCGCTCCCAAGCAATCATGTTTATGCCTTACACACAAGTGACGCATAAACATGACTGTTTACAAAACACGTGTTACTTACCTCCAGACTATACCTATTTTGCAGGAGGAATTCAAGTACATACTGGAAATTTGGGCTTGCGCAGTTGAAGTGGATTAAAACACTCCATTGCATTAGTGCAACAAGTCCACTTTAAAACAAAAACAGGCATTTTGTGTTTAGGAAAGTGATGTGGAGATGAACTGAAAAGTGTGGGGTTAACAGGAAGTGGTATAAATGCCACACAAGCAAATCAGGATGGATCTTCATTGTCATATCTTTCTGCAAACCAATCAGAACAAATGCTCAACAAAGACCTGTCAGTCTTTGTGTGTAAGTTTTCTGCAGGCAAATCAGGATGGATGCTCCGTAAGCAAATCATTCAGAGAAGCCCATAAGTCCTCTTTGCTATGCAAGCTGAAAAGTATTGTGGGTGAAGTGGTTGTAAGGAACTCAGTTTTGCTTTCTGCTTATGGGTCCATATACCAGTTGCGGAAAGGACAAGATGCATATGGCAGAGGATAAAGACAAAGAGTTGCTTGAGCAATTTCCCAACACCAGCAGCCGATGAAGCTCCTCTGGTTTTGTGGTCTGCACTCTGGGATTTCTCTGCGGGTGCCGCAGGGGTGTTGCAACCTGCCACGGCCAATAACCATCCATTTCAGGAGCAGAGTCTTTCTGAGCCAGCAATATGAAAAGAAGGGGGAAGAAAATGAGCAGCAAAATGTGAAGTTAATAAAAATACTTTATCCAATCAGGCTTTCAAAGCAAAGCGAGCCCAGCCTGGGCTTGGAAGCAGCAACCAGGCACTCTGGTTTTTTACTCCACTTAGTGGTCTAATAGCTTGCAGAGCTTCTCTATTTAGCTTTATGACTTGCACATTTGCTCTTTTCATTTGCAAATTCAGCTATGGTGCCTGAGCTCCGGCATTCCCAGGACACTCTTGGTTAGGCTACTGCTCTAATTGTAGGACCCGGCTCTGAACTACTATTTCTGAATTCTCAGCTTCCAGGCTTGTATTGGTAAATAATTGACAGATAAATCTTAACACTGTCAACCCCCCAAAGATGGTAAACTGGCTTCCCTTTGTACATGTTTCATCAGTTACCCCAGCAATGGCATTGGCTTTTCAGTCGGTGGCACCAACCAGGGGCCTTTCTGGTGAAAACCCAGATTCAGATCTGTGAGAATGAGGCTCTAGTTCCCATTTGCAGAGTATGTGGGAGGCAGCCCTGGGTCGTTTGACCCTTGGATTAGTTCACACTCACTTTTAAAGTTTAAAGCAACATATAATTTTTGCTTAGTGTGCTTGCAGTTGCAGATTAAGTATGCAATGCATATTTACTTAAGCTGCTATAAGGTAAAGGTACCCCTGCCCGTACGGGCCAGTCTTGACAGACTCTAGGGTTGTGCGCCCATCTCACTCAAGAGGCCGGGGGCCAGCGCTGTCCGGAGACACTTCCGGGTCACGTGGCCAGCGTGACATCGCTGCTCTGGAGAGCCAGAGCCGCACACAGAACGCCGTTTACCTTCCCGCTGGTAAGCGGTCCCTATTTATCTACTTGCCCCCGGGGGTGCTTTCGAACTGCTAGGTTGGCAGGCGCTGGGACTGAACAGCGGGAGCGCACCCCGCCGCGGGGATTCGAACCGCCGACCTTTTGATCGGCAAGCCCTAGGCGCTGAGGCTTTTACCCACAGCGCCACCCGTGTCCCCCTCTGCTATAGCGTCTTACATAGATTAAACTGTTACAGACTAATTAACTCTGAGGCAGACAGCAGCACAGCATAACATGTACCTGCTACGCTGACCATTAAGTCTGCTCCCTAACTGCCATAACTGCCACCATAACTGCCACTGACTGGGCAACACCAGCAGAATTCTACAGCTCTTGCCATTAATCCTTTGCATGGGCATTTTGAATGCTAACATCCCACAAGATCAAGTGACTATCCTGATTACTTTAGGATCTCAAGCATAGTGGAACAAAGCAGTAGCATGTGGAGCTGTCTTTAAAGGTGATTTAAAAGCAGCTGCAAACAGTGCAAAACTCAGGCTTAGGTTGCTGGAGCATGCATGCATGTGTTTGCACGTGTGGGCATGCAGAGACACACTCACAGCTTCCCTCATTGCCTTACGTATATAATTCTTTCCAATTTAGGTGGCAACTGTGTCTTTTATGCCTGCTTAGTTTTATGATGTTGTATAGCCTGCTCAGAGCTTTCATGATTTGAATTTAAATCATTGAAAACCCTGAAGCACAATTGAATTGTTGTGAGGGCACATTGGAACATATTTTATACAATTCTTAATGTATGGTTTATAGTCTTTGTGAACCGCTTAGAAGTTTGATTTACTGTTAAGCAGTATGAAATTTGCCTTAATAAATAAATAAAGTCAACTCATGCAAAGGGGGGGAGGAAGCAGACACGAGATCAGCCCATTGCTTTGTACCTACAAAAGAGAAGTGGCAGGTAAAACAGATGGAATATGCCGAATTTGCAAGTTTAACTTAAAATTAGAGATCAAGATGAGGAAGAGTTTAAGGAGGATTGGAAAATGCTTGTAGATTATTTAAAAGAAACATTACAAATATGTTAAAACACAAGTAGCTTAAAATAAGGGGGTTTGGCAAGTTGCCAGAGTAAATGGGTGTCAGGTGACAGAAAAAGGGAATCTTTAGCAAGGGTTGCTGGGAAGAAGGAGGGGGAGGAAAAAAGACTGGTATCCATCTTGGGCAGGATGGCTGTTTGCTGGCTGGGAGAGATTCCTTGGACTCCAGGGCTGCACTGCTATGGGGTACAAGCTCATCTTGAAATGACCATACTTGAAATGACCATGCTGTAAGATCAGGACCCCACCCACCATGAGAGGTGTAAATAGGCGAATAAACCATATTTCTTAAAGCTATGACAGTCTCCACCGTGTCCCATTCCTCCAAAGGATTGGTGGGGAAAGACGTTACAGAAATCTGTTTCCCAACCGCTCACCTGATGTCTCGTGGGGCCCAAATTCCAATTCCCACAAGACTTGGATCTTTCCTGAGGCCGGGAAAACGATCACTTTCCCACTCCCTCAACAACAGTGACTTTCTCCTCAGGCTACACTGTGAGGGAGAGGATACCCCTTTTATGAATCAGATCCATATATTTACTTCACAATCTTTCCCGTGCTTTTAGCATGTGCCAATAATAAGGGCATTGGCACAGGATATTTTCTGGCGATTAATGGGTAGTTGGAGTTAATGATTCTCAGCTGCACTGTGAGCCATTAGCCGTCCCTCCAGATGGTGGTTAATCCCCAACATTTATCCCCACATCATTATTGTTGCCATGAAAAAAGTGAGAAATGCCTTTCAGACCTCTCTCTATAGAGAGACTGCTGTTTGCAAAGAAGATAATTCCACCTACATAACAGAACCCGCTTCCTGGCTTCGGAAAGGAAGTGTCTAGAAAGGATGGTCCTATGGAATGATTTGCAAGCACTATCACTTGATGTCTCCTTATTCTACGGCTTTCATAGAGTGGAAACTCTGACTGAGCACCCACTAAGTGATTCTTGAAACTTTTCTATGAAAATGAAAACCAACCAAGTTCTCCTCACTGACCAATGTGTGAATTTCTCTGGCATTGCTTATCAGTATGTTCAGAAAGGAAGGTTTGGGGCAGTTTATGAAGTCTCTTAAGTGAATCGATTGGCTTCAGTTGAGTAAAAGACAGTGGTCTATAGCTACAATAAAGTATTTTGATGAACAACTGTCTTGTTGTCTGGGCAGCCCAGGACCTCCACACATAATGCCCAGGTTTGCCCCCCGGGGAAGCCACTTTGGTTCTGCTACCACAGCAGTTTGACTTCACCCCAGAGAAAGAATGGAGAAAAGAAGGCACCATCTTAGTGATGGACTTACTCAATTATTTTCTTTGCATTTTGAGTTGTGGAACTCCTATATTCAGCTCCATGAAGCGAAACACACTGAGAGACTCACCTATGCAAGTGTCCTTGCCGTGAGGAGATGCTTAAGAGCACTCATGAAGCTCTCATTTACCTCTGCTGGGGCTTGCACAGGGGAATGGATTGTGCCCACAGATTTTGAAGGCCAATGAGTAGCCTTGAAGCAGAAAGAGAGATATTCAACAGATTCCAAACAATAGTACTTTGATTTCCCCTCTGTATGGCTGGTAGTGGCTCCCTTTGCCAACTCCACACCAGGCTGTGTCTGCCTGCCAACATGCCTTGTGTGGAGCTGAAGTATTCCTGCTTCCTGAGATCTGGCTGTGCAAGGATTTCTCCAGACAGGGAAGATTTGTGGGCTCCAAGTGTATTCAGGTCACCAAAAAGGGACCGTCCATCTGTCGCTAAGTGTGCGCTTATATGTCTACTCCCCTGTGCGGACTGCCAGTTCTTAACAGACTGATCAAAACGGCATAAAACGAGATTAGTATCCAAAGATCAGATGGAATTCCCTGGTGTTGCCCTTTAAGAGTTTCAGGTGGGGAATAAAGAAAGTCTTGTAACTCAATCCCCTATGATGTCCAAATTGTTATGTTGCATAGGAAATCTCCTTTCTCTCTTATAGCCCCCAGGGGACTTTCACTGAGGAGTGAATGGGCCATCTGTTTAATGTCATGATTCACATATGTGGTGCACGGCCACAAACACTTTCCCCTCAGCGCTGTCTGGCTGCCCGTCTCTAAGTGGAGCTGATCTCCATCCAAGCACAACAGCAGGGGACAATTAATAAGGGACTAATGTTGTGATAATGATAAGTTCCACAGTTCAGTATGTGTGGCTCCCTCAAGCTTATTATGTCTCTGTATCATGGCTAGTTTCAGGCACACATCTTAAACCTATTTACACATAAAGGAAGTTATATTGAAACTTAGCTGATACTGCAGCTCTGGCCACTGACAGTGTCCAAGTGTCCGCAGACAACATGAAGTGGTTCCCTCAGGCAGCGACTGGGTGCCACAGTAGATCAGGGTGCTATGAAAGGGTGACACATGGTCAGCTATGTACCGTAATTACCATGGCAGGTGCAGTTCCTTGGGCTTGTTTTGATAGTCACAGTGTCATATTCTGTTGCTGCCCTGTCAACTTGTGCACTTCCATCCTATGCTAAGCACTTAGCCAGTTTTAGGATTGAGCTGCTACATGCTGATTAATTTGTGGAAACATCGTGGAAGCATTAGCTGTTTCAATGGCATTTAGATTTTATCTTTCATTCAGATAGCTAAATTTGCCCTATATTGGCCATTCGGTCCACAGGAGGATGTTACTTGCGTTCAGTAAACACATCAGAAACAGATCCAAGGAACTGCGTGACACGGAGTCAGAAAGATGTCTCTGAAAGTTGCATAGGAAACAGCAGAGTAACAAATGCAACTTTCCACAGTTGTCCATGCTAGGTATTTATTTATTTAAAAGCATCTATAAACTGCTTAATGTTTCAGAAATCTCCATAGTTCTTCATGTTAGGTAACATATTGCCAAGCAACTTATAAAAGTTCAGGAACTCTGAGCAGAAAGGTGTCAGTGTTAAACAAAAACAGCTGGATTGACACTGGAAACTGGTAGCCTTTCCATTTTGCTTCCATGCATGTGCCCAACAGGGACATCCTTGCCTATGTACCTCCTGGAGATGCATGTGGAAAGACATTCTGGAAAGTCCTTTTCAGAAAGAGACATGAAAGGCACTGGCACAGTCAGGAGTGAAGTTCCACAACTGCAAGAGTCACCAGTGAGAGCCAGAGCGGGGCAATGGTTTGAGAACAGAACCAGGACATGGGAGGTCCTGCTTTGAAACTCCCCTCGGCCACAAAGCTCACTTGGTAGCCTTGGGCCAGTCCCTACCTCTCAGCCCAGCTGCCCTCACAGGGTCGTTGTGAGAATAAATGGGGAAGGAAGGACAACACCTTGAGCTCCGTGGAGAAAAAGCTAGGATATAAATTAATTAATTAATTAATTAATTAGAGTAGCAAACGAGTGATTTTGAGAGGGGGGGCTTCTGCACAAGTACTTTTCCAATTCCCTCATCCTGCACTACCCCTCTCCATTGATGGCACCCCCAATATCTACAAATATATAATAATAATAATAATAATAATAATAATAATAATAATAATAATAATAATAATTGTTTATACCCCGCCCTCCCTGACCAGGGCTGGGCTCAGGGCGGCTAACACCAAATATGAATTACAATAAAACATAATAGAAAAAACAACAACAAACAAACAGTTAATTAAAATATGGCTTAAAATACAGCTTAAAATGCAGCCTCATTTTAATAGTAGCCCATAAATCAAGACCATAAAGGGAGGAGACACCAGATACTCACCTGAGCCAGCTATCCATGCTGGTCCTACATGGGCCAGCAAAAAAGCCAAGGGAAAATTTATATACCAAATCCCATATAAGGGATCAGAGTGAGTCTAAGCCGAAGGCCAGGCAGAACAGCTCCGTCTTGCAGGCCCTGCGGAAAGATGTCAAGTGCCGCAGGGCCCTGGTCTCTTGTGACAGAGCGTTCCACCAAGTCGGGGCCAGTACTGAAAAGGCCCTGGCCCTAGTTGAGACCAATCTAACCACCTTGCGGCTTGGGACCTCCAAAGTGTTGTTATTTGTGGACCTTAAGGTCCTCCGTGGGGCATACCAGGAGAGGCGGTCCTGTAGGTACGAAGGTCCTCCCCCATTTTCGTTTGAAATGCTGCATCACTGTAAGTTTTAAGATGTTCTTGAAAACTCTCTGCTGTTGCTTTCCTGAAATTTCAGGATTGCACTTAGGCCTTGATAGTTTTGGTGTTGTTTTACCCTTGTTTATACTGTGATTTTACTATTTTACTGGGGTGAGTGCTGTTTCAGTAGTATCACTAGCTACTGCTGTCTATTACCTGTTTTGTTGTTGCCCATTTTTTCAGTTATGATGTTTTATGTATTGTTATAAATTTCCTTAACATATATTACTGTACAATGACATAAGAAAGCTTTTTTTCTATTTGAAAATGATATAAATTCACTAATAAATGAATACATTCAGAGCCCAACGTGATGGGGGAGGCAGTGTGGCTACTGAGACAATACTCATGCAGCCCACGCAGAGAAAGGCACCCACAGGACAGATACACAGCCCCCCCCCCCCGCCCCAGATGATCCATGCTCAGGATTATTGACTCCTCTCTGCTCACATGACTGATCCAATGGCCAAGGAGGGAGGCATTGACACCCCCATCGGGGAACTGCCCGCCCTAGTACTATGGGTGCTGACTCAGACCCCTGAACTAGGGCTTAATTTGGAAAGCAGGGGGCAACTGGAGTATATGCAGAGTCAGGTGAATGTTGAACTTCCAGTGGGTCTTTTCCATGCAAATGTGTTGCTTGGCATGGGGAAAATAGAATTGCCAATGAAAATTCTCCCTGTGGATTTCACCCATCCCTAACCAGTGTGCTTGAGCATACTGCACAATGCATTTAAAATACTTTCCTTGAGGTGGCATTGATGTTCAAATTATTATTAATGGGCTTTCTAAAGTGCAAAACCTGCAAAGTCCAAGGAGGAATAAATTCCAGTTAGGCCATAAAAAGGAAATGCTTGTCTCCTAAGCACAAAGAAGCAGTCTATGCTTCCTGATTAGTTTCCTGGTATGCAAGCCGTGGGCACACGTCATTAAGTGTTTGCAAACTGACAGCAACTAATCGCTTACAGAGCCCTCTAGTCCATCTGAAAAGAATGTGCCAAGAAAGCTCACATCCAGGGTTTCACAGACACTTTCCCGGTGCCAGAGGATGATCTCTGAACATCTGTTTCAGCTCTGCACATGAAAGAATCATAAGCGCATTAGCTTGCATATTCAGTTATCCTGTCTCCAGGGGGAATGTGCTTGTCAACTTACAATCGTATCTGTAAGATGTAATCATCTGTGCTGCAGCAGATACTTGGCACGCCTACCTGCGATGATGATCTTGGCATCGTACCTGCTTTGCAGAGAATGGGAAAGGTGGGGATGGTGAAGTGAGACCTAATTGGGGCTGCACCTCATTTCCTTTTCCATAAATAGAAAGGGAAGGAAGGGAGGGAATCTGGGAATCTTCTACTCACTTGCTTTAAATACATGATAATGGATTATCACGGTTTGAACAGTGGTGTCTCTATCCTTATTATTCTCAAATATTCCACAATCATGCTGCATCAAACCATGCAGTAACATGTAAACACGATGCAGATCACTAGGAAAAATAAATGGACTGAGTAGGTCTAAAGCAAACTGCTCTCTCCCATTGCTCAATCCATGGGGCAGTCGTGATCTGGAAACTTTCACAGTGATCAGAAAGCATCTCTGTTCTGATCCATGTCGGACGAGGTTACATCCTTTGGCCATGGGTTTATGACATACAGAGGTGTTGCATGAACAGATAAAACTGCCTTGTGCCGCATCAGGTCACTGGTCCACCTTGCCCTGCACTATCTCCTCTGACTGACAGGGGCTCTCTAAGGTCTCAGGGGCAAGTATTTTCCATTCCTAAAACCTGAGAACTTTTTTGGAGGAGGTGGCTGGGATTGCAGCTGGAGCCTTCTGCATGCTCTTCTACTGGGCTGTCATTCTTTGCTGCCACTCCCCCCCCCCCCGGACACTGCTGTCCCCTCCTCCACCTGACACCCATCAGATGTAGACAATGGTCCATCCTCCTGAGCAAGATCTTGAGCAAGGGTCACATGAGAATGGCTCTAGGCCCATCATTGAACATCATTCCTAGACTCTAATCTCTTCAACTTCACTCTAGTTTCTTGTGGGGAAAGGGCCTCCCACAATGGTGCTCGTATCCAAGATGGTGCCACCCAAGAAAGGGAAAATAGGATGCCACTCCAGAAAAACAGCATGTTATGTACAGACTTAGTGCCATCATTGAGACACTTCCCACAGTTGGAGAAGTCGGCCCACCAGATGGATGGTGGATAGGGATGGGTGAATAGATTAGTTTTGGTTTGTTTTAGTTTCTCCTGTCATTGATTCTGCTCCATATCGATCCAGAGCAGACCCCAATGTATAGTTAGCAGAGTAAACACATAAACACTTTGCAGGATTCCCAAAAAATAGACCAGAGTCAATTAGCTTCATCCAGCAGAGTTTACTACAGAAGGCAAATGAGCATAACAGTCACAATTCTTCAGGATTGTCACAGTCAGTAAGAAATCCAGTTGCAGCAGACTTAAATTTAACACTTAAACACAATATGTACAGAACACCAACAGAAGGAAAGACAAACAGTGAAACTCAGGTTCCATCTGGCCTGTTCTTATAATCAGTATGACCTTGAAAGAAAGAGATAACACAACCAGTTTGAACCAGCTGTTCAGCTTCTCTGAAGGAATAACCAAAACATCAGGATCCTTCTGCTTGTTTCTAGGCAGAATAGAAGCTTGCTTGCTTGCTTACTTGTTAACTAGAAACTTCCTGCTTGCACCAGCTTGTATCACACAGAGAAGCTTCCAGAACCCTCTTGAATTAGTTAGAATAGAAGAGATCTCTGCACTTTAAACCAATACTTTCTGTACCAAAAAATGCAAAACTGACACTACCACTTTGTGTCATTGAACTGACCACAAGGGATACAGACAGGGAAGTTGACTTGCTCTTTTCTCACCGTGGAAAAACTGGCTGTCAACCAAAGTTTGTTTCAACAGAAACATGCTTATTGCTGTAAATAAATGGTTGTGTGCCTTCTTGCATCATCTAGTGGCTTCCACTGTAGCAGTATCTCCATATCATTAATACAAGCAGAATACTCATTCATAAATGGAATTTTCTTTTTCCACCACTAAACATTATTTCTCCAGTGTGACCTTTGCTCACTTTCAAAATCACTCTTTGTGTTGGTGGATTGAAGCAGACGCATCAGACATAGATCCATAAATAAGCACAGGTGCTGATCCAAGCTCTTTCAGTCTACAAAAGTGCACTGGGCAGTCCCTTGGAAGAGGTGATACTTTAAGAGGTTTAGTACTTCCTGATCTTCTTGAGTCAGAAATGTTGCAGCTTTCACACAATGTGTTGGCATTGTATAATCCAGAGTCCAGCCAAAAACACATGGAGCACGTATACAGCATGAAAATTGTAGCTAAAGGTCTCTTCCCCCTACTTTCTTCTTCTTCTTTTTAACCTCACCCCTTACTTGACCTCAGTTTGAGGCTGCACTGCAGTGGTGCCTGGAAAGGAAGGGTCTGGCACCTAAGCATTTTGGCACTCCCTCATTCAGGGCCACCATGTCTGTGGCTGAATGCTGTATGCAGGAACAGCAAATCGTGGAGGTGGGACAATGGTGTTCTCGAGCACACAAAGGTTATACAGTCATACCTCGGGTTACAGACGCTTCAGGTTGCGTTTTTTCGGACTGCAGACCGCCAAAACCCGGAAGTACTGGAATGGGTTACTTCCGGGTTTTGGCGATTGCACATGCACAGAAGCGCTGAATCACAACCCATGCGTGCGCAGACGCACCGCTGCAGGTTGTGGATGTTGCGGGTTGCGAACGTGCATCCTGCACAGATCATGTTTGCAACCCAAGCGTCCCCTGTATTTGCCCCCACAGGCATGGCTAGCTGTTTCTCACGTTTACTTTGTTCCTCAGGACAAAAGATGGCATTCATCATACACTGCACACCAAATCATCCCTGTCAGGGTTGTAATTGAATATTGCTATTGACACACTGCTGGGCTGAATCATCAGGGGGGCCACGACTTATGGCTGAGGGTGATGAGCCCAGTGGAGTGGAGCCCTGGACCTGCTGGTGGAACACCTGGGCCAGAACAGTCAGAAGAAAAAGTCCCAGTGAGAGAAGAATGGATACAAAAACTCATGGACTATGCAGAAATGACGAAACTTACCAGAAGAATAAAAAATCAAGATAACAATTTTTTACAAAAGAATGGAAATGGTTTGTTGACTATTTACAAACAAATAGGAAACAGATAAATACATTGTCAGGATTATTGTAATAACCTGCAGTTTCAAAAGAATATAGAATCAAAATAGATGAATAAAGGAATAAGTTAATTTAGAATGTGCAGGAAATGATAAAAAGAAATTTAAGGAACCGCAGAAAGAGGAGGAAGTTGAAGTTTGAAATGTTACAACTATTGTTAAGCTATTGAAATGTATATAAATGAAAACCATATATAAAATTTTAAAAAGAACAGTCTGTGTACCTAGAAAGTCCTCAACACGGAGCGAGCAGAACAGAGAAGGCCAACCTTAATAGCCTGGTGGAAATTTCCCCAACGATGGCCTTGGGATGGTTGGTGTGGCGGCAAAGATGCTGCAAAGGTGCTGCTGGAGGGGTTTGAATGACTCCTCCCAGGCCAAAGTTGCCCATAGAAGCTTGAGTAATGTACTGGCAGGTTTTGTGAGGGCCAAGACGATGGCCCTCTAAGAGGTAATGGCCTTCTAAGTATGGACCACTAAGGTATCAAGGGAAGTGTCTTTGCACCAGATGAAAAGTAGGTGAGTCCCTTTCCCTCAACTTGCTGGTAGAAGCTGTAGGAGGCAGAGAGAGCTGTAGAAGGCCATGCCTGATTTCTGCTGGAATCCCAGGCTGTGGCTATCAGAGAAGTAAGACCCTCTTGGGGGGTTAATGCTGAAACGTAGGCTCAGGTTATATATATTACATGTGTAAATAGACCTTATATCCTAAAGACACCACAGTCCCTGCTGCCCCTCATTCCAAGAAAAGCGAACCCCGTGCAAGCGCCCAGAACCCCTGGAATCTTGCACCCCTCGGAGTCAGGGGTGGGGTGCAATAACACATTGTGCAATGAAACCCTTGTCTGAAAACTGCTATTCTTAAAATGGTTGTTCAAACCTGGGTGCTGTTTCAAACCGCTTTTGTTTTATAACAGCTGCCCTTTCCTTTGTTTTACAGAACACTGGGAAGATTGAGCAATGATAAAAGCAAGGACACAGATCACTTTGTTGAGTTGTAGGAGACTTTAAACAGCTGGCATGATAAAATATCCACATATCCCTTGATAAATCTAGGACATACTAGTAGCTTTTAGAAAAGTGATTCATGCTGAGGTAATAAAGGACGGCTGGGAAGGGAGGGGGAAGAGTTTTAGTGATGTGGGGGTCTTCACTTGGACCACAACATATATATTCATCCAGAAAACTATTATCACGCAGGTGCAGATACATCACTCAACATCAAACATCTAGGAAAACTAATCAGCTCAAATATCAAGAGCAGAGTTCAGGGTAAGTTTGAGGACATTGCATCAGGCTTGGTGATTCTCAAAATACACACACAAATACAATCTGAATCCCATCTTTCTGTCCAGTAGGAGAATCTTATTTTCTGTCAAACAAAATAGTAAACATCCATCTTCATTAGCAGGCAATTGTTAATTTCCTGCAAGCTAATGAATGGAATAATTGGGCAGGTGCTTTGGTTCAAAATGACCCCAGTACAGCAGTGGCAAATATGTACACAATCCCTTTTTCTTGTCATGGTTTATGTAGGCTGGCATGCAAGAGGGTTGTCATGGTCACATCTGGTATCAATATTTGTGAACTAGGGGGGCCACTAGGGGGCGCATCGGAAGATGGCTGACAATAACATCTCTCCGACCCACACGAGGTAATTTGGAGGCTATGATGGGAGTAATTAGCCTCCCTAACCCCCCAGGATGGTGGGGGGGACTGCCCTTGCCTGCTGTGCCCTATACCACCCCTGAATTTGTGGGGATGGGGGCACTAGGCACGAAGCCCTCCTGTGGGATTCCAGCGCTCCTGGACGCCGTCCCTGATCCGCGCCACTAGCTGCAAGAACTTCAGAAGAAAGAATTTGGATGAAGGAGTGCTTCATTTGGATGAAGGAGTGCACGTGTAGACACAAAGTCAGAAAAGCTAAAGCACAGAATGAACTCAGGCTTGCTAGAGAGGTTAAAAGCAACAAAAAAGGCTTTTATGGGTATGTTCGTAGCAAAAGGAAGAACAAAGAAACAGTGGGGTCACTCAGAGGAGATGGTGAAATGCAAACAGGGGACACAGAAAGGGCTGAACTCCTCAATGCCTTCTTTGCCTCAGTCTTCTCCGATAAAGAAAACAATGCCCGACCTGAAGAATTAGGAGCAAATGATTCAGCAGACAAAACACAGCCCAGAATAACTAAGGAGATAGTACAAGAATACTTGGCTAGATGTATTCAAGTCTCCAGGGCCAGATGAACTGCATCCAAGAGTATTAAAAGAACTGGCAGATGTGATCTCAGAACCACTGGCAATCATCTTTGAGAATTCCTGGAGAACAGGCGAAGTCCCAGCAGACTGGAGGAGGGCAAATGTTGTCCCTATTTTCAAAAAGGGGAAAAGAGAGGACCCAAATAATTACCGCCCAGTCAGTCTGACATCAATACCAGGGAAGATTCTGGAGCAGATCATTAAGCAAACAATCTGTGAGCACCTAGAAAGGAATGCTGTGATCACCAATAGTCAGCATGGATTTCTGAAAAATAAGTCATGTCAGACTAATCTGATCTCATTTTTTGACAGAATTACAAGCCTGGTAGATGAAGGGAATGCAGTGGATGTAGTCTACCTTGATTTCAGCAAGGCATTTGACAAGGTGCCCCATGATATTCTTCTAAAGAAGCTGGTAAAATGCGGTCTTGACTATGCTACCACTCAGTGGATTTGTAACTGGCTGACTGACCGGACCCAAAGGGTGCTCATCAATGGTTCCTCTTCATCCTGGAGAAGAGTGACTAGTGGGGTGCCACAGGGTTCTGTCTTGGGCCCGGTCTTATTCAACATCTTTATCAACGACTTGGATGATGGACTCAAGGGCATCCTGATCAAATTTGCAGATGACACCAAACTGGGAGGGGTGGCTAACACCCCAGAGGACAGGATCACACTTCAAAACGACCTTGACAGATTAGAGAACTGGGCCAAAACAAACAAGATGAATTTTAACAGGGAGAAATGTAAAGTATTGCACTTGGGCAAAAAAAATGAGAGGCACAAATACAAGATGGGTGACACCTGGCTTGAGAGCAGTACATGTGAAAAGGATCTAGGAGTGTTGGTTGACCACAAACTTGACATGAGCCAACAGTGTGACGCGGCAGCTAAAAAAGCCAATGCAATTCTGGGCTGCATCAATAGGAGTATAGCATCTAGATCAAGGGAAGTTATAGTGCCACTGTATTCTGCTCTGGTCAGACCTCACCTGGAGTACTGTGTCCAGTTCTGGGCACCACAGTTCAAGAAGGACACTGACAAACTGGAACGTGTCCAGAGGAGGGCAACCAAAATGGTCAAAGGCCTGGAAACGATGCCTTATGAGGAACGGCTAAGGGAGCTGGGCATGTTTAGCCTGGAGAAGAGGAGGTTAAGGGGTGATATGATAGCCATGTTCAAATATATAAAAGGATGTCACATAGAGGAGGGAGAAAGGTTGTTTTCTGCTGCTCCAGAGAAGCGGACACGGAGCAATGGATCCAAACTACAAGAAAGAAGATTCCACCTAAACATTAGGAAGAACTTCCTGACAGTAAGAGCTGTTCGACAGTGGAATTTGCTGCCAAGGAGTGTGGTGGAGTCTCCTTCTTTGGACGTCTTTAAGCAGAGGCTTGACAGCCATATGTCAGGAGTGCTCTGATGGTGTTTCCTGCTTGGCAGGGGGTTGGACTCGATGACCCTTGTGGTCTCTTCCAACTCTATGATTCTATTCTATGATTCTATATTTAGAGGAAGGAGGGGGAGTAAAGACTGCTAACAGAAGAGATCTCTGATAAAACAAGACGAGTCGGAGGAACAAGTATAAATCATGAGAAGATACGCCAAGACTCGGTATGGCAAATGACTGATGGGGGAGGGGGAAAAAAACTTTCCTTTCTTTCCTTATGTGATTAAACAAGAATCCCCTCCCCTCACGAGTCAGAAATGTCGTTTTAAGAACTTAAGCTGTGGATTTAAGGCTGTGTGGAGATAAACTTTCAAACCAAAGCATGTTTTAAGAAGAGCGTGGAATGTATAAGAGCTTTGGAATGACGCAGTTAAAAATGCTGTCGCCATATTGGGAAGTTCTGTCAGAGGTCTTGAGTCTGGGAGGAGAAAGAGGGAAATAGAGCTGCTTTTATATTGTGAGTGAAACTCCTCAGAGGGACTTACGAGCGACAGTTTTGCGAGATTAATGATGGAAAGAGCGATGTTATCTATGAAGGTGATGATATGTGGAAACCATCTCGATTTGAGGATTGGAAGAACGGAAAAATTCACACAGGATTATTATTGGTGTTTATCGGCTTAAGGAGACTATCAGAAGAGATCATAAAGAAAAAAGAGAAAATATATGAACAAGATGTGATGTGGAAACAGCAAGATAAGACTGGATAGAATTATGAACTCTGTTTGGACTGATTTGGACATTAACACAGTAGCAGGAAGATGGTCAGAATCCCCCTTCGGATCTTGAAATATGGGTCCCCCAAACAAAATTTAAAATTCGGCTTTGGAATTCGGAATTTATGTGATGTGATTTAATTTGATTTGATTGGCTGGTTAATAAAACAATATTTGTGAACTAATTCTGAACTGTTTTAATTCATAATGTGTGTTTAAGGGTGAGGATTGACCTGCAAAATGGCAGTTTTGTACAGCAGACAGTTTCATTATCCAGTCACATGGGAGTTAGTGGTATTTGGTTATTTATTTATTTATTTATTTATTTATTTATTTATTTATTTATTTCACTTTCTGAACTGCCCTTCATCCAAATGGATCCCAAGGTGTTATGCAGTAATATGAAATAATAAAATCTTCTCCCAAATCAAAACGTAAACCACCATAAATACCCAAACATACGGTAAGCTACAGTGACCAAAAGGCAAAGGCTAAAAATGAAAGGCAACAGTTAAAAATGTAGCCCCTTTAAAATACCAAGGCAAAGAAGAAATCCTTAAAAGATCGTGATGTCAACGCCAGCTGAGCCAGGACTTCCCTTGGCCCACGAACAACTATGGTTGATGCAGTGATCTAGGGCATTAGAATACTGAAATTACTCTCCCCTGGTGTAATAGGGCCTTTGTTTTGTAACCTTGTCTCATTATATCTGTGGGATATATGGTTTTAGTTGCCTCATACCTGTGGTTGGTTTATTTTGCTTTTATTTCATGTCTGTATTTGTTCAACAGTGATCTAGAATTATGTATGGACTATGTATACTGTAATCAGATCCTGTTTGATAACACTGTTTTCTGCAGATTTTTGTATAACTTTTTAATAGAGATTATTTTTAAGAAGCACACACTACTTGAGTCTCTCTTGGGAGGCTATTATCAGGTGCCACCACAGCAAAGTGCTTTTCTTTGGTCAAGCATAACACACTTCATCAAGGGTGGTACTCTAAGGAGGCATTCTGGAAAGAGGCATTCCTCCAGGTCTGAAGCCATTTAGGCTGAGATGGGACCTTGCGCTAGAATATGTCAGAGATGAAGACTGGAGAGTTATCATTTCAATCAATAGTCACTGTATTTAGCCACTCTACTAGGCAATCAATAGTGGAAAAAGATGGAGGTGGCCTGAAAACACTGAGTCCAGATTCCAACCTCCACCGCCATCACCCCCCCCCCAAAAAAAAATAAGGATAGCAGATACCTTTGGGTTGTGTCAAGTGGGATAAAAGGAAGTGGTCCTTCCCATTTCCTTTTGTCCCAAGAGAAACACAAACCCCTACATTCATATACTGGTTAGAAAAGACTGCAAATGTCGGGTAAATATAATATGAGTTGCAAGTATAAAGCAAAGGCAGCTTCACTGAAATTCGCAAGGGGTAAGTACTGATTCATAAGCTTTGCTGGACTAATTTGGTACAGAGAGTTCAAATGTTTGAAACAGGCTGTTAACCAAAGTGATGCGTCTTTGTGCGATTATTTGCCTGCCTATTTTGCTTTGTGAATATTGAGCTGGGGGGGGCAATTAACTAACTTAAAAACAAAAAAATAGCAAGAGTCTGGGGGGCCCTGCTGCCTATGGTACCTGGCAGAGGGTCTTCTTGGTAGTGGCGTCCACCCTGTGGAACACCCTCCCACCAGATGTCAAGGAAAGAAACAACTATCTAACAGCAGCCTTGTTTAGGGAAGTTTTTAATGTTTGATCTTTTATCATGTTTTTAGTATTCTGTTGGGAGCCACGCAGAGTGGCTGGGGAAACACAGCCAGATGGGTGGGGAATAAATAAATGATGGTGATAATGGTGGTGGTGATGGCGATATCTGTGCCCGCCATACTCCCCTGCCAGCAGTCCTGGTTGCCATTCACAATTTCATCTTGTACACCATGTCATGTAAACATGGACTTGCAGAATTTGATTACTGATTTACTTGTGATGCTTTCCTGAAAACATATAGAATAGTAATCAACCAGGACAAGATAGTATTTCACTTGACATTCACATCTCCATTCTTAGCTTCTGCCAGGATCTTTTTGGAAACTCATGAGACAGCATAAGTTCTTTTTGGGTTTGACATCTGGTATATTACTGTATAAAACTGTTAATTTAAGCATGCCTGTCTGACCAATAAACTGCTTTTTGAGCTGTTCTTTTACCTAGATCAATTCCCAGGTGACATTCTCCTTTGGCGTTCAGTATTTCTTTTCTTAGGTCTTGTAGTACGATGTATGTGCCATGCATTCTTCCTGATCATTCAAATGAGAGGAGGTGAGACCTGATTAGATGAACAGATTTGTTGCTGCTGCCACTGCTGCCATTACTGAACTGCTATTTCGTGGGTTAAGAGCATCAGAACAGTTTGTTGGATCAGGCAGCTAATGCCCCGCTTGTCCAGCATCCTGTTCTCACAGTAGCCAGCCAGATGCCCCTGGGAAGTCTGCAAGCAGCACCGGAGCACAACAGCAGGTCCCCATCCTGCAGTTTCCAGCAACTGGTATTCAGAAGCATTCTTGCCTCCGACCCTGGAGGCAGAACATAACCATCATGGTTCAAAGCCACTGAGAGCTTCATTCTCCATGAGTTTTTCTAATCTTCTTTTAAAGCCATCCAAGTTGGTGGCCATCATTGTCTCCTGGGGGGGGGGTATGAAAAAATACTTTCTTTTGTCTGTCCTGAATCTTCCAACATTCAGCTTCACTGGATGGCCACAAGTTTTGGATATCCATAGCCCAGGACTCCCCTTCCCTCTAAACTAAGAAGCGTCAAATGCTGCAGCCTTTCCTCACAGTGTAGTTGCTCCATCCCCTTGGTCATTTCCCCTTGTCTGAATCTTGTCCAATGCCACGATGCCCTTTATATGGTGAGGTGACCAGAGCTACACACAGTGCTCCAAGTTCAGTCGCACCATCAAATCAGACAGAAGCTGGTTTGAGGAAAAGCGCATCCATTTCCAGTATTTCTCAAAAAAAAACTGCACGATAGATATGGCTTGTGGCTAATGTCATGTGTGCATGGCTTCAATTGCCAGTGGTGGGAACACACCGGGACCACTGGCCAGATTAAACAGTGATGTGCATACAGCCTTAATGCCTTGCTTTCCATCTGGATCTTGATTCAATATCCAGAAAAGGAGTTATGTGACACACACACAAAATTTAGTTGAGCAAAAGTTGTGAGTCCAATACCAACTGCTCATGGACACATTTTGGCAACATTGGACAATCGCTGAGGGTTGAGACCTGCTACAATCATCCAGTTAATATTCCCATCTTATTCTCAATTTCCATCTACATCCAGTAATCCAGAAAGAAAAGGTATGGTAGCTTTTTGCATTGTGTCTTTATTGACTGGCTGTTTGCAAATGTTTTACAACATTTTCATCCTTGTAGCACAACCATCTGATGTTACAATAACACATTCTGCTGACTGACTCCCAAGCGGCACAAAGGTGTTGTAAAAATCTTCAAGTCAACTCAAGGCAGCTGGTTGAATCATTTCCCAGTTTTTCATATGACTCATAAAATCTGTAACATGGTGAGGAAATTCCCTGAAAGCTTTTTGGCAGACGCCACCAGTAGCTAAGAATCACATAACCTTCAAGTTAGTTGGGAAAGGAGCAACATGTGCTGAGGGTTTAAATGTGGGGTCACTTTAAATTGTATTCCTGTCATGAAGGTCAGAACAGTTCTTCTGGAGAACCAAATGATTGAGAAATACCTTTGCAGGGCTTCTGCACATAATAATGTTTCCTTCTCTGCGCTTTTACATGCACACATCCTGGTGCACACAATATGTGGCAGACATTCCGCTGGTGTGGAATCATATAGCCATGGAATGGTAGAGTTGGAAGGGACCCCCAAGGTCATGTGGTCCAACCCCCTGAAATGCAGGAATCTCAGCTAGATCATCCATGACAGATGGCCATCCAGCCTCTGCTTAAAAACCTCCAAGGAAGGAGAGTCCACCACCTCCCAAGTGTCAAACAGCTCTTCCTGATGTTTAGCCAGAATCTCCTTTCTTGTAACTCCAACCTGTGATATCTGTGGGAAATGCTTCATTTTCTGTGGCCTAGATCTTGGTTTGCTGACGAATGCTGAAGTGGTAGCCCATGCTTATGCCTTCTAAAACTCGTTTGTGTGTGTTATGGGTTATTTTAAAAAAATCACTTCTTGGGTGGTTTTCCATATTTATTTTAAAATAGTTAAAACTAAGGAACTAAGATGAGACTCCACATTTTGCAGTAATATAAATCCTGTGAAAATAGTTGACACATATGCATATTTTTCCAATATCTGGGGTCACTTAAATATATAGATTGACTGCTTTGCTTTTTATATAAATATACAAAAATAAAAGAGCTAAGAAGTCCATCTGATTGCTGTGGCATTACTTCAATACCCACACCTCTGTTAGAGATAGGGGCAGAGGATGCAGTAAAAGTGGCATTTCCTGCACACACACACACACAAAACCTGGTTCTAGGGTGGCACTCATGGTGCCCTAGAGTAAGTTGCAGTTGTGCAGTGTGTGCCACCTTTAGCAGGTCGGTGCTTCTGCCCCCTTGCCCTCCACTTTTCCAGACAACATGGAAGAAAGTATTGAATAAGGCTGATAAAGGTTGTGGAGCCATCCCATTAAACAGACAGCATTGGATATGATCTATTAAACGGTGACTCTCAAAGCATTCTTGGAAGCCTTGGCTGCTGTTTCTGCCCCCAGACAGACATAATCACAAAAAGCAGTAAAAACACCGAGACAGCCTTTAATAAGTTCCTTCAACATCCATCCCAAAAGCACTGTGATTGGGAGAAAAAGGGGAGCCCTGGTAAAGTCATTCTCTGCTTGAAAGTTACAGCTGTCAGTCACAGAACTACACTCACCCACCCTTGGTGTCTCCCTCCTGCCCAGTGTTTTCCGTTTATGGAGAGCTTGGAGACATTTGTGGGAGGTTAAAAAAAAGTATCCACTTGAGATGAGGTGGGGCCTCAGAGCTAGCCTGCTTAACCTTGGACCACTTCAGACCTGAATCACCTTGGATTTGGAAGCTGTCTGAATACGTCAGGAGTGGGAATATTTGCCTCGGAGTCATGTCTCATCTGTGATAATCATGTACACATAGCAGCCTCTGTGCTGCCGGAACACACATAAATTGTCTGCAAAACTTTTCTCTGTGTGTGTTTTGTTAATAGGGTTGTGATAAACTTGATCCAAAATAGACGTGAATGACATGTCTTTGGAAAAAGACAGGAAAACATTTCAACCAAGAGGACAGACTGTATTTCAATGACTTGGCCTCATTTGTGCCTGCAAAATTCAAAAGGATTAAGAGTGTTGGAGAACATTCGAAAGGAGGCTTCTGTGCTTTTGCCTGTGAAATGCATTTCACTAGAGGAGACAGACAGCCGACGCCTCATATAAGCTCATCAATGAGAAGGGAAGGATTTTAATGCCTCCGCCAGTACGTAGACAATTAAAGCAGATCAGGCATTGGAATTGGCTCAGAGCTGGTTATACTAATTGCACACAACCCCATGGAAAGCTTCCTTCTGGCTGCCTTAAACTGATCGCAAACTTGGCTTTACAATGAAGTATAAAATTCTGTCCAATCAACAGGTTTAATAATAACATTCAAAAATATTCACTGTGCCCTCTGCCCCCTCCCTATTGTGTTCATTTGGCAAATGTAACAGTTCATTACAACCACATTCCAGGGGGGCTGGAGCAGGGTGTGTGTGTGGGTGTGGGTGTGTGTGTGTAATTTAGTAGAGGAAGCAATGGCAAATAGTTTAATCACAACCATCCCCTGGGCAATTTAGAATAATTTTCTCATTATAAACTATGAGATGCAGTATAATGAATGTTCAGTCATAAGGTAGCTACAAAACCCCATTAAGGCAGCCAAATGCTGATGTGAACTGCACTTTCCATTGCTGAGAAATGCTGCTATTAATGTACCTAACCGCTTTGTGTTTGATTGCTTGGATGTGGTAAACATTATTTTTTAAAAAAACTTCATGGCTATGCTCTCTTTCAGCAACAATAACCATGTACTATGAGAGAGAGAGAGAGAGAGAGAGAGAATGTAGGGCTGGGAGATTCCCGGGGTGACAGTAAAATGAATAAGAGACCAGGGGAAGGAAGAGCTGGCGCACACACCAGGAGGTTGCTCATTGGGAACAGGAGACTCCTTCCTGCACAGAAGGTTCCAATGATTAACTTAGGCCAGGACTGGGGAACGTCAGGCTCAGGTGTTGAATGTGGCCCTCGAGACTCCTCTGTTTGGCCCTTCAGACTCTCACCAGGTTATAGCCCTCACAGGTCATACTCTGTAGCCTCATTGCCTGGCCTATTTGGTCCTTGAACTATGATAGCACCTCTTGCTTGGCCTGGGGGGGGGCAGAGGTGTATTAGGGCAGCACAACCAGTTCCCCCGCACTGGACACTGAGCCTGGCCGGCACACCAAATATGGCATGGTGAATTGAGCAGAAGGTGAGAGGTGGGGGTGCCAAATGTTGGGCTTGCACATGGTGCCGCTGAAATTTGAAAGACTGAAGTCTGCCCCTGAGTGGAGAGGGGTAGAGGCATGTGTCTTGAATGGCTACTGCACAAAAGTAGGAGTCATATCCAACTGTCTGCCCCCATTTGCCCCTTGCCACACCATCACCAGCATACAGCCCAGAAAAGGTTGTCCACGTGGCCCTCAGGCTGATGAAGGTCCTCCACCGTGGCCTAGGTGAACAAAGTCAGTCAAGAAGAGTCTTCACTGAGCAGCTCAGCAGTTGACCATGCTGGGAAGATATCCTGCTTGGGTGCCTCTGGCTCATGAATTTGAACCAGAAGGCAGCGAACTCTAACCCCCTGCTCCCTGGCTGGCATTTCTTCCATCATTTCCAGTTGAGGAGAGTCTGGCAAGTCCATAGCAATCAGATGACTTTGAATCATCTCTTAGCACCAAACAAAGCAGTGTAGTGCCTATCAATCATTCCTGTCACTAAAATAAATTAGAACATTTTTGTCTTAGATTTAAAAATCAGAAGATTTGATGGGGGGCATCTATTGAAATATAATGCAAGCAAAATATACAATGGTGTGGGTGTGTGGGCATGTGTGTGCGCGCGCATTTGGTGCATGCTGCTTGAAAACATTACCCAGGGAAAAATAAACTAAGAACGGTTTAACGTTTTCCATTTGCCCTGTGAGGCAAAACCTACTTTCCATAAGGTCAGATATAGTTTACATACACAGACATGCATACACTACCCTATTGAGTTAGCAGATAGCTGTGTTGGAAGGAATACATGACACAAGCCAAAATGTGTTCAGAACTGACATATGTAGCCTGCTAACCATTTCTATCAAAGAAAAATCAGAGAGAAAATGGGGTAGTATTAAACTATGCTGCCCAATTGAAATTAATGCACCCAACTTAGTCCTGTTTGTTAATTTCAATGTGTAAGACTTAGATGAATGCTACCTATGTGAGGCAGGGAAGAAACAATGAGTCTTCTAATATTGTGTTGTGCCATGGATCTGATGGCAGCCATGCTGATGCCAGTTGCACCCCCAGCACTTTCTCAAAACTTGAAACGTGCCTGCTGGTACAAAAACGTTGATGAGCCCTGTTCCAGTCCTTGGGATTTCTGTAGTTTCTTTTCTTTCACTGTCCAGTCAACTCACAGTCTACATTTCTACAAAGGAAGTCTCTTTGTGCTTAGCAGACCGACTCCCAAACCCACGAGCAGCCGCATTCCTCCTCTGCTGCCAAGGTGGGTACAGGATTATGGCTCTGCTTTCTTGTGAGGAAGGGCAGAAGGGTTTGTGGCAAGGAATTTGGTATTAATGCAAAACAATTACCTTTAAATATATATATACGTTCAATTCGCCTGCTTCCGTAAAACATATCATAAGGCTGGGTTAAGGCTGAAGACTGAAGCCTTGGAACTTCACTAATCTGCCTCAAGCCGATGTCTCTGATGCAAGACCTTGTTCCCCTCCGTGCAGCCGCTTTGCATCTTCTTCTGCATCTTCTCAACAGCTGTGTGAAGCAGATTTGGCTGAGAGCTGGTGACTGACTGGCCCAAGGCAGGAAGGGAGCGAAAACAATGATGAATGAGTTAACTGAGTTTCTAATGTGAAATCAGAGTCTTTTCTCTTTGTTGTCAATATTAGCAAAACGCTTCTGCTACAGTAAGCTTTGTGAAACTGCACATACAGAGACTATTCTTTGCAGTCCACAGAAACTTATGTCCTAATAAATTTGTTACTCTTAAAGATACCACAAGACTTATTTTGTGGCACCTTTTTCATGTGTTCCTTTTTGTGGGGATTAGCAGAGGAGGCACACATTTAAACAAAATTATGTACAGCATCTTTAAGTATCGATTGTTTGGCTATTTTCAGGTGGTCTTCACTGATGTACCCTGACGTATGCTTATGAGGTGCATCAAGATTTTGTTGCTCTCTCATGTTATGCCTCTGTCCTTAATCTATTCACTTTTAAAAGAAAAGACTGAGTGCATAGAAACTTGCAATCCAAAGATAACATTATTATAACAGCGAAAACAAAGTGAGCGTCCACTGTGCTTATTGCTCAAATAACAAACAATGTGTAGTTCTCTGTAGAATTATCTGTAGGGTGGTATCCTTCACTGGCTTGAATATGTTTTGTAAGTTTAGTAATTCCTGCAGCTTGTCAAATTCTAGTAAGACAATAATAAACTTCTGTAAGTTGTAGCATGTTTCCATTTGGTTGCCAGATTTATCTTTGCTTGTTACAAATTCCATGTCGCAGTTTTCATCCCTCTAAGTCACACCATCCGGAGGTCATTTGATCCCAAGGCCATTCGTAAACTTTAAAGTCCTCCAGAAGCCGCCCCCCCCCCCGCCCCCACTGCTAATCTTTGGTTAGAAACAGCTCACGGCCAGGGCAGACTTTTGACTTTCCTCCCTGTAAAAAGCACAAACACACACACACACACACACACACCCGACATGCCCAAAATTGCTATTGTTTCAAAAACAGTTTGCCATCTGGCTCAAAAGGCAGCTATTACAGGGGGTGGAGGGAATAAAAAATGAAAAGCTTCCCAGTTTGGTGTGCAGAACCAGTTATGCAGTTATTTGAATCTTGGTAGTAATATGTAAAATCTTCCTTAACTTTAAAAAATGTTTTGACAAACATCTTCTGGGAGAGGCGGGGAATGGAGCATGGTGTATATAGGTCAAACTATTAAAGGGCTTTACTTTCCATCTCTATACTAATACCAAGTCAAGTCTTCCACTGCAGGCTAAGTTTAGTTCTACTGGCTATGACTAGAGTGTGTTATTTATACTGTCCAACTTTTGAATGGGGCAAAATAACCTCACACCAGCTCACCCAATGTAAAAGGAATAAATTACAGTATTCCCTTTGATTTGGCCAGATGTAGCTTCAGACATGAGCACTGAAAATTGCTGTCAGAGCAGAGATCCTTGTCTTGTAAAACAATATTGTTATAAAGTAAGAATGTCTAATTAAAATTCGGTCCAACTTCATAGATCCAAATCATTTCCGGGAGACCTGAGCATATGGAACATCGGAAATGTGAATACATAGAAATGCTACTTACAATTGTGCAGTAAAGGGGGGGATTTTTTTTTTTTAATGAAGGTGTACAGTAATATACCAATATTTTGAAAAGAGGAGATCTATAGCATGGGGGGGGGCCTCTGGCAATTTCAGTTTCTCTGATTTCCTGTTTAAAAATCCTCATGGAAATTATTCAGCGTGTGGATTTTCCCCCATAAACACACTTTTGTATGCAGTTTTTTGACTAATGAACACTTTTTCAGAAGCAATTGCTCCCAATATAATACATACCATGTACTCATTTTTGTGCAAAGTTTCCCCTAATAAATGCATTTTTGTAAACATTCTTTGGCTGGAGAACTGCATCACAAATTTTAGGGAACTGCAGTTTTCAAAGGATAGCTGTATTTCCTTGTGTTGTTTTGGGATGTGTGAATTTGATAAATTTGCTTTAAATGCAAACTGAATTGAATTCTCCCCACTTTCCCTAGGTGCCAGTCACATTAACAGGTTTTTTTTTTTGTGTGTGTGTGTGTGTGTACATATGCATAGGAGGAAGGGAGGAAGCATCTGCATGTTATGTGGGCACCACAAACTTAGTATGGTTTACTAGTCATTCACTTTCTCCAGAGAACTGAAGTTCTTTGAGGAGACACAGGTCAGCGCACACCGAGACAGAATTTTAAGTGCCCTCGCCAGAGGGAAAGCCATGACAGATACGCTGGTCTGAAACTGATATGCATTTTATGTAAACTGCTAAGAGGTTTTGATGATTAAGCTGCATATAAATATTGTAAAATAAAAATAAAGAATGAGATAATACAGGGGGATATTCTTTCTCACCAAGGCTGTGTCCGTCCCTTCTGCTACTGCAGTGCTGCCTTTGCATTTGTTTTTATTCTATTTATTTTCTAGATCTTCACCCCACCTTTTTAAAAAGAACAACAAAAAAACTTCCTTACATTGCAGCTCACGAAAATATATACAAACAGTAGAATCACCATTAATGATGAAACATCAATAATATCCCACGTGCCAGGACTTTCTCTGGAGAAAAGAAGGGTTTTCTTCCAAAGGTATCCTGCAGATTTCTGCATAGCATTTTACAAAATCAAATAAATAAAAAAGAATCCACAACTTTCCTCATGCTTTGACGTGTGGTAGCTTGCTCAGTTGCCAAATGCATCACTGGGTGAAAATAGACAATATAACGTCAGACTCATAGGTAAGAATTGGACCGCTGCTGAATTAATGTGAACTGTACTCTATACCACCTGCATTTAATCTGAGATTGGCCATGCTGCCGTCACATTGCTGCTGTTAGGAAATGGAAATGTAACTAGTTCAGCCAAGTTCACAACACTCCTAGAATTTAATTCAATTTAGTGTACATATTGCAACGAATGACAAAATGTGAAGAGGTGATATACCATCAACCAACTCTGTGTTTCATATACAGAATTCCCACATCAAAATATCTCTCTCTGCATTGTCCCAGGGTTCCCCTGATCAGGTTTTTAAAATGTTTTCCTCTGCAGACATGAGAAAGTGACTCCAATCCCACAGTCCACATTCCATTCCATTTTATTTTCCCCGAGTTGTGTGGAAGCATTTTCTCCACCAGGAACATCAGGGAAGTCCTGGATGTGTTGCAACTCATTTGCTCAGTAGATGTGGCAGCACACTTTTGGGAGAAAGGAAATGCAGTAGCAGGCTCTAGATATAAGTGGAAATAAAAAACAAGCATACATGTGCAACTTCCTAAGGTGAGAAATGCCTCGTAGTTTCTCCTTTTTCATGTCAGATCTTCTATATGTTGCTAGTTCTATAAATGGCCAATAGCTTCTCATTCGGCCTCCCACGAAGACTCAACAAATATTGGACTAAGAAAAAGCCAATGTTGTGTGAACAAGAGAACAACTCCCCACAATCCTGGGAGAGATTTTTGCTTAAGCAACTCTAAGTCCTGGATCATTTTCTGAACGTGGTTTTTGGGGGGAGAGTCATCAATCAAAGTCTCAGGTAGAGAGTATGCTGAGCAAACATGTAGCTATACTATTGGCAAGGAAATGGATATTTTAAAATGCAAACTCAAAATGTTTGAAACTGATTCAAACCATGTTATAAAAATAAATCACTGTAGTGCTGTGGTCCGGTCACTCGAAGCATCAAACTGCAGTAAAAGGCCATCTTTTATGAGAGGAGATGAGTTGATCATGAATTAATCATGACCTCCTACATCACAGGATCTGCCCTGTGGGCAGACCATCTTCCGCTGGGATCTCTGGGGGATCTCGCAGAGCCTGACCTGGTGCAACCAATGCTTTGATGGGAGGACTGAAAGGAAACCAGATTAGGGCATCATATACAAATCAACTCAGCAGGGGGCACTCTCTTTTTTTAATGCAATGAGGTCCTGGAGTCCATTTGGGCATATCTGAAAGTACCTCAAATTTGAGCAGAGCAGGGATTTTCCACACCTGCACAGCTAAGAACTTTCACTTAATCACTGCAATGGTATTATATTGGAAAAACCATACCTTATAATATATAATTAATATAATATAAAATGTCTGTGGGGGAGAGGTATTTTTTATTTTAATTTCATTTTTACTTTTTTGTTATTATGCTGATATATTTTGTGTTTTTATATTGTGGTCCATGTGATCTTCAGAAGGACGGCATATGAATTTAATAACAACACAATCTCCTAAACCTAAACTTCCACTGCTGTGCGGGAGATCTTCAGAACAAAAGGCTGCAAAAATCCATGGTACACTTCCTTCCGGCAGCACAGCTGGTGCCAGATGTCTTGCTCTGCCTTCCTCCGGACCACATCCGTGAGGCCAAGAGGGGACTTGTCATCTGGGCAGCCCAGGACCTCCAGACACACTGCCCAGGCTTCATTCCAGGAAGGTCACTTCAGCGCTGCTAACACCCCCAAGGATGCCAACAATATGTCACAAGGATAAGCCATGTGGCCATGGTTTCAGTGTCCCCCCAAAAAGTTACTTCCCAGAATGGATATTATTATTATTATTATTATTATTATTATTATTATTATTATTATTATTATTGAAATGGAACACTCAGCAAGAACACCAGCATTTGGTAATGGGTCATGGGATGTATAGAAATAATGGAGTTACATTCCTGGATGCACAGCACAAAAATAAGAGGCAAGGGAAAGCTTGAAAATAGGAGTGGTTTTCCCTTTAAACCTTCCCTCCAATGTTGTATAATAGGGGCTATATTATTATTTTATTTTATTTGTATACCACCCTATATCCACAGGGTGGTTCACAGGATAAAATCACAATATAAAAACACAATATACATAATCAAAACAAAAACAACCCAATAAGCCTCCGCTCCCCCCCCCCCACTGCACTATTCATTTAAAGCAGTATAACGTCACTTTCAACAGTCATGTTTAAACAGTCAATAATTCTGGATGCAGTAATGTTGAAGGTAAAGGGACCCCTGACCATTAGGTCCAGTCGTGACCGACTCTGGGGTTGCGGCGCTCATCTTGCTTTATTGGCCAAGGGAGCCGGCGTGCAGCTTCCGGGTCATGTGGCCAGCATGACTAAACCGCTTCTGGCGAACCAGAGCAGCACAAGGAAACGCCGTTTACCTTCCCGCCGGAGTGGAACCTATTTATCTACTTGCCCTTTGAGGTGCTTTCGAACTGCTAGGTTGGCAGGAGCAGGGACCGAGCAATGGGAGCTCACCCTGTCGCGGGATTCGAATTGCTGACCTTCTGATCGGCAAGCCCTAGGCTCTGTGGTTTAACCCACAGCGCCACCTGCATTAGGGGACCTCTATTCCACTCAAAGATATACTATTCCTAGAGTTCCTTTGAAAGAGATATTGGTGATTGTTACAATTTATGGGAATCGTAGCTTAGTGAAGGAAATGGGGGGTCTGAGAATTGGTATTCTCAGAACTCTTAGCAAACTACAATTACCAGGATGCTTTGGAAGAACCCATGACTGTTGAAAGTGGTAGGATAGATAGTGTAGACGGGGCATGTTATGTGTGGGATGCCAACAGGATTTCCTGGGTGCAGTACACTGTATGTGGATTGGGGCCCCTGCACCTGACCCCACCCAACTCTCCATTGGGCAAGAACTGCTGCTAAAGTACAAATATTGACTTAGCCTAGCCTACCTCACAGGGTTGTTACAAAGACGAAAAGGGAGAGGAGAGGGTAACGTACACCACTTGACCTCGGGGGGGGGGGGACCCCACCAAGATACAAATATATGATGCCATTTGTGTAAAGAAGAATGAACATGCGCAAAGACAGGAAAGCAGGTCCCTTTGCTTTAACTGCAATATATCATAGTCCTGATATTGACAGCAAAATACCAAAACAAGGTTTGTCAAGCCTGATAAATTAAAAACCAACAAAAATCCTCCTTAAGTATGTGCAGCCATTCGTTTTGGAGAACATTGCCAAAGCAAGCTGGAAGTTGACAGCAAAGAGGCAACAGGGAGGGCTACAGAAAATGCTTAAGTGTTGCCAGCAAGTTTGACGTTATAGAAGCAACAGAAGCTGCAAGTTGCTCTTCATCTGTACATTCCTAATGTATTTCTGCAGCCCTGGCCAAGTTTCAGACAGCAGTCCGGAATGAACAATCTACCCTGGTTTGGCTTTTTCCTGATACTTTCAGCCTCAAAGATCGCTCAAGGAAGAGGGGGGTGTCAAATCTTTCAGAAGAGGATTTAGAGGGATAGCAGAGGACACAACCAGATCGTCAGACCTCGTCTTCTGGTGCTACCAGTCTTGAGAGAACTTTGAAGCAGGCAAGACTGAACTCTCTCTCTGCTGAGGTCCTCTCTCCTTCCCCCAGAAATGCAACAGGAATAAAACTGCCTGGCAGCCTGTAGAGGCAAGACCTCCATCTAGATTGTCCAAAAGGATAGCAGCCCCCCTTGAAATGGCTGGGCTTACTGGCATACGCTTGGGGTGGGGAGTCGTGGCTGCCCCTGCCCCTAGAGAAGGGAAGACTGGCTAGATTTGCCTTAGGTGTTAGCTTCCTTGTTAAAAAGCTGAAGCTGCCATGATCCTGCCCAAAGCTGGAGGGTCTTTGGGGGTCCAGATGTGGAGGAACTGCAACTGTCATAATCCTTGGCAATTGGCCATGCTTGGTGGAGCTGATGGGATTTGCAGCTCAGCAACATCTGGTGGGTCAACGGCTCTGCACAACTGCCTCAAGGGATGTAGAGGCAGCCTTGAATCCGATATGGTATGACCCCCAATCACCTACAGTGCGTCACTGTGGGGCTTTGAAATGAGGGCTGTACCTGAGGCATTCATACTGCATGTGGGGTTGCCAGACCAATCACCACATCACCCTGAATATGATAGAAATTATCACACATGTGATGGCAAGATTTTGTTTGATGGGTATGAATATACTTCATTGAATTAAAAAATATTATAAGGAGCCATGAAATCTGAATCATTGTAGAACTCCTGCATCAATTTATAACTTCTTTTTGTGACTGGCAGTGCTACAGGCTGAACTGTAGTGAGATAAATGTAGTCTGTATACATTACCTTTTCCTATGCAGAAATAATTTCTCAGAAACAGCATAAGCAGTTACACACAAATTACAAAAAACATATGTAGTTGGGGTAGCTGCTGTGCATAACTGCTGCCTGACCAGTGCATTTGAGGCACATGAGACCCATGTGTGTACACTTTCCTCAACAGAGATATTATTTCTATACAGAAAAAATATCCTGCATGATGCTACCTTGAGTGCATATCTCCCATGACTGTGGCAAAGCCAACTATTAGCATTGACTAACAATGGAACTTTATTAGGCAAGTTATTCTCTACTGCTAGACAGACTCAGCAGATATGATCATGTATTAAATTATTTTAAGTATTACCAGAACAACGAAAATGCACCCCACATGTGTGTGGACTGGAAGGTGGGGGGAGATGTTGAAGAGCCGAAGGAGATGCAGAATAGAAAAAATGCTCTGTGGAATCCCAAGAGGCATCTACCTGACGAACATATTTGGCAAAG
This sequence comes from Podarcis tiliguerta, assembly GCF_965153285.1. Taxonomy (NCBI): domain Eukaryota; kingdom Metazoa; phylum Chordata; class Lepidosauria; order Squamata; family Lacertidae; genus Podarcis; species Podarcis tiliguerta. The sequence continues at coordinate 117,274,208 of NC_139536.1, read as the reverse complement.
ATTCCGAACAGCATATGAACTGAATAAATAAGAAATATAGTCTGCACTTCCAAGCATCACAATTCATAAATGCTAGTGATGGACACCATGAATGTAAATATTTCTGCTTGCTTTGAGGAATTCTTTAGTAATTTGAATACATCAGAATTTCTGTTTTAACCAGCAGACATTAAAGTGATCTAATGAGGCGGGTGCTGTCTAAGCTGATATACTGAAAACCTTGTGACTTGAACAGGAGAGATTTCTACCACAGCCAAAGCCTGGCAAAGCTGTACTTTAAAAACCAGAGTCTTGGGGGAGGGGAGAAGAGAAAGGAATATCCTTGTTCTCAATGTTTGGATAAATCAGATGCAGGTGATCCTCTTCCATCAGCCATTGTTCACTGCTGACAGAGAAACCTGCTGGAATGTATTATGAGCCACCTAATTTCAGTTATCTGCAAATTTAACCATTAAAAACCCCCAGTACCACTGTCGCATTCCAAATTGCAAACAGCAAAATTTAAGTTTGCTAGGTAGCACTCATTCTTCATTAATATTGTTAAGGCCACTTTACAAACGCATAACAATGTTCCCTTAACTGCCAAGATGCTACTCTCATCTATCATGTATTTCATGTTTGTGTAAATGGAGAGAGGTTGGCAGCACCCTCGCCAGGTCTCCAGCAGAAACAAAGCCTCCTGCATCTGTGGTATTTCTCTGGTGCCCCAAGGAGGGCTGACTTCCCTATTGGTTAGTTCTCCTCTAACCACACTCAAACATTTTTCCTGAATCTCTAAAGATAATGACTACTGACTCCAATTAAAAGGAGACTTGTGGCATGACTGACATAAAATGTGAGACAAGAAGCCAACTGCTTATTGGCAGAATCTTTCTGGAAGTTTTCCTGAGCAAGCAGTGGAGTGTGGTGAAATTTTTTGTAGGGGAACCGTTAGGGCCAGAGTTTGCAAGGGTGATTTGTTTTCGTGGGGGACGCCGTTGCACGTGTGATGTTGCGACGTCACGCATGTAAGCACTGAGACTTCCTCTCTAAGCCAGGCAGAAACTCCCCAGGCTTTGGGAAGGAGACACCAGAGGAAGATTTAGGGGACTGGCCTAAACCCCCAGGCCACTCACCACACGTCACGGGGAGCAAGGCTCCTTGGAATGGATGGGAGCTTTTGTGCTGCACACTTTCCTTTCATGGCACAAAGGGCTTGTGCAGGAACACTTCCCAGTGAATTCTTCAATTGCCACTTTTGGAACCGACTATTTTTCACCTTGCCAGTCTTTTTGGTTTTCAGGGCACATTCTTTACATAAATAAATATTGTGTTACAGGCAAATAATTTCAGATTCCATTCAAGCTACTGGACACAAACACAGTTTAATACATTGCTTTACACCCCAAATTCACAGTACATAACCGCTGGCACACAGACGAAAGTGTTTGGTTCTTGTGGATCGTAGCAATGGTAAAATAACAATTTAGCAAATGATGTGATTTAAAAGAATCTGCTGGTTTTTCCTTTTAACATCAGAATATCAGTTTGTAAAGGGTCAAAAATGTGGATGTGATCAGCAAAAATCATCACATAACCAATCCTAGGTGCTGGAATTTCTACCCTGGACAGCACCCCTTAGTGCGTGTCAATTATCCTCTCTGTATATGTTTCAATTCACCTCTTCCTCATAAGATGCCTGGCCTTCAGTCTTACGTAAAACACAAAATGGATTTGGGACCCAATTTGCTTATGTTTGATTTGAGACACAGGAGGCAAAACCTATCTATTGCATTTGAGAAATGTTACAAAACATGGCTTAAGCAAGATGTGTGACTTAATATTTCGACTGAAAAGCTTCCTTGTCCAGCATGAACTCTGCAAATCTCTGCTGAAGTTCTTTCTCTCGTTCCTGTTGCCGCTGAACATCTTCCTTTAGACACTGCAACAATAAAAATGGTCAGGTGATAAAAAGGCACCAGAAGTAGCAGAATGCAAATTATTATACGACCGGGGAGTCTCAGATTATGCAACACAAGCACACATCCCATAACGTACACATGGGAGCCTTTTCCCATGATGCACCTGCACATTTATGTTAGAGAAGCTCATGCAACTCTGTGGATAGGATCAACTGTTAGAAAAAGAAAAAGAAAAAGAAAAAAGAAGACTCCTGATGACATGGTGATAAGCAACACAAAATCATCTAAATAAAATGGACTAAAGTAATATACTATTTTTTTATTGCTGATTTTTTACTCTACTTTTTTTTTAATTAATGGATGCAGCAACCTCTAATAAAATTCCATGACTTAACACAACTTTTGCCACCTTCCTTCTTTCTAGATGGCCAAGAGAATTTCATGACTTTACCTCTAATCTCCTAGGAATAGCAGCATCTTCATGTTTCTTTAATTCCTCGAATGTGCGCAATTCAAGATGAGCTTGTTCGATTTGATCCCACAAGTCATTTAATTGCTTTATGAGCCCCATCGCTCGAGACTGATAACCACCAAGCAATATCTTCAGTTTTTTCTCCATCTTGGCAGCCCTCTTAGCTTCTGTAGTCATGTGACCTCTGTTAATCTATTGAAGAAATACAGCCTGCATATTATTCACGGAGCAAAACTGTGCTAACAGTTACATTTCTGAAATGTATTCTGTCATGAGCTGTGGAGCTGTAATTCAGGAACAGAAGAAAGGTTACACTATAAAACATTTTGCCTCCAGTACAAGAAAGTATAAACAAAGACTTTTCTGTTACACTGGAGCAGAGGTCAGCAACCTTTTTCAGCAGTGGGCTGGTCCACCGCCCCTCAGACCCTGTGGTGGGCTGGACTTTATTTGGGGGGGGGGGAATATGAACAAATTCCTATGCCCCACAAATAACCCAGAGATGCATTTTTAATAAAAGAACAAATTCTACTTATGTTAAAACACCAGGCAGACCCCACAAATAACCCACAGATGCATTTTAAATAAAAGGGCACGTTCTACTCATGTAAAAACACACTGATTCCCAGACCGCCTACGGGCCGGATTTAGGCGGTGACTGGGCCGCATCCGGCCCCTGGGCCTTAGGTTGCCTACCCCTGCACTGGTGGATCTGTTAGGGAGATAGGTTTGGATTTAAGGAGTTTGGATGTAAGGCTCTCAGGAGTTTGAGAAGTGACACACAACAGATAGCAGAGGCACAAAACAACAGCAAGGGGAATACAGAACACGACACTGGACGGGTAGCGTTAGAGTAGCCGAAAACCATAAAGACAAGAAGGAAATGCTAGATACATCATTCAGGGAGCTGAAGTTCCCTCAACACAGAATGGTTGCTACTTGGGAGTCAGCTTGAAATTGCATCCACACGTCACTGCTTCACACAGCAAGCAATTAGCATACAGTTGCTTGCCCAATGGGTGGGATGCTCCCCTACGGTCTTCTGAATACTGCTGCAAAAGAAGCCCTTTTAATGCCACCAGTTGATCAAACATGATCAAATACGGACCAGGAGAGGTATTCAGCATCTTTATTAAAATGGCACATGGACTTGCTTCTTTTTAAAGGCTATTTTTATGGGAAAGCATTGTGCAAAACATATCAAGTAATTGATAAAAATTAAGTATTTCAGAAATTAAATAACATTTGGATATTAAAATATGATGGTAAACCACACTTAGAAGAGCATATTTAATATTTCCTTTTTTATTCTTCATTGGAGCAGCACACTGCAACTACTATACCACCAATTTTTTGACAGTACAGTACATTTTCCACTATGCTATTTTTTCAGATTTTGTAAAATTTAAAAATATATTGTTTCATAAAATTAGTGTCATCATGAATGAATACAATTCAAAACAAACTGAGCAACTGGAATGGATACAATACCAGAGAAATCCAAAGTTAAATTAACTTTTTCAGATCACTCGCTCTATGGAGGACATTTTCTTACATACACAACTCTTCAGGCATGCTTAATTAGTATTTTAACAGTTTGCTGTGGGCCTAAATTTTGTTTCATAAAATCTGAATAATGTAAGCAAAGTGTATGCAGCTATGTTGCCATCTCTCAAAATATTTACAAGTATTTCAGTAAGAAACATCTCCAAGTAAATCTTTGAATTTCTCTAATTATCACATTTATAATTGCTAAACCATTGAATATAACTTTTTAACCATTTCCTTTTTAAATTTATGAATATTTCAGTTCAACTACTTTTGGCTGTTAGAAAAACTGTTGAGGTATTTACACAGCCTGTATTAACATAGTAGCTTTGTTTACTGAGTATGTCAGATAAGGGCAGTGGAAAAATCCCCAGTTCTGGAACACTCACATCACTTAGCCGCTGAATCCTCCTTGCTAATTATAATTTGACCACTTTAAACTGGTTGATTAAATGCTGCAACTGTAGCTTTATGCCCTGATCACTGAAAACACCTTTTTCCACTGGAAACATTGGAAATCTTGGGGAATGCCTAAAAGAACCTCTCCTGCAAAATATGCAGTACGAGGAATTTTTATTTAAGACAATCTACAGTCTTAGGAAGTGATAATCACACCACTGAATCAAAGCTGGAAGGGACCTCGAGAGGTAGTCTAATCATGCATTCTTCTCCAGACACAGGAAATTTACAACTGAAGCCAGGGAGCATCGTGGGTAAAGTGTTGCAGGCATTCCCCCGTTCCTGGTTGGGCAGCCATGGTCATTTCCACAATGAGATAGAAAAGGAAATCAGATTACAGATATTCAGAGTTCCTCTAGGGACCACGAACAACTGGGAGAGGCCTACCAGCTGTCCACAGGCCTTGTGTGTGCAACCTGCCCTACAAAAACACTTTCATACTTATCTGACTGGTCAAGCCGTATTTATTATTATAAACTGCAGCAATTTAAATAGAGCTTTTCATTTAAACAGTGGACAAAATATGAACAAAATTGAGTAGTTCAGCGCAAGACATGTTTACCAACTTCTTATTCCATTTAGATACCCAGCACCTCCAGGGAATTTCTGAACACTAAAGGAATCAGAGAATTGGAAGGGACACTGGAAGGTGCAAATGCATTTGCAAAAAGGTGTTGTGCAACACTGAACAGCCTGAAAACTTTAAAACATCTAAAAATAATAAATACTTCCAAGTGTGAGAGGAATAAGCAAGAGGAAACTGAAATATGGTATCAAGGTTTTACTCCCTGTGATCAGTCATTTCCTCCTCCTGTCTGAGATAAAGTGAGGCTCTTCCCTGAAACAGAATCTTTGTGATTCTTTCAAAAACATACCAGTAAGACCTTCCCTAGAGAGATGGGAAGCATTCAAATTTTTACACTCTCACACACAGAATCCATGTCTCTCTATATTACAGTCCTACAATGATGCCACACAGTAGTTCTGCCTTTTGCTCCTCATCTGCCTCTGTCTAGGTAGTTGCCTTGGTGCAGCCATGCAATGGCCTGGGGCCACCAAGAGACCTTGCTTTTTGGTGTTAGTGTAGACAGGTACAACCCAAAAGCTATTTATTGACTAGGGCAATATTCAATACTGAAATGCTCTCCTGCCTTGGTGTTAAAATGAGGAGAGGGGAAAGGGAAGCAACACTTTACAGGAAATAGGTGGCGGTTTCCACAACGGGAAAGGCTAGAGAAAAGCAGGGATGGTACAACACTGAGGCAGAAAGGACAAGAAAAATAACAGAACTTTGAGTAGTGAGAAGGGAGAGTAGTTGTTCAGAAATAGATTTAGCAAGAAATAGAAGAGAGAGGTACAACATAGAAGTCAAGGTCTAAAAGCTTACATGGGCACAATGGAGCCTTTCCTACTTCCCTTCTTGCTCTGCTCAAAGTCCTCCTGTTGTTTAAATGGGCCTGCGTCCAGGGGGCTTATGCATGGGAGGCAAAAGGGAAGCTGCAGGGGGCTAACATGGGGTGGGGGGAGGGAGGGAACTGGTGAGCTGGTCCCAATACCTGATTTATAATGCCCTCTTCGAAAATGTACTCCGGGACATTACTGCCTTTGCTTACGAAGTGTATACTAATAGTTCCTTCTCTCTTCACTACTGAAGCCCTATCAAATCTAACCTATGCATGCTGTACTGATCCAAGCAGCAATGTATTTCAAAGTGCATGGAATGGAGAAGTGACTGCATTTGGAATATTAAATGTACGGTAACTGATTCAATTTGTCTGGCATTATAGATGCATGTTTTGAATATTTATAAGGTAAAGCATGCAACTGATATGATAAAACCCATCATAATAAAAATAAAAATATTTGGACACGGTCAATCAGCAGTATTGAATTTCTGTTGTAATGTTTGTAGAAAGACTGAATTCTAAGTTCTAAAATGGAAGAAAGCAACATTTTCAAATGACCTCCTCCCGACTGTAAGAAAAAAAGTTTTCAACCAATATGCAGTATTCTAAAGTCAACCTTTCAATGAATGAGCTAATGGGTTGTAGCCAACAAAATCACCCCTTGCGCGCAAGAGGCACCTCCCCCCCCGAGCCCCCTCTGCTTCAGAGAGCTGAAAAAACCTCCAGAAACTGAGGGGGGCTCACAAGGGGAGGAGAGGGAAGGAAAGTTTGATTGTGCAAGTGGAAGTCGTTGCATGCACGGGACAACTTTGTTGGATACAATCAAATGTCTTGAATAGCTTACATCTGAAATAAGGGCAGAATAATAAATAGGTAATTTAATAATAATAATAATCAAAATTTATTTATTTATACCCCACCCATCTGGCTGGGTTTCCCCAATCTGGACCGCTCCCAACAGATTAAAAACACAAGAAAACATCAAACATTAAAACTTCCCTAAACAGGGCTGCCTTCGATTGTATTATAAAAGTGAGATACTTGTTTATTTCCTTGACATCTGATGTGAGGGCATTCCACCGGATGGAAGCCACTACCAAGAAGGCCCTCTGCCTGGTTCCCTGTAACTTGGCTTCTCACAGCGCTGGACCACAGTGTCCAGGTTTAACGATGGGGGTGAAGATGCTCCTTCAGGTATACTGGGCCGAGGCCGTTTAGGGCTTTAAAGGTCAGCAACACCACTTTGAATTGTGCTCGGAAACGTACTGGGAGCCAATGTAGGTCTTACAGGACCAGTGTTATATGATCTCGGCAGCCACTCCCAGTCACCAGTCTAGCTGCCGCATTCTGGATTAATTGTAGTTTCCGGGTCACCTTCAAAGGTAGCCCCACGTAGAGCGCATTGCAGTAGTCCAAGCGGGAGATAACCAGAGCATGCACCACTCTGGCGAGGCAGTCTGCAGGCAGATAGGGTCTCAGCCTACGTACCAGATGGAGCTGGTAAACAGCTGCCCTGGATACAGATTTGACCTGTGCCTCCATGGGCAGCTGTGAGTCCAAAATGACTCCCAGGCTGCGCACCTGGTCCTTCAGGGGCACAGTTACCCCTTTCAGGACCAGGGAATCCTCCACACCTGCCCACCTCCTGAAAGTGCCCAAAAACAGTACTTCTGTCTTGTCAGGATTCAACCTCAATCTGTTAGCCACCATCCATCCTCCAACCGCCTCCAGACACTCACACAGGACCTTCACTGCCTTCAATGTTTCAGATTTAAAAGAGAGGTAGAGCTGAGTATCATCCGCATACTGATGAACACCCAGCCCAAACCCCCTAATGATCTCTCCCAGCAGCTTCATAGAGATATTAAAAAGCATGGGGGGGAGGACAGAACCCGGAGGCACCCCACAAGTGAGAGCCCAGGGGTCTGAACACTCATCCCCCACCACCACTTTCTGGACACAGCCCAGGAGGAAGGAGTGGAACCACTGTGCTCCCAGCTCCTCTAGACAGTCCAGAAGGATGTTATGGTCGATGGTATCAAAGACTGCTGAGAGATCCAGCAGATCTAGGAAACAGCTTTCACCTTTGTCCCTAGCCCGTCAGAGATCATTGACCAGCGTGGCCAAGGCACTTTCAGTTCCATGATGAGGCCTGGATCCTGACTGGAAGGGATCCAAATGGTCCGCCTCCTCCAGGCATGCCTGGAGTTGTTCAGCATCCACCCGCTCAATCACCTTGCCCAAGAATGGAAGATTTGAGACTGGGCGATAGTTGGCCATACTGGCCGGGTCTAAAGATGGTTTTTTAAGAAGCGGTTTAATAACTGCCTCTTTCAGCAGGTCTGGGAAGGCTCCCTCACAGAGGGAAGCATTCACCACCCCGCAGAGTCCATTGCCAGCCCTTCCCGGCTAGCTTTTATGAGCCAGGATGGGCAAGGATGAAGGAGACAGATGGTTGGTTTCACTAGTCCAAGCAGCCTTGGAGGTAACAGACTAGAAATGGTCCCAAGCAACTTGACTAGACAGGACTCTAGCACTCTCCCGCCCCGGCCCTGCTCCCACGGTGGAGAATCCAGGCTTTCCCAGCATTGCATCCAACATTGCATCCAAATTCTCCTAAACAGTGAGAGAAATGGTGCTAGGGCTGCAGGGAGAAGTATGAATCTACTACTGTTAATTACATTTAAGGTCTCCTTTTTCTTTAAAGGCATGTGCACACAAACAAGCACCCTCCACCCCGAGCTGAACTCAACTGTATGTCTTTGGAAATGGAAAAAAATAAGTAAAATTGTATAATGTGCATTTCTCATCACTCCAAGAATGATCTCACACAGCTTACATTTAAACTTTAATAGGTAGCCTTCTCTGGACTTCAGCATGAAATGCAGTATTTATTTTAGCAATTTCATACACACACACAACCTTTTTTGATGGGTCTTTTGTGACATTGGCCAAATAGTGAATCCAGCTAAGATTATGGAATTTCCTCCCCAAATCCATATAATAGGCACTGCAAACAGTCATATAAACAGAACAGTTTTGTCTTTTTAAAACAGAAAAAACACCATTTTAATCAGTCTTTTAATTGGTGGGGCTGCACAACAAGAGTATTTAAGGTACTATATCATTCCATGGCGATCATATCAGTCCATGGGGTCACGAAGAGTCGGACACGACTAAACGACATATCATTCCACTCAATAAAATATTGAGCTGAAGAGTAAATAGGAAAGCAACTGGCAGTTCATCTTTCCGTGTCCCCTGAAGTATTCTGCAGAGCAATGGTGCCTTCTGCTGGCCAACACGGAGTACAAGTTCATTCTAAGACAGAACTAGGCTCCTTGGCAGGAGTTGCCTTTCCTTTCTATTCTACACACAGCACTCATCCCCAAGGATGGGTCAATCAGGCCATCCTTTACGTTCCCCAAACATTCAGCTCCACATATCTGCCCAACAGTTCCCTTGCCTTTTGGGGTGAAACTGATGTAGCAAAGATGATAACCATGTAAAGTGTGAAGTAACTTTTGAGATGGCACTAGTGCAGATAGTAAGTTTGTGCGACACAATGTATTGCACAGGGCTTGTAGGAATCCCCTTCTTGTACTGTACACTTTAATATATAAATATTTTACGTTAACACTGTGTTGTTCTGCCCAACTTTAAACTGACAAAATATTTTTAAAGTGTATGCTGTCAATTTACATTCAACATCCAGCTCCTCAGCACCCAAACACAGAAGCCAGATTTGCCAAAACAGAGATGAAGCACTGGAATCCATTCACTGCATCCCCAACCACGAAGCTTAGGCAGAAAGAACAACTACTACTTTCTTCCAGCTATCAGGAGGGCAAGCTGAGGCCCACCTCTAGTCACAAAACTGAACTAGGTAACCACAGGTTGAGCATAATGTTGGAGCGCATCAGGGTACATTAGCATGACCAAGAAGCACCACTTCCTGTTTCTGGATTCAACTTGATTTACCCAGTATATGAATGATGCCAATTAAGGCCATGTGTTACTAGACGTTTTTCTTTAAAAAAATGTTTTTTCAGTTCTATAGAATTCCATTGAAATAGCAGTGCCCCTGCTTCCCACTTAGGGATAAAACACAAGACAGAACACACGGTATAACGTCAGATTAAGCCTGTTTCTCAAAAGGAAATGTATACCAACCTCAAGTCTCTTCTCTAGGGATTCAATTCTGTCTTTTTTACTGGCCAAGTTAGCTCGCGTGTAGCGATTCTGCCCAGGAAGGAACAGCACCTGGCTGTAACATTCTTCCCACACCTGATTATAAGCTTCGCTTGAGAGCTCTCCGTGCCCCATTCCTTGCTTCACCACTTCCATTTCTTGGGCCAGGAGTTCTTCAGCCTGTGTGAAATGAGGGATTAGTTACAACTTCACCTCTCCTGCTGTTCTTGAACTATATATATATATATAACAATTTACAGGGCAAACTTCTCCATTTGAAGAAAAGCATTTTCTATTGTTTGTGTCAACACATCTTACACAGTCACATAAAAAACACAAATCATCAGTGGCCCTTTCCCCAGCACTTTTCACACTGCATTTGCTGTACAGAATACAGAGGTACCTTGGTTCTCAAACACCTTGGTACTCAAATGCCGAAAACCTGGAAGTGTTCCGGTTGTCAAACTTTTCCCGGAAGCCGAACGTCCGATGCGGCTGTCGGCTATTGTTTCCGGGCCACCTGCACCAATCAGAAGCTGTGCCTTGGTTTTCGAACATTTCGGAAGTCAAACGGACTTCCGGAATGGATTAAGTTTGGCACTTTTGTTTTTGAGGCTTTTTCAGTTCATTTGTTTTTGTGACTGTGTGGAACCCAGTTCAGCTACTGATTGATTATGTGACTGTGGAAATGGATAAAAGCCCCCCATCCAAACAATGACTATCATCAGTGCAGGTAAGAAAAAAATATTTTTATTTTTATCATCTACGATACTTACTTATTTTATAGTATAGTTTCGTTTTATGGATCAATGGTCTCGTTAGATAGTAAAATTCATGTTAAATTGCTGTTTTAGGGGTTGTTTTTAAAAGTCTGGAACGGATCAATCCGTTTTGCATTACTTTCTATGGGAAAGCGCGCCTTGGTTTTGGAATTCTTTGGTTTTGGAACAGACTTCCGGAACAGATTAAGTTTGAGAACCAAGGTACCACTGTATACAAAATGAGTATACACACAACACCCCTTCTAATTCATTTTGTTGTTGTTTAAGTAAGCAGTCCATGTGTGTATTCATAAAGACACTTCCCACACAACAGCACCAACCTATGGGATTCTGGTCTTAGAACAGGATCATAGAATTGTAAAGCTGGAAGGGACCTCAAGGGTCATCTAGTCCAAACCGATTCAAGACATTTTGGAATCGTGGGCCAATGTGAGGAAGATGAAAGAATGTTCTGTAGAACTCTGTTCAACTTCAAGCATTTGTTCTGTAGAACTTACATTATTTTACACTCAGAGTAGGGAGTAAAGAGTTCATAATCCATGTGGATCTACACCACAAGGCAATTACATAAAGCCACCTTAAATCCAGATTGTGGAATTTTATGTGTAGGTATTCTGGGAACATATTCTAAGATATGCACTATTCATTTAGGGTGCCAGTTATTTCTGTAAAGCCTCACCCCAGTAAAGCAGGAATGCACTCAGTCCCTTGTACGCAACAATCATGGTCTTGTCACTGCACATTGCAGGGAAAGGTCAGTAATGATGGATACAGCTACATTTTGGGCAGCTTGTCTGTCACTACCAATCTTCTCCCCCATTTTTAGCTTGTGTTAAATGTAAATGTGAATTAATTATGGAGAACTCAAACTGTAACTACCAGGCTAAATATCAGGTGCTTGTGATCTGCTGGGTCTTGGGCAGAGAGGTGTAACATCAGATGCACTACACCACACAGTTTTTTAGTTCCCTCTTTTCTAATAAAGAGAAATAGAGAGATTGGAGGGAAAGTGAGAACATGTTTAGACAGAGTCAGCATAGCAGAGTGGCTAAAATGTTGGACTAGGATCGAGGAGACTTGACCATGAAGCTCCCTGAGTGACCTTGGACCAATCACTTGCTCTTTGCCTAACTAAAATGAAAGATGAAAAGAACCATGTACACTGCTTGGAGGAAGAGTGGGATCTGAGTATGATCAACACACACATACATACCACAAATTTATATTGGTTCTATATCATCTGAACTGTAACTGCTTATCCCCTAAACCTCTGGGAATTGTAGCTTTGTGTCTGTGCTAAGAATTCACTGTTAGAGATCTCTACCCCCAGACACACAACTACTGTTCTCAAGGTTCCTTAGAAAAAATATCTGAAGCATGGGCTTTCCCCAAAAAAGGAAGAGCAAGGAAGAGGCACACATATGCTAAAAAAAAACCTAAAATGTGATTCCATTTTTCAAGTTGGAATTATAGTGGGCCCTGGGTTTAAAAAGACTGGTAATGATTGCTGTAAACCACCAGAATATAATTCATAAATTTCATCTAAAATGATTCTAATTGCCATTCAGTGATGTCCTATCGTAAATCTGGGTGTTAAGCAGAGAGAAGCTTACTGAAACACCATCAGTACTCCCAAAGCACTCCCAAAAGAAAGTTTTAGAAATTTTCCAATCAGCTTAAGAATAGAATTAGAAAGTTTAAACCTTGCAAAATGTAGTACTATGGTAGGCAGAGAGCATAAACAATGCAGAGAAATAGGATATATATATACCTTTTTGATGTCTTCCTTTGAGTATTTCTCATAAGGATTGTGTTCAAGATAAGACAGGTGTTCTGTGCTACCGGGTCCAAACCCCGGGACTTTCCCCTTTTTGCCTCCTGGGAGTTCTCCATAAGGGTGATGCACAAGGTCAAAATGAAGCATGGTAATCATCTCTTTCTTAATCAGCTCTTCACTCTTCTGTAAATCTGTTAGAGGTGGCTCTACATTTAAGGGTCTCAGGATTGTTTCATTTACCTAATCCAAAAAAACCAAAAAGCCAGCCTTTTAAGAGCAGCCACTGCTGCTAGTCATGTAACACTATATATGTGATAATCAACTGTTGAATTACATCAAGAGGGGCTCCAGAGTGCCAAGACACACATTAAATCCACAGAATTTGACAAAATCAGAAAATAATGTTCTATTGTCTTTATTAATTTCATTTAGCATTGTAACAGCTTGGCCAGCAACCGGCTTTCCGGAATGACTATTCTGAAAAGGAAGTAAGGGGTGGTGGACCAGTGCCCTGACCTACACTTCCTACTGGCCAGCAAATCCACGTGTCTTAAATGGCATTTCCCCCACTTCTTAGCTCCAGGCCTCCAGTTGCTAATACTGATACTGCAACTTACAAATATTTATTATTCACCATTTTACTGATAGCATTCCCTCCCCTCAGCTTATTTCATTTTCTTCAGAATTAGGAACAACGTACTTCAGAGGGTCTTGGCAAATCTTTCTGAACTGCTTTGTGCATCCGCTTTAGTGCCTTTATACGCTCCATTTCTCGAATACTCTAGAAAGAGATTTAAGACATGAATTAGGTGAAGTTCATGGGAGAAGGACACAGTATGTTACACTGCTTTATAAATCTAGTAATTCATTCTACCTGCTTGCGAGCGTCTGCATCAGCTGCATCCTCTATATATGTATCGTCTGCATTATGATCTTCGAGTTCCTTTTCCGCATTTTCAGGTAGGACAATCTCAAAGTCATTCTTTGGAGCAGGAAGACCCATAAGTCCTAGACGCAAATTTTCACGGGATTCTCTTTCCTGTTGAATGTTAAAGTAATTTAATGCACTAAATGTTCACTTTCCTAAAAACAGAAATAAAGCAAGCAGTCATTTTATTTTTAAGCCTGCCTGGTGATTTCAACTACTTATGGACCAGCTTTGTGTCCTTCCTTTCACACTGGGCTCAGAGGTATGAAATGACTCAATTCTCAAAAGCAATGAAAGGTCTTGACAGGCAATCGTCAACAAGTCACTTTGGGATTTGAGGGCGATCACTGTGATTGCTCCCGTCTATTTCTGTGACCACAGTGGCTGCAATCACAGAACTTGAGCTGCTGCCCAAATGATGTCTACAAATGTGTGCACCCACAAAAGGCCACAACTGCTTGCCTTGATGTGATCAAGTGCTTATTCTTAACTCCAAATGCACTTCCTTAAATTAGAGAATACTTATATAATCTGTAAAACTGAGCTGAGGAATTTGTTCTCCCACCTCCACCCCCCGGCAATGTTGTCAACTCCCAAAGTAGCTTGGTGGTGGTGGGGATTTAAGGTTAGGAAAATGGGTGCAAAGGAAAAGAAACAGTTAAAATGTATCCCCTTTGCTTGTCACTACTCTAATCAAAACTAGAGCACCCATGCTTTAAAAAAAAATTTTTTTAAAAACCAGGAAATCTAGTCAGTGCCCGTAATTATGTTTGTAAAGATTCAAATTAATTCCTATTTGTTTTTGGAAGACATAATGGTGGTGGATCGATCCATCATCATTTCTGAGAGCCCCCACCTGTGAAATGCAATGGATAAAATTGTGGAAATGAACATAATTTCCTACTTACTTACCATATGTTTTGTATAGGATGGATCACTGTAATCTGCCATTCCCTCCTCAGGATTAATATTTAGTTTATCACGCAAGGGAGTTCTCCCTGGAGTCACACCTACTACCGGCTTAGGAGTCATTCCACTATGAGGAGTCAGCCCTTCAGCTCCATGGGAAGGTGTCCTAGAAAAAAATTATTTGCTCCAATATTAGTGCGGTAGCACAATTTTTGTGCTCATCTTTAACTGTTTAAAGACTACCAGCCTACAAGTCCCTGTTTTGGATTTGGAATTTATAGTCAGCAATTCATCATGGAGAGGAACCTGGGAAAACTGGTGTCCAACACACACACACACACACACACACACACACACCCTCCTATTAAAGTAAAAGAAAGTTCAAATGTATCTCTGCTCTTCCCCAACAGCTCAAGTAGATGACTTACCTGAAGGGTGTGGAAAGCACTGTATTTGGCGTCTGAACAACTTGCCTCTGAGGTGTCACTCCAGTGAAGTCACTCTCATGGAGAGGGGTATTCAGACCACCTTTCAAGGGGGTATCAACATTTGTAAGAGCCATCAAATTCTGGGCTTCCTGCATAATAAGATAGATGATAGATGATAGATAGATAGATAGATAGATGACAGATATAAAGACAATAATCATTTTCCAAACTAAAAGTCTACAAATATATATATATATCAACTCGGGGCTGCACTCCTGCTTGCTCCACTTGCTGCCCCCTGCCATTCCCCCCCCCCATTAACTCCCTGGAGCTTCCCCTTCCCGCTCCATGAAACCACTAAGCTCACTTTTCACCTTCCCAACCCATTTCCAAAGTTATTTCTCTCTTCTATTCTACAGCCATGCTTTGCACCCATTTTCACCTTTGCTCCCATGTCCATGCCTCCGCCCTGCATCCTTTTGCACAGCGCTCTTATAAACAAACCACTCCTGTGGTAACCTCCCGAATGTTTCTCTTCCAATACATTTTCCTTCATCCTCACATTACTGAAATCTCTGCTGTTGTTTAAAAGAGCCACTTTCCCCCTTTGTTCTCACTATACTGAAAACTTCTCCCATTCCTCAACTACCTTACAAGAGCGATAAACAAGGCAAAGCCCTCAAATACTTCATACCTGCTTTGTTCAATCTTCTGCTGTTGTTTTACACTGCCCCTTTTCCCCCGTTTCTGCCTTCTCCCTCTCATGCCATAGACACCCCTGTTGTGCGACCTGCCTCTATTTTGCTCCCCTCCCCCATGACTTCATGCAAACACAGGATGGTGATGAGGCACTGCAAATGCTCTAAATGTGCAATGAAAGCCTTCAATTTTTATGTATATAGAAAGATATTCCAATGTCAAAAGAAACCACTTTTTTCCTTTTGCAACTACCGGCAAACCACCAATACCAATCCAATGAGTCAAGGTGCAATTTTCAAAAAGGAACCAAATGTTGCTCAAATATCAACTAACAAAATTGGATGAAAAGTTAGTATTTTGCTTCTTTCAAGTCAAGAATACCAATTCCATTTAGTCATATTGAATATCTAGTATAATTGACTGATAAAAATATCCTCCACTGACATCCTGGGCTTTGTTCCTCTTGCAGGTAGGAGAAAGGATGGCTTGTTCAGGATGAAACAAAAGTCTATCTTTGAGCTTCATCTGCCATCTAGTCTTCCTGCTATGCAGCCACCCGCAAGCTATGTTCCAAGCAGGGCTTGGTAGCTCCCCATTCCCAACAAGCCATGCAACACAATGGAGCAGAGGTGGAAGATTGATTACTTACTTCACCTAACTACAAATAAAATACGAAGCTGCAAAGAATACCAGTGCAATGTTAAAATGAAACTATATTTAGGCTTTACCTGTAGGATCCTGTCCTGTGCTGCCGGCGTTTTAGGTGTTCTAAGAGCAATGCTATTGTTGGTAACATTGTATTCTGACAGGAGTGTGCTGGATGCAGAGTTTGTGATCCCAGATTCCTCTGCTGTTTGACGTGCAATCTCACTTGCTTGGCCAACTTTAACTACTTCTTCGAGTTCTGTATCTGAAATCTTAAGAAGAGGAGATAAATCCAAACATTGCAATGAGTATGACAGGATTCCTAATAAACTGAGAAACACCCAACAATGAAAAGTTGTCTTAGCATCAGAAACGCTAGCTGTTACAATAGTGCCATAGAGGCTGCCCTTAGTCAATATACCAACAGGAAAAAGGCAGTTGCTTCAACTGGTCACGCCTACATAATTTCCCCTCCAACTTAACTGGGGAAAGTGGTACAACCTTTGCTAGTTTTGCAGTGCTAAAAGCATTTCCTGCAATGCAATGTGTCTGGCACAATGAAATAGTGCTAAAAAGGATGGTGCTTCCAAGAAGAATATGCAAATGAATCGATATAAAGCTACCCTGAGAGACTCTCGCACTGCAAATCTGGGATATGAAAAGGGGGCTAAAAAGTAGGAATCCATGGGCATCGGGGGGGGGGATGTGCAGATTATATGTGCGCCTTAATTTCTGAAAAGCCTCATGATTTGGGCACATCACATGCATCTGCAGTGACTTAAACAAATCACAAGGCGGCGATAGGAACAAGCAACTTACCTGAGGAGCTGGAAGCACCAGCTTGCTTCTTTTCTTTGTGAATTCTGACACACCACTAGTCTGAAGAATTGCTGAAGGTAAATCAGACTCTTTTTTCCGTTTCAGCTGTTGCCTATCTTTCTTTCGCTCTCTTCCTTCCTTTTCCCTGTTAAAACAGAAGTGCCTCAATTAAGTACCAATGATTGATAATTCAATAAATAGTTCAGAAAGGCGTGGGGTGCTTTATCTATTGCAACAGCACAAGTGGGGGTTTTTAAAGTCACATCATATTGACAGATGAATAAAGTTTTGTTGTTATTTTTAAGACAACTGTATTAATTTGAAGAGAAAAGTGGCATCAGGGTGGTGAATAACAAAATAAAAACTTTTAGAATCAATAAAGATCCATCATTAAAATGGCTGGTTTCTCAAAAAGATTTTAAACAACCTGAAAAGCTTGTTGGCATAAAAAGCCTTCAGGACACCTGAAAGCCAAAGTGAGGATGCCTGCTGAAAGTGATCCACAGGATGCCACCGATAACATTACATGCCAGACTTGTGGCTGAGGCCAGTTGGGCCTCTAAAGCACAGAAAACAACCATTACTGTGCTGCTTATAGCATTTTATTGTCTCTGAAGTTTATTGTAGTATGCTTTTATTACGTTTTTATTCCTTTCTATTGTACAGCACCTTGATAAATTATTTCATAAGGTGTCTAATAAAGGGTAATATCCAGTTAGCTATACTCAAGGTAGACACATTGAATTCCATTGACTGAAGTTACAAAAGTGCACTGATTTCAATGGCTCTACTGTCTACTCCCAAGTTTAACTCAGCAGGATAGCAGCCATGACAAAAAAATTATTGGTGTATCTGTCCAAGAATGCTTAATTTATTGATTAAATCTGGTCTTTCATAATTATCCTTACCATTTATCCTAGAGACCTCTATCATGTCATTCCTGCAAGCCTTAAAAATACAGTTGTGATGTTAATCAGATTCCTTCTGTGAGGTTTTAGGATTAGGTGTCAAGGCTATGTCACCTTACTTATTTAAAATTAAATCTTACTTCTTTTTTTTACCAACAGAGACTCCAGTAACACCAATATTGTCTCAAATCAATATAGTTAATGGTCCAACAGCCATCGCAAATAGGACTGCAGATAGAGGACCTCTAGGAATCTTTAGATGGTAAAAAGGAGATGACATATGCCCATCAGTTAAAGAAACATGACTTTTTGCTGTACCACTCTCAGAGATAAGGAGCAGATCTGTGTGAATTATACACTAATGCCTCTGTTTAGAACCAATAATTCTGTGCTACATTTAAAATATTCTCGTTGCAAGATTTGGATTTTGTTGCATGATAACAATTCCTAAATTAAAGGGAAAATGGGAGAACAGCAATCAAAAAATTAGGAACAGAACAATATTACTGTCCAAGCCACCAAAGTGTCTTCCTTGACCAGCTCCAACTTAAGTTTTCAAACAGCCAACAGAGAAAAGCTAGATATTTTAATGATTTTCATTCCACAAAAACAATAGTTAGAAACTCGGGTTATCTATTAAAAAAGCTAAGACATTCAAATGCTAAGTCTTGTAAGAATTCACAAAAAGTAAAGATAAGCAACAGTACACAAATGGATGGAATGTGTCATAGCACATACTGTTGGCAACGTTATACAAGACTTTGTTCTGTACCCCTTTTGGCCCATTTAAACGTAACTTTCCAGTCAAGCACCAACTTACGATCTGAGCTCCCCATCCAGGTCTTGTTGCCTTAACTTCCTAAAATCTGCATCCAGGGCCTGGTAGTTTTCTTCTGATGTGTCATAAAAACCTGCAGCAGGTTTCTTCTCAAATGGGATTTCTGCATTGTAGTCTACTCCCCTTTTCTTCTTTCTTTTCTTCTGGATCTCAATCCCTGCAGCTCGAAGTTCTCTCCTCTTCTGGAGGGCAGCAAGACGCCTGCAAAGGTGTGATAGATTAACACAAATCTGAACAGCTGTTATTAGCTTTGAAAAATAGGCCACTTCTAGAGGAAGCATTAAGTGTGGTTTACTGTGTAAAATGTTTGCAGTCCATACTGAAAATTAGTTCCACACGAGTATTCCTTTATACTACACACAGCACAAGACATCAGTTTTGAGTCATGAGATCAAAGTCTCAAAAGGCTTTAACACAAAGTTTCAAGGGTCTGCTTGATTTTACTTCTGCTGCTGCCAGATTGCAGAGCGGGGGCGGAGGAAGAGAAGAATCTTTCTTGAACTCCAAATCTGTCAATTTAACAAATCATCCCAAGTTTCTGGACTTCTCATAAAGAATGCCTGAAAATTCAGAAATTATTAAGAAAGGTGCATGGTTTGCAAGCAATTAAAACAGCTTCTTGTTTATTTCTTACATCTGAATCCAAATCTTACACTTCAGGCTTTTATCCTCGCAACTCTGCAAGACTGGTCAGATTGAGAAATATTTACTTGCACCAAACCATACCTTGAGCTTCATCGCCAATGCTGAATTGAACCTGGATTTCACCCATCAAAGCTCAGCATTGGAGCTGCTTACAGTTTATTATTTTTTGTCATTTTAATACTTAGAACAGGTAACTAGCAGCATCAATAACACCTGGTGACTTGGGTCATTAATAAAAGGGGAGAGGAATATAGGTGGGAAACACAGGAGCACTGCATTGAGATTCGAGATCCCATCTCAATCTTAGCCCAATATTTATTTATTTATTTATTTATTTTCCCAACATTAGACTCCAACAGATAGAAAACAAACCATGTGCCAAGCATCTTAGGGAGAGATGCAGAATCTGACAGTGTTTGTGCAAATCAATTAGGGGTTGCAAGGAGCAGAATTAACCATTCTGCTGCCATCTTATGACAAGACAGCTATTTCATCCCTTGGACAAGCGTCCTGCATGGACTGGAGCTCTGCCAATTAACAGTTTTAGCTGAGTCAAGTAATACCTAGCTTCTTCCAGCTGCTTCTCTCTTGCTTTCCTTTTGGCTTTCTTTCCCTGAGTGTTAGCCAACCGAGCTCTAGCTTCAGAAAGCATCTCGAGTTCATCTGCAAAAGGAATGTACAAAGTTCACACACTCTCATTTACACCTTGCTCTATGAAATAGGTAAGAATGAAATGCTTCTCAGAAGTGGGAAAATCTGTATGTTAACAGATCCCAGGTCACTTCTGCCTTTTCTGAATGTGTTCAAAACATGATTTAGGCCAACAAGAGTCTCTATTGTTATCTCTTGTATGAATACAAGAAAAAAAATATTCTATTTCTGTAGGTTTTTAAAAGGTGTAATCAACAAGTTTCTTCCTATATTACTGAGGTTTCAATCCTATGCACATATATTGTTAAAATGATGGACTATGTCCACCAATAGTTTGTATATTATGACTTTTTCTTTAACATGATAGCAATAAAATTTATTTCTTCCTATCAAACTGGAGTCACTTCAAAGTTAATTAATTTCCAGGCAGAACTTTAAGGGGGATCCTTTGGAAAAACCTCCAGCCTGAAGACCTAATCCAGTCTGCAAGACCTCTTTACATGCCCCTCAGCACTCTCTTTAAGGCTTGCCCTTTATCACTTGGCCATGCCCTTTTCCCAAGTTTCACTCTGCAGTGAACTAGCCATGCAGTCAAATATCTCTTCCTGTAAGGCCAGTTTACTTCATTCCCCAAGAAGTGGAAATGAAACAAATGGTTGGCTTGCTACATTTAATCTCTGAAAAGGAATGCTTTCTCAGCACATACGAGTGATCGGGCCATGCAGGAGTGATGTTTTAGATCTCTGTGCAGCTTTAGTCTGTGAGCTAGAAAAGGGGAACTCTTTTTCTTTGCAAAGATGAAGCCAAGCTCTATTCATGTGTACATGGTGTGTCTGTGTTTGTGAGAGACAAATAATGTGATATATGCTAACAGAATTCTGTGCTTGGGGGAAGATTCTTCAGCCTTGCAATAGCTGACTGAAACCATAAAACAATTGATGGGCTAATGAAGGAAAGTCACAAAAGGAAAGAATTGTGCTATATAATGAACGTGTCAAAGGATGGAGTGGGGACAAATTCATAAAACCTGTTTCAAGCATACCCTCATCCATATCAATAGGGTCTGGTCTGGCTGGCTTGGTTTCTGGGTTTGGGTCAATTTCTCCGGGTTTAAGTTTTCGAGGATCATCAGCAGTTTCTTCCTCATTGTCTCTTTGAGCAGCCTTATCCCTGAAAAGATAACATGTAGAACAAGTGCAAAAATATGAAGCAAATATATACCAATATAAGACACTGAATGGACTTATAATGTTTTTATAATGTTGCACTATTTTAGTGTTGTTAGCCACCCTGAGCCCAGCTTCGGCTGGGGAGGGCGGGATATAAATTTTAAAAAAATTATTTATTTATTTATTTATTTATTATTAAGTTATCCATATCTATTGATACCAGCGGTTCTCCTCTCAGTATGACTTAGTTGGATACAAACCAAAGACAATACAACCAACCCAAAGAAAATCAGGAGCGATCAACATGGTGCCCACCAGTACTTCCTATGGCACAACCAAAAAGCCTCAGTAAACATCCCCTCAAAAATCCAGACTGCAGTTCCTGCTCACCCACTCACTCCTATACTGAGCACGACCTCCTTAAACATGTTCACATTTCATGGATGCCAGGACTGAACACCCATCTTTCCATCTGTTCTGAACAGAAGAGAGGTGCAAAAAGTTTGTGAGTGTGCGGGTGACTGATACAGTCACTTTCTTACTTCATTGATGGGACAGGCATTTTGTGATGCCCTATCTTTTTCTGCTTTTTAAGAGATGGCAGCAATAGGTCATGCCCCACAGCTGGCATTTTGAGTTTGCTGCCCATATTTGTGTTTGCTGCTGTACACAGAATGGAAGATGGCAGGATCCCCAGGGACGTGCTCCACGGGGAGCTGGCTTCCAGTACCAGGCCCGTTGAGAGACCAAAGATGTCTGCAAACATGAAATGATGGCTGGCTACATTAACCCCATCATAGGGGAATCCCTTGCAGATTATCAGAGTGTCTGGAGACAGAAAGTCAAGTCATGCATATGGTGCATCTGCAGCAGCACAACAGGACACCTTCAACTGCCCCAGCTGCAACAAAACATGTCTCTCCTGTAACGGTCTCTACAGCCACAGCAAGAACTGTAACCCTCTAGCGGGTTGACTTCACCCCCAAAGGTACACTCCTCAATTGTCTCTGGATGCAAACAACAACTCTTAAACACCTAAAAGCTTTCTTCTGAAATCCTGAGTTAGTTCTGTAACTAGGTCTCTCAATATCAAAAACTAACTTCATTACAGAGCAGAATTACTCACAGGAGAAATTCATAGTGTTCCAAGCACTGGGCAGCTGTTCTCCCAATAATTGGTGCGATTGTCCTCCACTGGGTTGGCATAAGTTTGGCCAAATGCAACAACTTCTCCTCTTCTTCTCGTGACCATTCTGTTTTCTTGATACTTGGGTCCAGCCACTCATACCTTGTTCAAAATGATAAAAATGAGATTTTTTTCAAGATACTGTTAACCCGATTAAACACCTATAAATTAGCTCCACAGAGGATTTCACATAGCCTTTCTTGAATCTGCTATACATAGATACATAAAGAAAATGAAAATTTTGCCAGCTTTATTTCTCATAATTACTGCATCTATAAAGGTAGTATATAGGCTACTTTCAAAATATGAACTGTAATCTATACTGAAAAACTAACATGGCCCAGGCCAATTAAAAAATGCCCTAAGCCAGAGATTTCCAACCTTTTTGAGTCCACGGCTCCCTTAACCAACTACCCGCATTTTTTTGCTCCATAAGATGCACCTGACCATAAGACCTAGTTTTTAGAGGAAAACAAGAAAAAAAAATTCTGCGCAGAGCATGTAAGCGGCTCTCGCTTCAAAGCAAGCAAAGCAAGAGCCACTTACATGGCTTCTGTCCCGCTTTGCGCAGCTCTCACTTTGCTTGCCCATCCCTCCTCCCGCCTCGCTGTAAAGCACGGCGATGCTGGAGCAAGAAGAGGAGGGGGAGACACCAGGACAGGTGCTTTGCTTGCTTTCCAGCGAGGCGAGAGGAGGGGCGGACAGGAGCCATGGCTCCGGCTGCAGGGGCATCCCTCAGCTCGCGACTGCGGCAGCAGCCGAGGGATCCCTCTGCCGTGCAGTGCATTCGCTCCATAAGACACACAGACATTTGTGTGTGTGTGTGTGTCTTATGGAGCAAAAAATATGGTACATTCTTTCTGCAGCACCCCTGTGGGGCTCAGGAGTCCAGTTATTTTACCCTTTGCCTGCAGACCTGGCAGCCTCGCACACTTTTTCGAACACCCTCCCTAGTGGAGTGTTACCTCAGCATCCTTTTCTCTCCCCTCTCCTTGAGAGTCAGCTGCTGCTGCTGTCCCTGGCTCTGAGTTGCTACCCCACCACCCAAAAGAGAGGTGCCTCCCAGTGGCACCATTCGCCTGCAGAGCTTAGAGCCACGGCTGCTGCAATAAACAGCTGTGCCAGCCTTTGGGAGGCAGAGAAGCAAGAGGGCATCAGAGGAGGGAGGGACGGAAAGAGGGACAGAGGCCACTGTTGCCCACAAGACCCCTGACCATCATTCAAGGCACCCTTTCAAGCCATGGCACAATGGCTGAAAATCACTGACCTAAGCAGTCATATATCAGTTGATATGACAAAATTAGGATACACCTGACAACACATTACATACTTGTGCTTACTCTCCCCCAAACTATAATATGAGCTGGAAAGTTCCACTTGAAATTTGTTTGATAATGTAGCTGAACTCTGTAAGCTCCATCTTACAAAATACACAACTTAAAAAAGCCCCTCTTGTAAGATGAATATCAAAGAATGTAAGCAGCTAAATGTAAAGCATGAATCAGTATTAATGCAGGAAAATTTATCTCACTTGGATTTCACTTAGCCTCTGGATATATTTGTGCGGTCCTTCTCTGCACAGAAACAATTACTGTACACAAATGTTCTTATTTTGATTGCAGAATTAGGATGTCTGTGGAGTATTGTGCAGGAATTTCTGACACAGACAATATGTAAGTCCCCACTTCACCTGCCTTGACTTGATAAACTCTGATGAAGTTTCCCAATAACAACGTATCAAAATTCCCCCATAGGTTATTTTCTGGTACCTACCATCTGGCTTTGCACTGCTTTGCTGATTTTCTGTGTAATAAAGAGGCAATACGAGACCATTGGTTTTTGCCATATTTCATTACAGCTGCTTTAAGAATTTCATCCTTAAAACGAAAAGAGAGGGGGGGGAAATAGGCATTACAACAATACCCTATGCAAAAAAAGGCAAAGCAAGGCAAGCTTTTTTCATCCCAACAATGATGCTAAAAGAATGCATCCCAGGGGAAAAACTTTTACTGCTGCTACTAGAGTAAGCACACCTCACTCAGGCTGAGTAAGAGAATTCCATCACAACACTGCACAAACAGCTAAAGATAAAATAAACTCCAGCATTTGGGGTTTTTTATTGAAGACTAATGACAGTGTGTCCAGGAACTGCACACATGGTTTTAGTATGTCAAAGCCTGCAAAACTGACTGAAGCATAGGAATAATAGAAAGTTGTGTTTTAAATGTCCCCTGAGTGCCATAGCCTGCTTACTATGACTACAACCACAAGCAGAAGGTTCATGCACTTATCTGTGCCTACAAATATGGGGCTTGTTTAGGATGTTGTTGTTTAGTCATCTTAGTTGTGTTCGACTCTCCGTGACGCCATGAACCAGAGCATACCTTGGAAACTCTCACTTTCTTCTCAAAGCTTCTCCTTTTTTATGTCCATGGAATTTTCTGGGCAAAATACTGGAGTGGCTTGCCAGTTCCTTCTCCATGTTTAGGATGTACACACACTATTTCTCCCCAGCTAGAGGACTTCATATAAATGCTTCTGATTCTGGGTATGGAGAGGTTTAAAAGACCCATCCTGTATATCAGATATGGGAACCTTTGGCTCCCCAGATGTTGAGCTGCAACTGCTGTCAGCTGCAACAAGCCTGATCACCAGCCCGGGGTGATGGGAGTTGCAGTTCAGCAACATCTGAAAAGCCAAACGTTCACTATACCTGACACATGCCTTAAAAGCTGATCCTCAGCCATCCCCACCCAGTTCTTTCTACCTTTTGACAGAGACATTTTAAATTGCTACCAAGCACTCCAGGACCCCAGAGTGAAGGGCAGGCATCCAAACGAAACAATGGAAAGCAAAATCCAACAAAGGGAAAGTCTTGCCCGCAACGCCCATGTAGAAACTTTTCATTCTGGGGCGCCAAGTTCCAAGGGGAGGAGGGGCGCGCCAGCAAGAGCAGAAAAAGTAGGTGGGAGCTGCTACAGACACTGACATGTATTATTATTTATTGATCGGATAAGACTGTGCCTCTTGCAACCTTTGCATTGCTTCCTTTTTTAAAAATGTTTTTTTTTTAACGTTTATTAGACGCCATCGCCTCCTACGCGGAGACAGACAGACGGACAGACACACGGAGTGCGCGCTGCTGGTGCGCAGGCGCCGTAGCCCCCTTGGCGCAGGCGCACTGCCCTCCCCCCGCTCGCCTCAGAGGGGCCTCCGGCGAGCGAAAGGGGCGGCGGCGCACGGGGCGGGGGGGGGCCGAGGCGAGGGGAGCTGCGCCACCTACCTCCGTGTTTCGCCACACGCCCCCCTTGATCATGATCCGCGGCATCTTGGCGGCGGGAGGGGAAACGGCCGGCGGCGGCGAGGAAGAGGCGCGTCAGGTCGCGGCGCGAGGCGGGTGCAGGAGGGCACTGCGCAGGCGCAGCCTTGGACGAGCGGATCGAAGTCCCGCTTCTGGTTGGAGGAGGAGGCGGAAGGAGGCGGTGCTCTCTCGGGTTTCCGGCGGAGGGGCGTTCCTTCACCGGGGTGCCGGGGTGGGGGTGCGCGCATGCGCCTTTGAAGCCGCTCCGCTCGGGAGGCCGGAAGCTTCCGGGTTCCTTGAAAGCTTTTCCCAAAGCGGAAGTGAGAGTTGCCCCTCGATTAGGATAGAGCGACTTCCGGGACTTCAGGGTCGGATTCTGTTCAGGCTCTTCCTCTCCCGGGGGAGCCGATTCCTCGGGGATGAGGCCCCTTCGCCCCCCCCAGCTGAGGGGGCGCCCTCCCTGTGGGACGCCCCCCCCCCGCCAGGTGCCAGGGCTTTTTTAGGCCGCCTTTTAGCGTGTGACGCTTTGTTATATTTTTATATCTGGGAAGCCCGGCCAGATGGGCGGGTGCAAATCATAAAATTATTTCGTTGTTGTCGTCCTCCTTGCTATTCCCAGAGTGTGTGCGCTCAGTGATGCGGCGCAGGGCTTACCCCCCCCCCCCATATATTTTATTCACGTTGGCGCCCTCCTTTCGCCTGGCTGGGGGAATTCAGACGTGTCTTTCCGTTCCCCAAGTTCAACAAAGGGCAGCGGGGCTAAGCACGGAATGTCCTTGTGGGTCGCTCTGAGGCGCTTTTTGTGGGTAAAGCGACCATGGCGATGAAGGAATGGCTGCGTGTCAAACTGGGACCCGGGTCAACGCGCAAATTTGAGCCGAGCGCTCCCTTCTCAGCTTCCCCTCTCTTGAAAACGGAGTCGGGCTTGGAATCTCCTCCTGCGCCTGTTGAGCCCCTTGGCTAAAGCAGTTTGCCATTAACATTGCAAGTGAGAGGCCGCTTTGCATATCCTGTGAACCCTCTCTCAACGTGGCACCCCATGCCTCAGTTTCCACCGGAGATTAATCTAAGATTAATCAAGTTTAAAAGAAGGTGAAACCAGCATGCTGCGGTGCTCCTAGGGTCAGACTGCAGACTGCTGGTGCAACTTTCATGTCAGGCCTAGGTCCGTGCCTCTCATACTGCCACCTCAAATAATTTTTGGACACTGAGGGGCAAGAGACGTTCTGCTGTCCATGAATTGCTTTCAATTATTTGCTGATACTTAATTTTATTGTGTACTGTTATATTCTAATGGATTATTGAATATTACTTTATTTGATATAAAGTTATATTTTAAAGTTATGTTTTTATTGTGACATTTTTGTATTGGATCAGATTGTTATAAGGTGTGCATTTGTGTACAGTGGTACCTCTGGTTATGTACTTAATTCGTTCCGGAGGTCCGTTCTTAACCTGAAACTGTTCTTAACCTGAAGCACCACTTTAGCTAATGGGGCCACACGATTTCTGTTCTCATCCTGAAGCAAAGTTCTTAACCCTATTTCTGGGTTAGCGGAGTCAGTAACCTGAAGCATCTGTAACCTGAAGTGTCTGTAACCTGAGGTACCACTGTATAGTAATATAGAAAAGTGGTATACAAATTGAAAGTGAAATGGGGGGGGGGTTAATGAGCCAAGTAGATCAGACCAGCAGCCATAGGAGAAAAGCGAAGCTAAGTACAGAAATTCAGTTCTGTAGAAAACTTTTGTGAAAAATCCGGAAGCTTTTCTGTTAGGCATTTCAGGTGCCAAAAGAGAATGCCAAAAGGCATTTCACCTGCCAAAAGAGAAGAAAAAACTTTTTATGTCTGCTACAACTGTGGCTAGGAGATGGATCAATGTAAAGAAATGGACTCACTACCAGGGTTTGATTAAACACTTGCAATTAACAAAATGAATATAAGAAATATAATGAAGATGTCAAAATGTTAAGAGAATAATAATTATTATTTTAAAGATTTTAAAAATTAAGACATAATAAAAGCAAGCAGGAGAAGCTAATATGCCCCAAAACAGAAGAGGAAGTTGAGGGAAGTCAGGGGGGGCGGGAATTGGGGAATGGAATTTTTTTTTATTCTTGTTATATGTCATGATATTTTGATGGAAAACATGTAAAATTCGATAAAAAATATTTTTTTTAAAAAAAGAAATTCAGTTCTGTACACCTTTCTGGAAGACCCAACACCATCCATTTTTATAGCTGCCCAGTGTGAGTAGCAGCTCTGTTTGCTCTGAGATTTTCGTGAGAGAGCTTTCACTGAAATGTAAGTTACACATGAACATTTTTTATAAAAACAATAGGCGTGACAGCTCAACTACAGTGCATATAATAAGTCTAGAATGAATAACCTAAAATGGAGAGTGCAACATGAGGTAAGAATGTCTCTGAAGGAGTCCTCATAAAAATGGAAATGGAAATCTTTGTGCATTTTACTGAAAATATCTGAATGCAGGTTGCTGATTCTGCAGGAAATTCTCTCAGAAGCCTCTCCAGGTGGGTTTTGTCTTCTGCCACAATGTATTCTCCTACTTATATATCACAACAAAGGGATGAAGGTGCAGATCACAGAATGGATCGTGCCTTTAGTTGAGACAGGCATCTTGTAACTAAACCAAGTTGTAACTGTCATTTGACAGAAATAAGATTTGTCATTGCAGTGAATTAATTTTGACACACCAGAACAATGCAAAGGATTGAAATTTATTCCAGCTTATGCTGAGATGCAACTCATATCAGCCTGCAAGCAGTGTAAAAAAATCCCCTGGTGCCTTTAGCTTTGGGTATTACTCAAGTGGTGCAGGACTGTTAGTGTAAATGGGTTTGCCTCTGTTTTTTGACACCACTTTCTTGTTTTCCTTTCAGCTTGGCCTTCTCTCTCCTGCCTTCCGTCTCCCCAGACACAACACAAATACAGCTATGAGAAGTTAGTAATCTCTGAGGGTGGGAACAACACTTTCTCCTTATGTGACAGACACTTATATAGTCTGGCTTTTTCCAGGAGGGTCCCTAGTGTTACAGAAAGCATTAGCAACTATAGGAACATTTGTTTGGTATTTTTAGAACCACAGTATTCGTAGTGTGACACGGGTGAGGAAATTTGTCTTGTGACTGGCTCTAAATTTTGTCAGGAGATCTGGCCTCCCTCTCTCCAAACATTCAGGCCTGTCTTCCAAACACAAAGTAGTTTGGCCCCAATAGGAACATTGTTCCAACCACTCTACAGCGCAGGAAGCCAGCCAGTATGTGCTCATGCCATGCAAGGAAGAGTATCTTCTCTTCTGTTCCAGAGAAAGCCAGTAGCCAAAGGCGTGTGGGACAAGCTACTTCTGAGCCTTCATGCAAGCTCATCAGGTATAGAGGGTGGCCGTCTCTCCAACACTTTAGGTTATGTCCTCCTCTGTCCCTTGCTTCATTTTCTTTGGCCTCCTTGTGTGCTGCTTCCATTTTCTGGTGTTACTGTCTGGATGTGCTCTTAGGGAAGAGCAGCATATTGTTTCTCATCAGGGTAGGCTTACCAGGCTGCAACCCCAAGACCAGCCCTTGTTTTAAATCTGCTGCTATATCCACAAAGGAGGCAGCTGCAGCTTCTTCTGCCCGGTTTCCCCTTGGTTATGCCTAGCAAAGTTGCTGTAACAAATGGTGCTCCAGAGAGGCTGCACAGGAAGGGGACACGGGATGGAGATGCACACTGAGGATCCAGGAGAAAAATGGGCAGGAAACACTGGAGCTGCTTTGTACCCCAAAGCAACAGCAGGTCATGGGAACCTCTGGGTTGTATTCCAATGACCACTCCAGTGCTGATCAAAATAACTAAAAATAAAGGAGTAGCTCTGGATGCCTTGCTGACTCACACACAAGTTACTGATGCTCCCCTGCGTGAGTGCCTAAGGGCCCCGCTCCGGCCACCCACCACCTGGCCCAGGGCGGGGTCCTACAGGCCTCATAAGGACGGCTGCTGCTGCTGCTGCTGCTGTCCAGGAGGACTCGGAGCAGCGCAGAGTTCTTATTAAAATGTTTTACAATTTCCTTTTTTCCTTTTTGAATTTTTTTTTGTGGGGGGTGGGATGGATGTTTGGTTGGGTTCAGGAATTTATTTGATTTTGATGTGTTTGTAATTTTTACAGTTTTTTGTTTGCATTGTTTTATTGTGTTGTGTGTTTTTTTTAAAGTCTTATTTTGTTCTTAAGGGGAGGGTCAGGGCTGCCGGGGAGTGGGTCCCAGCCAACAAAATAGTTGGGGCATATTCCACAGGGGGGGATGTACTGGGACAACCGATCTCAGTGATCACAGGTAGGGGATGCTTTATCCCATGTTGATGGCCTTTCAGCTGATTCCATGGTGGCCCGCTGGAATGTGGAGTTAACCAGGGCTATTGACTGTTTGGCTCCGAAGCGCCCTCTCCAATTGCATGGAGCCTGAACAGCCCCGTGGTTTTCCACGGGTCTGAGGGCAATGAAACAATCGTTGAGACGGCTAGAGTGCTGGTGGTGGATGACCCATTCTGAAGCTGACCAGACACGGGTTAGAGCTCAACGTCGAGCCTACCAAGTGGCGATAGCGACAGCGAAGAAGACTTTCTTCACCGCCTCTATTGCATCTGCAGAAAACAGCAGCAGGAGACTTTTTCGGGTGGTTCACAATTTAGCGGAACCACCTGCTACATCGGGGCCAAGTACGGGCCACATGATCTCCTGCAATGATTTTGCAAAGTTTTTTGCAGATAAAGTAGCTCAGATTCGGGAAGAGGTAGACTCCACCGTGGGAGCAGGGCCGGGGCAGGAGAGTGCTAGAGTCCTGTCTAGTCAATTTGTGTGGGATCAATTCCAATCTGTTACCTCTGAGGATGTGGACAGGCTGCTTGGACAAGTGAAACCAACCCCCTGTCTCCTTGATCCTTGCCCATCCTGGCTTATAAAAGCAAGCCGGGAAGGGCTGGGTGATGGGCTTCTTGGGGTGGTGAATGCTTCCCTCTTGGGGTGGTGAATGCGAGGGAGCCTTCCCTGACCCGCTGAAAGAGGTGGTTATCAAACCGCTTCTTAAAAAACCATCTTTAGATGCTGCCAATATGGCCAACTATCGCCCAGTCTCAAATCTTCCATTCTTGGGCAAGGTGATTGAGCGAGTGGTTGCTGAACAACTCCAGGCACACCTGGAAGAAGCAGACCATTTGGATCCCTTCAAGTCGGGATTCAGGCCTCATCATGGGACTGAAACTGCCTTGGTCACACTGGTTGATGATCTCCGGTGGGCTAGGGACAAAGGTGAGAGCTGTTTCCTAGTTCTGCTGGATCTCTCAGCGGCTTTTGACACCATCAACCATAACATCCTTCTGGACCTTCTAGAGGGGTTGGGAGCTGGGGGCACAGTTATACAGTGGTTCCACTCCTTCCTCCTGGGCCATGTTCAGAAAGTGGTGGGGGGGATGAGTGTTCAGACCCCTGGGCTCTCACTTGTGGGGTGCCTCAGGGTTCTGTCCTCTCCCCCATGCTTTTCAACATCTACATGCAGCCGCTGGGAGAGATCATCAGGGGGTTTGGGCTGGGTGTTCATCAGTATGCGGATGGTACCCAGCTCTACCTCTCTTTCAAATCAGAACCAGTGAAGGCGGTGAAGGTCCTGTGTGAGTGCCTGGAGGCGGTTGGAGGATGGATGGCGGCTAATGGATTGAAGTTGAATCCTGACAAGACAGACGTACTGTTTTGGGGAAACGGGGTGGGCTGGTGTGGAGGACTCCCTAGTCCTGAATGGGGTAACTGTGCCCCTGAAGGACCAGGTGCACAGCCTGGGGGTCATTTTGGACTCACAGCTGTCCATGGAGGTGCAGGTCAATTTTGTGTCCAGGGCAGCTGTTTATTAGCTCCATCTGGTACTCAGGCTGAGATCCTACCTGCCCGCAGACTGTCTTGCCAGAGTGGTGCATGCTTTAGTTATCTCTCGCTTGGACTACTGCAATGCGCTCTATGTGGGGCTACCTTTGAAGGTGACCCGGAAAGTACAACTAATCCAGAATGTGGCAGCAAGACTGGTGACTGGGATCGGCCACCGAGACCATATAACACCGGTCTTGAAAGACCTACACTGGCTCCCAGTACGTATCCGAGCACAATTCAAAGTGTTGGTGCTGACCTTTAAAGCCCTAAACTGCCTCTGTCCAGTATACCTGAAGGAGTGTCTCCACCCCCATTGTTCTGCCCGGACACTGAGGTCCAGCGTCGAGGGCCTTCTGGCGGTTCCCTCACTGTGAGAAGCCAAGTTACAGGGAACCAGGCAGAGGGCCTTCTCGGTAGTGGCACCCGCCCTGTGGAATGCCCTCCCATCAGATATCAAAGAGAAAAATAACTACCAAACTTTTAGAAGACATCTGAAGGCAGCCCTGTTTAGGGAAGTGTTTAATGTTTTATAGGTTATTGTACTTTAGTGTTTTGTTGGAAGCCGCCCAGAGTGGCTGTGGAAACCCAGCCAGATGGGCAGAGTATAAATAAATTATTATTATTATTATTATTATTATTATTATTATTATTATTATTCAGTTTGGCCCTCCAGTTCATACTGGATGCCTAGCAAGTAATTTAAGTCTATAAGACTCCAACGAACCATCTGGTCCTCTAGTTATTCTGAACAAGCAGGTCCCAATCTACATGTGGTAACCACAAACTATTCACAGCCAGGACCCCTTGGTACAGATTCATATCTCCTTCACATTAAAATATGTGTGCAGTCAGAATAGGACTGGGAAGTACAATATGCCAACATGGATCATTCCTACTGCCTCATTTGAAATGCTTCTCAAGGGGGGACCGGGACACCAAAATCCTTGTTGCTGACGAAAGCATTGAACAATGTTTGATTTTGTTCTTCCAAAACAGAAATAAAATGCTGCAGATAATTGTAATTTGCCAGGACTACTTTACTTTTAAAACACATAAGGCAGAAATTCCACCACTGTTTTCTGGTATATACTAGTTTATAGACTGTAACCAGTTCTGGTATTTTAAAAGTTTGATACTTTAAAAGTTTCAAAATACACTGAATATTTGACCTTATGAAATAAAATAAAAAGTGGGTCCCCCCCCTTATCTTCCCTAACAAAATAAGGGCTACAATGGTTTGTGTGTGTATAAGTGCACATCTGGGAATGCGGGTGGTGCTGTGGTCTAAACCACTGAGCCTCTTGGGCTTGCCGATCAGAAGGTCGGAGGTTTGAATCCCCGTGACTGGACTTAACTGTCAGGGGTCCTTTACCTTTTTACCTTTTTTAAGTGTGCATCTAGGGTTGCATCCAGTTCTCTCTGCACGAGCAGAAGAGATGCCTGCTTGCAGAACAGGACTTATCCTTCCTCTTCCCATCACTGCAGCCCTCCCCACACCCTCAATATCTGCTCTGGAGTGTTGGGCTTTGGAGGTGGGCAGGGGGCTGGAGGACGGGGAAGAGGAGGGGAAAGTCCTGTTGCAAAAGTGGAAGTGGCCTTTGATGGCACAATCCGGATGACAGGCAAAGGAAGCAGAAGAGTAGAGCACTTACACACAAGTTGTTTGAATTGATAAATTGTCGTCTTTGCAGTTTGCAAGGTTTTATTTTTATACAGGGGTGTATGACTTCAGGCTGGGGTGTCAACTGGCTCTCTTCAGGCTGGAACTGTGGGTGCCTAATGTGTTCATCTTCTTAGGGAACCAGAGTCCTGGTAATGCAGGAGGGAAGGCTTGCTTGTTCAGGACACACCCAGCCCCTGTTTGATGCCGTGCAAGTCTCTGTGTGGTGACACTCACGGGTCCAGAAGGGGGATTAAAGTGCCACAACAGCAACAGTCCAAAGATCTGCCAGCATCGTAATGCATTATGCAAATCTGTGATGCAACCACATTTGGAGCACTGTGTACAGTTCTGGTCGCTTCATTCAAAAAGCATATTGTAGAGTTGGAAAAGGTCCAGAAAAGGACAGCCGAAATGATTGTGGGGATGGAGAGACTCCTCTGTGTGTCTGAGACTTTTTAGTTCAGAGAAAAAGCAGGTAAGAGGTGCCATGACAGAAGTTCATAAAATTATGCATAGCATGGAGCAAATAGAGAAAAGTCCTTCACATAATGCGTAGATAAAACTATGGAACTTGTTCCCACAGGAGGCAGCACTGGCCACCAACCTTACTGTAATTAATTAATTAATTAAATTTCTATACCACCCTTTATCCGAGGATCAATATCAAAACACAAAAAACATTGTAACAAAACAAAGCCCCTAACACAGTTTTAAAGACTATAGGTAGCTAGTTTATGTAGGATAGACACACACTGAGCCAGTCCGTGTAGCACGCGGGCAACCCTGGACATCTAAGGGCATCACAGACCTGTTATTGTTCAATCTCGAGTGGCGAAACGCCACTTGTCCCTATATAGATAGTTTAATTAGCCAAAGGTCTGGGAGAAGAGGAATGTTTTCACCTGACAGCCAAAGGTATGTAAGAAAGGCACCAGGTGAGGCTTCCTGGGGACAGCACCCCACAAGCAGGGAGGCACCACAGAAAAGGTCCGCTCTCGTGTTGCACCCCTCCACACCTCTCATTGAGGAGGCACACGAAGAAGAGTCTCAGATTATCCAGGGTTGTTGAGCTTTGGGGGGGGGGGGGAGATTGCTGAAAATTGATCACCTGCACACATCACAAAATACACCTCCCGTCTGTCCCATCACCAGCAGAAGCTGCCAATCGCCCACCCAACTGCAGGAGCGTCAGCCAATCAACACCACCCATTGACGCAGAACCAATAATATGCACAATAGCCACTGATAGCCATGGAAGCAACCAGTCAAATGTCTATGAACTACCCATGTATAAGATGACCCCCACTTTTTAGCATTATTTTTACAGAGAAAAACATAATCTTATATATGGAAAAGTATGGTATTTTCTTTCACAATAAAGAGCTCTCGTTCCTTTGGCTGGGAAGCTCCTTTGACCATGCCCCACATGCAAATCAGGATGAATGCTCATTGTTGTATAACTGCCCCATAAGCAAATCAGAACGAATGCCCAGAAAAGACTGGACAGAGTCCACGTAAGCTTTGTGCAAGCATCTCAGGATGCATGCTCAGTAAACAGGTCACCTGGAGGAGTCCTGTGAGCATCTCACTGAGCATGGTGGGAAACAGATAGTTGAACTAGATTATTCCAGTCTACAGAGATACCTTGGTTTACAACCATAATCCATTCCGGAGGTCTGGTTGTAAACCGAAACAGGTTGTAACCCAAGGTACGCTTTCGCCAATGGGGTCTCTCCCCCCCCCCCATTGGTTATAATCCAAAAAAGGGACACACACTTCAGGGTTTGACGTGGTTGTAATCCAAAACGGTTGCACTGTAATCAAAAATGGTTGCAAACCAAGGTACCACTGTATTTGCAATTTGCTGCTCCAGGAAAGTTCCCCAGTAGCCTGAGGAGAGCACTTAAGTACCACTGTCTCTTAGAGCTGCTTTTGGGAGTGGAAAGCGAGAGGATCCCTCACAATAGCAATCAAAGGTTCTCCTGCTCAGCATCTTATTGAAAAACTGCCACAACATCCTTGCTAAAGAATGAAGAGATGCAGTTTGACATTCATTGCACACAATTCAATGTAAGCTGGCAAATCTCTCTGTATATTCCATGCCGGGTTTCCTTCTGTGTTTTGTAATGATCCTTAAATGGCTTCATTACTCCATTAAAAATGACAGTTCAACATATAACCAGGATACCTTGTGTTGTGTTGCATTTTAACTTTGGCTGCTGCTCTGAGGCTTTCTGTAGGAATAGCTTTGAGTTGGGTAAAGAGGTCAAGATGGAATGTGAAAAACACAAAATCCCATTGATTGTGTTTGCCATCCTTCTAAAATTCATTCTGCATGAATGCTGGTCTAAATAATACTTTCTTGTTTGTCACATTCCTCGTGAAGAATTCAAAGTCTTGTGAATGTTCATGTGAATGTGCTTGTGCAACTGTTTTGGAAAGAATCTTTTGCATCTTCCTAACTACCTTATTTCCCGCCGCCTATTTATAGACGTTGCTTGCTTTCCAAAATCCATTAAGCTACTAGATAAACAAAAAAGCATGTCAAGTTCAATACAGCATAAGAATTACTGTAACAGACAGATTTGGAGGGGTGCAGGGAGAATGGGGCGTAGCTGAGTGTCAGAGCATCACTTTGCATGCAGAAGCTCCCTATTCAATCCCTGCCATCTCCAAGTAGGGCTGGGAGAAAACTGCTGCCTGAAATCCTGGGGATTTGAACCCGCCTCTCTCTAACCCAGGGATGCGGGTGGCGCTGTGGGTTAAACCACAGAGCCTAGCACTTACCCATCAGAAGGTCGGCGGTTCGAATCCCCGCAACGGGGTGAGCTCCCGTTGCTCAGTCCCTGCTCCTGCCAACCTGGCAGTTTGAAAGCACATCAAAGTGCAAGTAGATCAATAGGTACCGCTCCGGCGGGATGGTAAACGGCGTTTCCGTGCGCTGCTCTGGTTCGCCAGAAGCGGCTTAGTCATGCTGGCCACATGACCCGGAAGCTGTACGCCGGCTCTCTCGGCCAATAAAGCAAGATGAGCGCCGCCACCACAGAGTCGTCTGCAATGACTTAACTTTCAAGGGTCCTTTACCTTTACCTTTAAAATTATTGATAGCAATGGAGCCGATCTGAATTAAATGCAAGTCTAACGGTCAGGGGTCCCTTTACCTCTACCTCACTAACCCAACACCAACTTAGTTGTTTGTTAGTCACATTTTCTCCTTACCTAATAGAAGAAGAAGAAGAAGAAGAGTTTGGATTTGATATCCCGCCTTTCACTCCCTTTAAGGAGTCTCAAAGCGGTTAACATTCTCCTATCCCTTCCTCCCCCACAACAAACACTCTGTGAGTTGAGGGGGCTGAGAGACTTCAGAGAAGTGTGACTGGCCCAAGGTCACCCAGCAGTTGCATGTGGAGGAGCAGGGAAGTGAACCCGGTTCCCCAGATTACAAGACTACCGCTCTTAACCACTACACCACACTGGCATTAGCACACCACATTACCTATAATAGGTAATAATGTTTAAAATGAACCCACCTTTTACTCGTTTGCATTTTAACAGCTTTTCAAACCAATCTAATTGCATGTAAGGCTGTCCCTACAAGTCTCCTTCCTGCAATGGGGCATGATCTAGTAAACTCTTAGTTAAAACCCAGTTATGTGTTTAGTCTAGTTACAACCTTTATCTCCTTTCCTCAAAGGTGCATTGGGCAGCATACCAAGTCCCCCACCCCTTTAGCCTCACAGTAACTCAGAAAAG